>NW_020943070.1:10661427-10731781 GCF_900497805.2 Vombatus ursinus
AAGAAACAGACACAGGAATAGATAGATACAGAAAGAGGAGCAAAGAAATAGACATATAAATAGTTACAGAAAGATACTTACAAAGAAATAGAGAGAAATACACACAAAGAAATACACACAGAAATAGATGAAGACACCTACAAAGAAATAGAAATACATATAAAGAAAGGCATAGAAATAGAAAGAGATACACCCACAAAGAAATAGATACACAGAAATTGCTAGATAAACAGATACGCAGAGCGCTAAGCAAATGGGGTGGGAGAGAGATTGTGTCTAGGAGGTAATGCTAGAATCCTAACTGAGGTGGGCTGAATGATTTTGCTGCATGGGTGTTAAGTTTAGAGTGGCCTGAGCATTTGTGTTTCTTCAGGATCACAGAAACCACACAGTTCAGCACCTATTTGACGTGAATAATTGTTAAGATAAGAAAGCTGTAAGGTGATGGGCTGAGTTGAGCTCTTTCCTTGCCTTGGATAAATGGGTTCATTTGCTGCTTGATATATGTGGTCTTTGTGGAACTAGCATTTGGTAGGAAGGGGAAACAAACCTTAGATGTAGCTTGGGGCACTCCTTTCCTGTAAAAGGACAGCAATCAGGAGTACATCCTGAACTAAAAAATTATTTCCCCAGACTGACAATGTTGAGGGGGGCAGACATATAAGTCTAGGCCGATGCCCTCTTTCTGAGGAGAGCAGAGTGGTTAGCCTCTAGAGCCAATCTCCTGCTTCGCCTCCTTGTAAGAATCAAGGTCTCCCTTGGAGGAGGGTGGGTAGAGGAGACTAGAGGTATCTATTCATGCTTCTTTTTTGAGCTACATTTAAACAGACCTATGCAGACACACACAGCCTAGGGCAATACACACATCCTCTACATAATTATAATAGCTGTAATGGTAGCTATTATAATTATTATATTTATTTTTTACTACCTGACCATCCTACCTGCTCACACAACAGCAAAGGACCTGGTTGTTGTTCATTCCTTGGCCCTATGAAGAGTAATGACAGGGGGTACTTAGGACTGCACGGTTTCAAACCCAAGAAAAAAAAGCTCTCCAGTGTGTTTGAAAGATATCTATCTAACTATTATCCTCAGAGCCCCTATAGGCCGGAAAGGAATGGCCCCAGACTTCAGTCCTAGACTGTCTTTCCAAGAGCCTTAATGAGAGTGCTAGTCTTTGGTCTCCATCCAATATAAAAATGTTCTCTTGTAAAAAGGCCCTGGGGACCCAGTGGATACAATGCAGGTACAATTACTTAGGCATCGCTCATTCTTGTATCAAGAAGCCTGGTGAAGCCATCTTCGGCTCTCAACTTTTCATGATCGCTGCCTGTTTATTTAACCCTGGCTTTCGTGAAAGGAAGCCAGCAGGGGTCAGAAACAGGCCCAGAGTTCGTGGTAGTGGAAGGTATTGTGCTTCTTGGGGGTCCTAGGGCTGAAGAGACTGCATGCTGATGGGCCTGGAAAATTTTAGGATACACAATTTGTCCTGTTATATAGAGGATATGTAGGAAGGCACCGCCATAAAGTGATCATAGCAACACACATTCCTTTAGCTCTGAAAGTTTGCAAAGCCTTTAATACGTTATCTCAGTGAAGCCTTGCAATAATCTGGTAAACTAAATGAGTTAATATGGAAAGTGCTTTGGAAGTTGATGTGGAAAGTGCTTTGAAAATCTTAAAGCACAATATAAATGCTACCATTTGTTATTATTATTACTCCTACTGCTGCTGCTGTTGCTGCTACTACTATTTTACAGAGAAAGTTACTGAGGTTCCTAGGGAATGACTGGCCTATGGATGACCTGGGTTCAGATCTTGCCTCTGACTCCTACTATCTGTGTGACCTCGGGTAAATCATTTAACATCCTTAGGTCTCAGTTTCCTCAAATGTAAAATGACGAGGTGGGTATGGACCAGGTGGCCTCAGAGGTCCTTTCTCACTCTAGTTCTATGATGAGAACTAGCTAATGAGTAACAAGAAGCAGAATTTAAATCCTGGTTTTCCTGTTCCTTGTATTTGCATCCCCAGCGCATGACACATTGCCAGCAATTAAAGAAAAAAATTCTTAGTTGATTGATTGATTTTACAGACGAGGAAAATGAAATTCAGGAAAACAAAGTCACTTATTCAAGGTCACAGAGCTAGCAAAGTATTAGGGAAAGGAAGTTCTTAAAGAATTTAATCTCAAATGGAATGGGATCTAAACTCAAACGTCTCCAGACTCCTACTAGATTCCAACACCTGAGGATAGCACATGACCTCTGGGTAGCAAGGTGTTGCAGTGGACAGAATTCTGGGATTGGATCTATTAAGAACTGTGTTCAAATCCAACCTCAGGCACTTACTAGTTATATGACCCTGGGCAAGTCACTTAATCTCTGTCTGCCTCACTTTCCTCAAATGTGAAACAGTGATAATAATAGCACCTATTTCCCTGGGTTGTTGTGAGGATCTGCTTTTGTAAATTAGTTAAGTACTTAGCATAGTTCCTAGCACATAGTAGGAACTTTAAAAATGCTTTTTCTCTTTTCTTTTTCCCTACCTTTCAGATTCATAACACACTTTTTTTTGTTTTATCAATTGTTCTCTCTACTAAAGTAGAGGAAACCTTTCCTAGGCCTCATTTGGTTGTGGAGGTGACCTCTCCCCCTTTGTAGGGCTTCTATGTATATAGGGGTAGCTTTGTGAGTGTCAGTGAGAGAAGATGGGAGAGGGCCCAGGGAAGAAAAGAGAGTACAATAAACTGACTTAGAAATTCTACTTTGCCATTAATTTGCTGTGTGACTTTCAGCAAGAATTTGATGTCTCTGGGACACAGAGGTCCCTAACCTATGAAGTTGGGGGCTCACCAACTTTATCAAACATCCAAGGTAGACCTACTGCTTATAGAACACTGTGCTGGATGTTCACAGATTTGTCAGTTTAGTAGAGGGGATACAAAAATAACTGGTCTACAAGGTCTGGAGGGGGAAGTATTGGCAACAACCGGGTAGGTGGGGGGGAGTAATCATGGAGAGCTTCCTGGAGGAACTAGCATTTGAACTAAGCTTCAAAGGACAAGTGAGATTTTAACAGTCCAAGATGGAGAAAAGGTATCTCAGGTACCGGGAACAGCATGATGGAAGGGATGAAGGCAAGACAACATGGAAAGTATTTCAATAACAGTGAATCATCCAGTTTGGTTGGAGCATACCAAACACAGAGGGAAATAATATGAAACACACCTGCTTGTGGGGGCCTTGCATGTCAAACTGAGAAGTTTCCTCATTTATAAAATGAAATTCTAGGACCAAACGATCTCACTGATCCCCAGGTCCTAGAGGGCTCTTAGAACTCTAGAGATGGATGCCTCTCGGCGAGGAGAGCAACAGAAGGTGTTGAAGGGCTATGAGCAGAGGAGCAATCAGACCTATTCTTTTCAGGGTAATCTTCATGAAATGGGCCTCCTCCACTTCCCTAAGGAAGCCACAGTTGTAGGAGATGGGGAAGAAATGCATGTTGTAGACTGACTTGATATGGGGAGGGAAGGAGTGAAAATATAAATTTTGTGGATGGAATAGGAAAAATATTTCTGGTCATCTCCAGTTGTCCTGATCTCAGATGGCTCTGGAGGAGAAAGTGAGGCTGGTAATCTTGCACAGCCCTCCCTCACTTAAATCCAATTCACTTGCAAGTCATGGCATCACCTCCCTGATGTCATGGTCCACTTCGAGAACAAAGGACAGTCAACAACATGTTTATGACTTTTGAAGGTTACTTTGAGATCTAATTTGACTACAGACCGCTGATACACAATTCAGTAACCAGTACTACATGCCCGGTTTCCTTTATCTGAGCAAATTTATCCCAAAGGAAAATTTTTTCTGAGTAGGTTTGGGGAGGATGCCCTAGAATCAGAAATAAAGCATTATCTTTCTATTTGGTTCAAATGGTTTCACACCATGGATCCCTCTTTGAAACACTCTCCCTAGCTAGGAATATTACTGATCTGCCAACACTTATCCCTTGGTTTCCTGAGGAAAACGGCCACACGCACCCACATGCAGACACATACACACTCCAACCACTGCTCGGGTGACAGCATTCTTTCCACCTGAAACGACAAATGAGACCTAGGTTTAGGCAAAGCACAACTGGGTGTTCTTAGAGCCAAGCCTCAAGGAAGCTGGTCCAACATTCCCATTGGCTAGGAAATCCCAAACCCAGAAAAGGTAATTTGTGAAAACATCCATTATGGTTTCCTTCTGGAACTTCCTATACAGCTGTGGTCAGGGTCCTCCCAATATACATGATGTGATGAGTCATAGAAGAAAAGTGGTCATTCACTATCCTACCAGAGCTTTCGTAGATGAAAATGGTGAGTCTATAAAACCTTCCTTATAATAAACGTTATAGACATATAATCATAGCTTTAGAGCTAGACAGATGAAAATACTGAGTATATAAAACCTTTCTTATAAGACAGTTATAGATATATGATCATAGATTTAGAACTAGAAAAGACCTCAAAGGCCATCTAGTTGAACCTCCTAATTTTACAGGTGAGGAAACTGAGGTCCAGGGATGTTAAGTAAGTTGCCCAAGTGCACTTACTGTGTTGACTTCAGCAACAATACACTTTCCATTGTACCACTCTGCCTCCCATGATTGGACCTATGGTTGAATGCTTAGGGGAACTCTCTGCAACTCTGTAACTCACAGGACAGGTCCCCTGGAGGATGGCTACTACAGGTTCAAGGCACTTGGTAGGTGTGTAATTCTGAAACTATAGCTCATGAGCCCCTGTCGGTGTGTTTCCCTTTCAACAGTCAGTCAGAGGACACAAATAACTCAAAGCAAAACCACTGACTAAAATAGTATAATTAAGAATAGTATCAGAAAAAACATCTTTCCCCATAAACCTGGGTACACTCTTTCACAAATATACTCAGCATCAGTAGAGGAAATGGATACACATAGAAGTTATAAGTACATAAGTAAATTTTCTAGGTATCATATGCGGCCTAGGCATGGGTGATAAGCGCAACTCCTTCAATGATATACATAGGGGGTCTCATGGAAGAATGAATGACCTTGTCTATTGCCATGGTATTTCCATCCAAATCAGACATACATACTTATCATGAGTCCAAGGCTTAAAAGAAAGTTGACGTTGACTTTATTCTACTTCTCCTTCATAAAGTTCTTGCTCTGGTGTTCCTGAAAATCTTGTAGACGAAGGACAGCTAGGTGGTACAATGGAGAGAGGATGGGCCCTCGAGTTAGGAGGACCTGAGTTCAAATATGGCCTCAGACACTTATTAGCTGTGTGTTCCTGGGCAAGTCACTTAACCCCAATTGCCTCCAAAAAAATCTGGTAGGGGCGTTAGACATTCAGGGTCTTCATGACAGGTTTTGTTTCTGTTCTAGGTTCTGATACTCTCTAGTTGTGTGACCTTGGACAAGTCATCCAACCAGCCTGCACCTCAGTTTCCTCATCTGGTACAGTTGAAAGATCATTAGTTTTAGATCCAGAGGGTTTGGATTCCACATCTGTCACTTACTACCTGTGTCACTTGGAGACTAGTCATTTAAGCCCTCTGGACCTCAGTTTCCTCATCTGTAAAATGAAGGTGTTGAACTAAATGATCTCTAAGGCCTCTTCCAGCTCTAAGTCTATGGGTCTGTGATATTTCAAGTGATTGGCTGGGATCTGCTATTTCTAAGGTCTCCTCTAAAGTCCTATAACCCTTAACCTCTTGGTAAGGGAAACAATAGAAAGAATTGATTGACTGTAGCCAGGAGAGGGAGAGGTCACCTCCAGAATATGTGTGGCATCCATGAAAATCTTGTGAGTCAAAATAAACTTTTGAAGGAGGCATAATTTTTGGAAAACTACGTGTAAGACCAATGTCTATTATAGCCATATGTTGAAACATGGGAATATGTCAATAGTGAGCCCCATCTCTGAAGGACTACTTAAAGTGGAAGGGACCTCAGAGGCCATCTACTCCAACCCCTCCATTTTATAGAGGAGGAAACTGAGGCACAGAGGGGTGAAGCTATGCCAGCTCACATAGGTAGTAAATGGCAGAGCGGGATTTGAATGCAGGTCCTCTAACTCCTAATTCAACCTTCAAAACACCACCTAATACAAGCCAACATGTAGGCTCTTCAAAACCAACTGAAGAGAAAACGTACATTGAAGGGGGTCAGTTAACAATGTAAAGAGCAAGTGATTATCAGTAAAACCAGATAAAACTATTACACGTTAGATGACACTCATACTTCAATGGCTTTGTGATAGGGCAACAGTGTACTACAATGGAAGGAATCCTGGCTCTGGAGTCAGGAAGACATGAGCTCAAATCTGGCCTCAGACCCTGAGCCATGAGACCCTGGGCAAGTCACATAACTTCGGTCTGTACGTTCCTCATTTTCCTCAACATTAAAATGGAGGATTAATAGGATAATAGACCCAGAGCCCTTCAAGGGCTAGAGATGGTGTGGTCTAACCCTGTCATTTTAGGAAACAAAGGCTCAGAAAGTCAGGGTCACACATTCAGTTTCTGAAATGGGATTCAAACCCAGGTCCTCTTAACTGCAACACCAGGACTCTGAGTCCTTCTTACACTGAGGTGAAGTCTGCCTCCCTCGACCTTCCCTCACTGGCCTTGCTTCTGCTGCCCCGATCGAGCGGCATATATTTAATAAATATATTAAAATATATTTGTATAGCACTTAGCACAACGCCTGGCAGGCATATAGTGGGTACTTACTAAATGATTGTTCCCTCTCTTTATCCCTCCCTTTCTTATTTCCTTTCCTTTCCTTTCTTTCTTCTTCCCTCCATCCTTCCTCTTCTCCCTCCCTCCTTTGCTCTCCTCCCTCCCACCCTTCTTCCTTCCTTCCTTCCTTCCTTCTTTCCTTTCTCCCTCCCTCCCTCCTTTCTTTCTTCTTTCTCTCATTCCCTCCTTCCTCTTTCCTTCCTTCCTTCTCTCCCTTCCTTCTTCCCTTTTTCCTTCCCTCCTTCCTTCCTTCCTTCCTTCCTTCCTTCCTTCCTTCCTTCCTTCCTTCCTTCCTTCCTTCCTTCCTTCCTTCCTTCCTTCCTTCCTTCCTTCTTTTCCCTGAAGGCAGAGAACATATTGACCTATTGAGAAGAAAACATTCTATAAAAACTCAAATGCTTAAAAATATGAGCTGTTACGATGACAATACAAAGCCAACAGGGAGATGACTTCCAGGTATCCTCAGAAGTCCATGCCTGAAACTGGGAAATGACTCAATGTCTTTGAACTGCTTTTACATCCAGAGATTTCTGGAACCCTGTTTCAATACCTTGTTTAGAATCTATTTTCTCAGAATTACTGAATCACATTCTCTTTCTGAAACACTTGTACCTGTAGCTGAAAATTAATGTAAGATGTGGCCTTGTCCTGGAATGAAATAACCAACTGTCTAAAATCATCGTGTGGTTGGCCTTGGCATTATTAGACAGAGGAGCCTTTCCCCGACTTTCCCCTCCCCCGCCCCCAACCATACCACTACAAAATAGTGATTAGCTCAGTTAGAAGAGATTATTGCCAGGTGCAGTGGTCTGAAGTTTCTGCTGTGTTGGGGATAAGTCGTGAGATGGGGGGTATTGGAGGGGGGGATGTCAGAGGGAAGAATACCTCTTGTTAATTATCTGTAGGATTTTCGGTAAGTGATCATTCAGCAAGCATCTTTGGCATCTTGAGCCCCAGCGATCTTTTGTGTTCTGCTGCCCACAACTAACCCCAGCAGCATTTGTCAGGGGTGGGTGAGGTGTTCCATTGTGCAGGATGGCAGCTTCTTCTGGAGAGAAATAATCAATTTCGGGAGACCAAAGAGAGGGAATGAACTTGACCTTGTTTTTGTTCCCTCCTTGATGAGTGTATAAAAGCCTGCCTTGGGTTTTTGAGGATGCCTGAAAAAAAAATGCAGGATGTTATCCAGAAAATCCGTGTGTGTTGGGAAGATTATTCCGCATCCCTGAGAGGCAGATGCAAGCCCCTAACTGGAACCAATTTCTCAAAGACATAATCATTTGTCTTTAATCCTTTGAAACCAAGTTCAAAGGAGCAATGTGAAAATTAAAAAAAAATGTAGGTTAAGCAGATTAGAATTGGATTCAAAGCACTTCATTGGGGTGCTTAGATTAGAGATGTTTCTCCAAGGTTTTTGAGGCTGAGAGAAGAGACATGCCGCTCGGTCTGGACAGCAGAAGCAAGACCAGTGGGGGAAGGTCCGGGGAGGCAGACTTCACCTCAGTGTAAGAAGGACTCAGAGTCCTGGTGTTGCAGTCAAGAGGACCTGGGTTTGAATCCCGTTTCAGAAACTGAATGTGGGACCCTGACTTTCTGAGCCTTTGTTTCCTAAAAATGACAGGGTTAGACCACACCATCTCTAGCCCTTGAAGGGCTCTGGGTCTATTATCCTATGAACCCGTGAGGTACTTTCTGAGAAGTCCTATCCAGAAATGGAATGTGCTGCCTCATAAGGCAGTGAGTTCCTTCTTACTGAAAGTATTCAAACAGCTATTAATAATAACAGCCAACATTTATGTGGTGCTTTAACTTTGTAAAGCACTTCATAAATGTTACTGCATTTGATCCTTATAAAATCTCTGTGAGGTAGATGATATCATTTGCCTAGTTTTACAGAATAACATTATGCTAGAAGGAAGATAGAGAATGATAATTACTTGGTGTTGCTTCACAGGGCAGGACTGTGAACAAATTATAGAAGTCGCAAGAAGATAGATTTTGACTCAGTATTACTTGGTTTAATTGAACTTCCTAGAAATTAATGCTATCAGCTGTTGATTTGTTGATTACAGCTTGTGTGACCTTGGGTAAGTCATTTCCCATTTGGTTGGACTAGACCTCATTAAGGTCCCTTCCAACCTTAAATATATGATCCTATGAAGTTGAAAGGTCCTTAGAACCCTGAATCTATGATCACAATACTTGCCAACAGTTCAATGGGCTACCTAGTGAGGTAATGAGTTCTCCCTCACAGCGGGTATCCAAGCAGAGGTAGCATGATGCTATGGAGGAATTTCCTGATTTGGACCAAATGATTATTTGCAGTCTGAGATATAGTAGAAGGATTTTCTTTTGGTCTTCCTGGGGGCTAATATTTCTGCCAGAACTTTGCCTTCATGTTTTTCCAGCCTCTTTATCAAGGAATTAGTGATTTGTAAAGCCACACTTAAAAGTACTCAACTTAAAATGTGTAAAAATGAATGAATACAATGCATAGAATTCTAAGCAGTGGGAACTCGGCTTTCTTCCAAAAACCAAGATTTTTTTTAAAGCAACTTTAAAGAGAAAACTAAATCATTGTCCCTCCCTCCCTCCTTCCTCTTAACCCAGACTATCAGCAGCCAATTCTGCTTCTATATCCCTTGTATGTGCCCTCCCCTTTCTTCACTCCCATGGCCACCACCCTACTGCAGGCCCCCATAACCTCTTACCTGGACCGCCTCAATAACTTCCTAACTGGGCTGTCTATTTCTAGTCTCCCCCACTCTTTAAACTAATGTCCACATAGCTGCCAAAATCATCTTGAGCCATAGGTATAACCAGGCTACTCTCCTGCTCAAAGATCTTCAGTAGCTCCCTATCACCTGTAGGATGTATTCAAACTCATCCTTGATAATTAAAGTCATTTGAGTTCTAGTTCTAGCTTGTCTTTGTAACCTTATTTCACATTTCTCCTAGAGTAACATGAGTCTAGAGATGGACGGGACTTCAGTTACTGTCTAGTTTAACTCATATCTGAAAAGAAACCATATTATAACAGCCAAGAAGTGATTGTCCGACCTCTGCATGAAGACCTTCAGGGAAGCGGAGCCTAGCACCTCTCTGGGCAGCCCCTCCCACTTTTCCATTCTACTTTCCAGAATAAACATCTTCATTCCCAGTTCTTCCAAATGATCCGCATATGGCTTGGACCCCAGACCTTTCACTGTCCTGCGTGCCCTCCTTTTCATGTTTGTTTGCTTTGAACGTAGTAATCACCCAACAGAATGGGCATTTTTTAAATAGACATGGGAGAAGAGGAAAAAAAAAGTGTTGGGCATCAAGCTACAGGTGTCCATTGTACACACTTTGTTTTTCTCTTAAAACATGTACCCATATCAATCCATAGCTTTTAAGCTGCCTTCTTTCTGGGTTACTCTCCTCTAGACACTCTCTGCTTCATCAGTGCTCTTCTTAGTTTGGAGCAGCCAGGATGGAACACAACAGCCCAGATGTGGCCTGACCAGGGCAGACCTCTTTATTCCTCATTCTTTTCTATCTTTTTAATCAATCAATCAAAAAAATTAAGCATCAACGATGTGTGAGGCACTGTGCCAAACGCTGGGATATAAAAAGAAGCAAAAGACAGCTCTTGCCCTCTAGGAGCTTATACTCCAATGAGGGAATATTCCTAATCCATAGTCCTGGAATATGTCACTTCTAACTCAGCCCAAGATCACATTAGCTTTTCTGGCTCCCATGATCTTATAGTCCATTGAAACCTCCACATCTTTTCCAAATAAATATGCCTCCTCCTTTCTGTACTAGGGAAGGGGATTTTTTTTTAATCCAAAGAAGCAGAAGGTAATTCAAACCTGTGTCAGGATGCTAAAGCGTGGAAGACTGTGGCGCAGACAATGAAAGAAGGAGTAGAGAACCACTGGAGCTATGTAGTAGGTTTGAGCATCTTCTAATAAAGAATAAGGATGAACATTCTATTTCCCAGGCTCCATAACATGATAAAAGAGGCTTCCTCCTCTGTAAAATGAGGGGGTTGAACCAGATGACCTTCAAGGGCCTTTCCAGCTCTAGGTCTGGGCAACTAGGTGGCACCATAATGCATAGAACACTGGGCTTGGAATCAGGAAGACCCATCTTTCTAAGTTCAAATCTGACCTCAGACACTCAATAGCTCTGTGACCCTGGGCAAGTCACTTAACCCTGCTTGCCTCAGTTGCCAAGAAAACCCCACAGACAGTAAAATCCATGGGGCCACAAAGAATTGCATGTGACCGATGTGACTCAACAACAACCTCCTGACTTCAGGCCCAGCACTATCCACTGAGCCACCTAGCTGCCTCCTAATAGCAATATTACATTAAATGTTTTAATCATTAACCAATCATTTAATCAATAATCATTAATTTAATTATTTATAATAATTATTATTTTATAATTTAAATTTTATATTACATTTATATTTATATAAATATATTATAGCATAATCATATCTATTATATATACTATATTATATAATATATAGTATATTATAATATAAACTATATCCTAAATTATAATATATTATATAAACATATATTATTATATATAATATATTATTTTTATATAATACAATATATTATGTATTATTATAATATGTTATATATTAGAAATTAGAAATATATTTTATATTATATAATATATGTTATATTATACACTATAATATATGTTATATTATACACTATAATATATAAATATATAATATTTATAATTTAAATAATCGTTAATTCAATTAATCAAAAATCATTAAATTTAATGATTATTGATTAAATGATAGGTTAATGATTAAATTATTTGATAATTACTATTTGATAAATGTATTATCATATCAATATTAATTTATATCATTAAAATATTATAAATATATTATATATTTTATAAATATATAAGCTATGTTATATAATATATTATGTGATGATATATTATATAAATACATATTATAATTTATATATTACAATTTCAGATTTCATTGTTTTGAATATTGACATAAACTAAATATCATTATCCAAGAAGATCTGAGTGGGCTATAACAATGGTACAAACAAAATAAAATTTA
This sequence comes from Vombatus ursinus, assembly GCF_900497805.2. Lineage (NCBI taxonomy): Eukaryota > Metazoa > Chordata > Mammalia > Diprotodontia > Vombatidae > Vombatus > Vombatus ursinus. The sequence continues at coordinate 10,673,294 of NW_020943070.1, forward strand.
ACTTAATAAAGATAAACTAGAAATTCTTTGCTTGGGTTTAAAATATGTCACGTGGCCAAATACAGGTTTGGAGAGGTGTGGCTAAATAGCAGATGGTATATATGTGTGTGTGGAGAGAGGAAGATCGAGAGAACTTAGTGGGCCAAAGGTTCAATATGTGTCAATTGTGAGCCTTGGCAGCCAGAAAAAACTCATGCAGTCTTGGGCTGCATTAATACCAGCATCATTCCCAGGATCTGGGGGAAGATGATAGATAGCCTGACTTTCGTCTGCCTTAGTCGGACCCTATCCGGAGCACTTTGCTCTGTTCTGTTCTCTACAGTTTAGGAAGGATATTGATGAGTTGAGAGCATTCAGGGAGGACCACAAGGTGGGTGAGCAGACTCAAAGCCGTTCCATATGGCGATCCCCCAGAGGTTTGGCTTGGATGACAGAAGACAATGTTGAACGAGATGCCAGACTGGCTCTCCAGAGACCCAAACAGAAGAACTGAGAACAAAGTGTGGATATAACAGTGGGTCCCTTCCAGCTATGCAAAAGGGAGAGCTTCCTAATAATTGGAGCTAATCCAAACTAAAGTAGGCAGCTTTGACAGGTAGTGAGTTCCCCCTTGCTAGGGATTTTCAAGTAGAAGCCAGAAAACCATTTGCGAGGGGTGTTGTAGAAGAGAGCCCCGATCATTTACCCATTGGGCTAGATGATATGGGGAGTCCCTTTCAGTTCTCAGATGCTATGATGTTGGAAAACAGGTAGGTGGCACTGTGAAAGATACCAGATCCTTTCCACTCCATGCTCCCTTTTAGAAAGGACAGAGCTGAATCTTCCCCAGTCCTTGCCTTCCTCCACCCTACCCTTCTTCCTTTCACACATTGAGTCCTGGAGACTTCTCAGTTATACTCTGTTACCATAATGGTTCACTTTACGGCTAGGGAATATATAATGACCCTCAGATCCATGTGGTCTCTTTCTCTGCTATGTCATGTAATTTATACAGACATGATTACAGGCAACAATTATTATTACTTTAAGAAGTGAGAAAATTTATTTTTAAAAAATCTCTGTCCTCTGTATTATCAAGCAAGGAAGTTTGATACCAGAAACAAAACAAAACACTGGATTTGGAGATCAGGATCTTAGGTTTTGAATCCTGCTACCCATGGGACTTTAGGTTTAGGGTTAGAGGTCAGGTTTCATTTTACCTCTAAGATAAGGAGATTGGGCTAGATAACGTCTGAGGTTCCTTACAGACCCAGATCATTGATCTGTTACGTAGCTAAGCTATGTAGGACTGTATATGACTCCCTCCTCCCCCCAAACCTCCAGGCATCAAACTCTCCCTGAATGGAATACAATCCTCTTCACCTTCCATGTTCAAGGGATCTTGAACCCCTTGAGTAGAAAATGAGTCTGACTCAGGATGGAATATTCATCAGGCCCTATCTGGTCCAACCCATTCACTTTACAGATGAGGAAACTGAGGATCAGATATTTAAAATGACTTGCCCAAGGTCAGAAGCAGATTTGAATCCAGATCCTCTGAGTCCAATCAGTGCACTTTTCACTTCCACCAAGAACAGAAAACCAAATGCAAGAGGACCTTGGGACAGCTCATACTCAAGGAGAAAACTTCATGATCACAGAGTGGCTGTCTTAACAAGATATCTGTTTCCTTTACTGCCCTGTCTCCTCCCTCTCCAACTCCCCCCAGTTAGGCTCTTGAATTGGAACGCTGGAGCTCTAATGAGCTTCCCATGCCACCAGCCGTCCCTGGGCACCACAGCCATAACATTCTGTCTGGGATGGAATGCTGGAGCAGATTGTTGCATTTTTCTTGTCCTGTCTGGGCGCCAGCTCTCCTAGACCTGGGTTTGACATGGTGGTAGGAAGGGTTCCCGTGGGTGGATGTTATGCTTAGGTTGATGCTATGTCAGATAAAGCTTTTTGCTAGACAAGGGTCTGGGCCTTTCTAGGGTTTGACTGTAGGGGCAACATCCAATTCCTTTTGCTTTTGTATCCCCATTTCCTAACATTGTGCCTGGTGTGTCGTAAGTATTTAAGAAATGATACTGATTGATCTCCATGAAAGTTAGGAAGCATATCAACTCAGATGGAGCCCTAGTAGCCAGTGGACTTCCAGGCATCTCCTTCAATCTGATCATTTGATTTTAATGAAAAGATAATGCTTTCATGACCAACCACGATTCCAGAGGACCAATGTTGCGGTAATCTACTCACCTCTTGACAGGGAGACTGAATGTGACCTCCATTTTTGGACATGGCCAATGTAGGAATTTGTTTTGCTGGACTACACATATCTGTTACAGGGGTTTTGTTTTTCTTTTGAATTGGAAATAAGGGGAAGGGAGAGAAAATACATGTTTGGTCATTTAAAATTAATTTTTTTAAAAGATGCTGCTTTTGATATGGAAAGAATATTGGGAGTTAGATGGTATAGGAGATAGAGTGCTAGGTCTGGAGTCAGGAAGACTCATCTTCTTGAGTTCTAATCTGGCTTCTGACACTTACTAGGTGTGTGACCCTGGGGGAAGTCATTTCACCCTGTTTGCCTCAGTTTCTCCATCTATAAAGTGAGCTGGAGAAGGAAAGGGCAAAGCACTCCAGTATCTTTGCCAAGAAAACCCCACAGAGGTTCATGAAGAGGCAGCTACAACCTAAATGACTGAATAACAACAGAATTATTATTATTACAGGGAATCTCTGTCCTGTGGTTCATCCCCATTCAGTCTAGTTTCTCACTGGGACACCTTAGAGTTGCTCATTAGCCAAAGAAGTTGATATGTCTCTATCTCTAAATTCTAAATGCAGATGAAAACTTTCCCTTAAAGGAGTATGATATATGTGAAATATACTCCTGTTGGGGAGGGGGTACTGATCATAGCAACAGACATTTCAGAAGTATGGTGCACCTACCACTAGAAGAGACTTCAGAAGTCAATGAGTCCAATTCCCTTATTTTACAGATGAGGAAAGTGAGACCCAGGGAAGGAGAGAGATTTGACAAAGGTCATAGGATCAGAATGATCAAGCTGGAAGGGAACTCAGGGGCCTTTTGTACCATACTTTCTCATTTTGGGGGGGGTGGTTAGGCAATGGGATTAAGTGACTTGCTCAGGGTCACACAGCTAGTAAGTGTTATATGTCTGAGGCCAGATTTAAACTCAAGTCCTCCTGAATCCAGGGCCAGTACTCTATCCACTGCATCACCTAGCTGTCCCACACTTTCTCATTTTACAAGTGAGAAAACTGAGGCCCAGGGAAGTTAAATGTGCTGGTTATAGGATCCAGATCTGGGGCTGAAAAGGACCCCAGAAGCTTCACTTTACAGATGGATGATCAGGGGTGGGATTTGAAGCCAGCACCTCTGACTCCAGAGTCAATGCTCTGTCCATTGCACCACACTGCTTCCCTAAGACAGACCACAAAAGAATCGCCATAAAAGCGAACTGGTGGGCGATAATTGGCACCTGCCTTTATCTGGCTTCCTTTCATCTCTCTGACCCCCAGATTATAGTCATGGATGCTTCCCAGTACAAATGCATTTTGAGAAGAGAAATGAAAGGCAGAGATGGCTGGCTCTCTGACCTTTTTCAGGAGGAGGGTATACACAGGATAGGCTCATTAATAGGGGCAGTGACAGGGAACAAAGGGGCTAGTGAGGGGGTGCACCTGGGCAGGCTCCAGAAGAGGTGACAGAGGAAATGAGAGGGGTGACCCTGGGGGTGGGGGAAAGGGCCAAGGGAAAAAGATTGAGCTTTTGAATTGAAGACAGGATGCTGGAATCTCATGGCAAGAACATTGACAAGCCCTGGAGAGGGGTTTTTGTAGTTGCTGCTAAGAACAGAGGAAGGCTGTTTCTTCCTGTGTGGGAGGACTCCATCTCTCACTCCTTAACATGGGTGTCCCTGAAGGCCTCTCCTGAACCAGCTAATCTCTCTCCATATTTTCCCCATGGTGGTCTCATCAGCTCTCATCAGTTCAATTATCACCTCAGTGCGGATCACACCCAAATTTATATTTCTAGCCCTAATCTCTCTACTGACCTCCCACCCTGCCTGGCCAGTGGCCCATCGGACATCCCCACCAGGCTGTCCTGCCAAGACCTCAAATGCAACGTGCCTAAAATGGAACTCCTTATGTCCCCCAGACCCCCTCCCTCAATCCACGCCTTCCTGAATCTTGCCTGTATCTAGCGAGGGCACCATTCTCTTCTTAGTCAGTTATCCAGATTCATAAACTCAAAGTCATCCCTGATTCTTCCCTCTCCCTTGCCCCACCTCCAGTCAAGGGAATTGCCCAGTGTGGTCCATTCTCCTTTTTTAAAATTCATTTCCTCTCCTGAAAGTTACCACTCTGTGTCTGACCTTCTTTATGTGCATTATAACGGCTTCTTAAAAAGGTCCTCCCATATCCATCCTCTCCTCTCTCCAATCCATCTTCCACGCCCAGCCCAGGCAACCTTTCTGGATGGCTCATTTTGGAGTTTTCTCCTCTTCAAATTACTTTCCACTTATTTTTCTGTATATCTGTTGTAGCCACACATACCCCCAAGGAGATTATAAACTCCGTGGTGACAACAATTGTTTAGTTGTTCTCTTTGCATGCCCAGGACCTGGTATAGCCCCTTACATATAGCAGGCCCTTAATCAATGTTTGTTAAATTGACTTGAATTGAAATGCAGCCACATTTCTAAAAGTACTCACAAAAACATACACTTAAAAAATGTTTTAGTGCATGGCTCTGGCAAAGCTTTTCCTGCCTAATAAGACAGAGGTAGTTTTATACCTAAGCAGGGGTGGGCTGATAAATATTTAACAACTGGTTCTCCAAAAACCAGGACATGCTTAAGGTTAATCTAAATTATTAACATTTTCATAAGTCTAGACAATTAACAAAACACGAAATCAAGTCCTGGTTTGTAGCATTTGCTGATTTACAAAGTGTCAATGTTCACATTGAAAATTTAACAATTGGTTCTGCTGGCTGGTTCAAGTGGGCTCCAGCACACCCCAGCATGTAAGTCTTGTCCACTTGGAACAATTTTAGGAATATTTCTGGTAAGAGTATCTCCACATTGACTTTGCCTTGATACCACATTGAAGATTTAAGGATAAGGCACCAAGGTTCACTGTATATTATTATCTTCATAAAATAGGTAAGGCTTGATTTAAAGCAACTTAAAAAATCCCACAAAAATGGAAAGGACTTAATGAGCGGGTTGATTTTGGAAAAACATGGAAAGACTTGTCCAAAACAAAGCAGAGGAAAACCAAGAGAATATTGTATATAGTAACAGCAATATTATTCAAAGAGTGACTATGAATAACTAAGCTATTCTGCATAATTTGAATATTCAAATCAACTACAAAGGACTTACAAAGGAAGATGTTATCCACCTCTGGAGAAAGAACTGATATATGGATGGATGTATGGTATGGTTCCACATATATACGTGTGTGTATGTGTGTGTGTGTGTGTGTGTGTGTGTGTGTGTATGAGTGTGCAATGTTAGGCTTCTCTAATCTGGAGATGGGAAGGAGGGAGATAACTCAGAACATAAAATGCAACAAAAAAATAATAAATTAGTGATTTTTTTAATGGAAAGGACTTGCATCTGGATCCATGGACAGTCAAAATAACTTTCCTTCTACCTCAGATGGGCCCCCCACCTTCCCCAGGGACCTATAAAGGTCTCCAGATGTGTAGTACTATCCTCTATTTAAAGCCTCTCCACAAAACAAAATCTCTTAGATTGTGGAAACCAAGCAATAGCCTTCCTCAAGGGAGTCCCACTTCTCCCAGAGACCTATAAAGTCCTCCAGACTTATAATGCTATCCTAAGGTTGTGGCTCCTCAAAAAAGGGAAGACAGGATCACTGGAGAGTTTTCTCTCAGGACCTGCACAGTCCACATGACTCACACTACTAGTGAAGGATATGGTTCAAGCTTGCTCCAAAAGCACCTGCTTCAATGCAGTGTTGCTCCATGCGATAACAAGATAAGTGAACCATTTTCAGCTATTAGCACTATAGTACCAAGTGTTTTATTGCAGTTTCTCTTGAAAGGAAAAACCAAAGCAAATAGTAAAGTCAGAAGGCCATCTATTAGCAATCATCTAGTACACAACCCCCTAACTTTACAGATAAGGGAACTGAGGCTTAGTGAGATAGTAGGGGCTAAAAAGGGGTGGGGACTATTTGATGAAAAGTAGAGATCATAGAAATTCTAATAGCTGATATTGAAGGTTTATAAAATGCTTTCAAAGCATTTAAGGTACTGGTGTTGAAATCAGCAAACATGGGTTCAAATCTTGTCTCTGATACTGATTACCTGTATGATAAGGGGCAAATCCCTTAACCTCTCAGATTCTCAGCTTCCTCATCTGCAAAATGGGGCTAATGATACTCATGCTACCTGGGTGGTAGTGGGGACCAAACAGGAGTGCTTATGTAAAGCACCATGTAACTGTGATTATGTAAATTGATACTCACAAACACACTGTGAAACAGGTATTATAGGTACTATCATCTTCATTTTACAAATTAGGAAATGGATACCTTAAGTGGCTAAATGAAGTCATACAGCATCAGAAGGAAGATTCACAACTTTGTGTTTCTTCACTCCAAGCCTAGGACTTTTCCGTTGCCCCTTCCTTCTAACACAAAAGTTGCTGCAACTGTGTTTCTGTGATGGAAGAGTGGGGGAGATGTCCTGAGAATCCTATGGAGAATTCAAAAGCACTGGGTTCCTGGGGAAGGGGGAAGCAAGAAAAAAGGAGGTGGAAGAATGGTGAAGACACACTTCACCTGCTCCACATATTTTCTCAAGATTGACCCAAAATGTCAATGACAACACCAAAAAGATTAATGTAACTGTCCTTGGAATGAACTAGGCAGCTGATTCTTAATGTGTGAGAGAACTCCTTCTAAGGTTTGGCTATCAACTCTACCCATAAAGTACCATAAACAATAGATACTCCCTTCTCCCTCCTGAGAAATGCATGATAAAAGAATTCAGCCCTGTCTTTGTAACTGATTATGATGTGACCAGACAGATGAATGTTGGAGCTGCACAAACCAGGTGGTGTCTGTAGAATGCTATCTTGATGTGGATTAAGTGAAATGGCAAACAGATCCATCCATTCTGTCAGCTCCGGTTAATGGCTCACTGTGAAGCCTCACCAGATAGAGATCCAGAGTGGGGAGGGGGTAAATGTAGATGTGGTTCTCTTTGGGATGCCTTGACTCATTTCCTCTCTTGCTACCAGTTGGGACCTCCAAAGATCTGCCTCTTATTCAGGGGAAGGTCTACAGGGAGAAGAAAATGAGTCATGAATCTGTTTGGACCCTCCTTATTGCTCTCCCAGCCTCTACAGGGTCAAGAGGAAGTCTGCATGTCCTGGTTTACCCAGGGCTTCCATTTCGAGGAGGGGCCCAAGTTAGCAAACTGCTTCATTTGCCTCTTGGTTGTGCTTCTGACTTTCCCTGACTTCAGTCCCACGTTCATCTGTGGGTCTCTCTTTCCCTCCCTGTCCCACACATTTTTCAGCTCTCTTTTGTGTTGTGTCTTCCCCAATGAGAATGTAATTTCCTTGAAGATAAGGACTATCTGTCTTTTTGTTTATATCTATATCCCCGGCACAGCACAGTTCCTGGCACATAGTAATGGCTTAGTAAATGCTTGTTTTCTTGCTTGCCTGCCTGGTAACTGGGTGAGGATGATGAATAGAACAGTGGAAGCTGCTGTCCACATGGATTCTAGCTTCCAGAACTATGGCAGTTGGCTCTTCTGATCTTCAAAGCCAATTTCTGGTAGATCGGCCAATATCTATATATTTATCTCTATCTTTCTGTTTAGAATCATAGACATATATCTAAATAGAAAGAGATAGATATATAGACAGACATAGAGAGATATGATAGGTAGATACAGGATAGAGACAGATAGATAGATGGATGGATGGATGGATGGATGGATAGATAGATGGATGGATGGATGGATGGATAGATAGATAGGTGGATGGATAGATAGATAGGTAGATGGATAATAGATGGATGGATGATAGATGGATAGATGGATGGATAGATAGATGGATAATAGATGGATGGATGGATAGATGGATGGATGGATGGATAATATTTAGATAGATAGATAGATAGATAGATAGATAGATAGATAGATGGATAGATAGATAGATAGATAGATAGATAGATAGATGGCAGCCAAATGAGTCCTTATTGTATAGAATAGCACAGGCAAGAGAGAGCAAGCCCAGTGTTGCTGCTGCAGCACACACCTGGATTTCAAAAAGACTTGAGTTTGAATCTCATCTCTGACACTTCTTAGCTCTGTGACCCTGGGCAACACACTTAATTTTCTGTGCCCCAATTTTCTCATCTGTAAAATGAGAGGGTGGCCTTGATGGTGTTAAAGGTTTCTTCTAGCTCAAAGTCTACAATCTCGAGCTAGGAGGAACCTTGGAAACTATTTTATCCAAACCCCTTATTTTACAGATGAGGAAACTAAGTCCTAGAGAGGTGCCTGACCTCAGGTCCATTTGCCTATGGACATAGAGGTATATCAAGTGCCATAGGAGTGTAGATTCAGGGCTGGAAGGGACCTCAGGGTGACCTAATCTAACCTCTTTGTTTTAAAGATGAGAAACCTGAGACCAAGAAAAGTGAAGCCTAGTGCCTGGCACATAGTAGGTGCTTAATCAATGTTGATTGATCAATTGCCCAAGTCTTGAGAGTTGATGACTGAAGCCAGCTAGGTCCCCTGCCTCCAGAAGCAGCCTTCCATCCAATGGCCCATACTGCCTCCCTCAGGTCTGACCTCCATTTCTGTAATTCCTGAAGGAGGCCTGGGACAGTGCATTAGACATGCAGGTGGAAGGGAGTTAGAGCAAAGGAAACCAGCTCCAGACTTAGAAGTGTCTCCTGGGTGTGATCCTTGGCATCTGCCATCGCCCAGCCCCCAAGGCACTGGAGGGCTTCTTCCCACACAATCAGTAACAGCTGCCAGACCCTTGTTCAGATAAATGCTCGACTTCTTGCCACTGAATTCAGCCCTGTGTGTCCCGGGTTTCTAAAAAGCCCTGGATTTATTTGTGCTACATTTCCCAGTTCCTAGAAAGCCCTGGCTTGGGTAAGCCGTGCATAATGAGGTCCATCAATGATGAATGAGCTCTTTGTAGGGCTCCTCTGTCCCTGAGCTGACTGCAGACAAGTGGGAACATTAGGCAGCCAGAGGAGAAAGCCTGTCTCTGGGTAAAAGGCCATTTAAATCATTTAACTTGCAACCCACTGGGGTCTCCCTGGCAGGGAGCCCACCCGAGAGCCACACGTAGCTTTAAAGCAACTTCAGCAAGAGACAGCAAGCCCGAGGTAGCTGCAGCCCAAGGCCAGACTTCAGAAAGATTTGGGTTTGAGCCTTATCTGTTGCGTACTGTGCTGGAAGGTCTGAGTTCAAACCCAGCCTCAGACATTTAGCAGCTGTATGACCCTAGGTAAGTCACTTAAACTGTTCTCTGAGGCTCTATTTGCTCATCTATAAAATCAGGAAAAGTAATAATTACACCTACCTTCCAGGGCCAGTATGAAAATCATAGTTAATAGTTGCATTTATAACATAGAGAACTTTATAATAAGAGCTAGCATTTAGACAATGCTTTAGAGTTGGCAAAGTACTTTACATAGGTTGTCTCATTTGATCTTGATAGGGGCTATTATGATCCCCATTTTACAGATGGGGAAACTGAGGCAGATAGAGGCTAAGTGTCTGACCCTGAGCAGGCCACTTAATTTCTCTGTATCCCAATTTTCTCACCTGTAAAATGTGGTGGAGTATCTTTTATGACCTCTGAGTTTCCTTCCAGGTAGTATCAGAGTCTGGATTTGAACTCACAACTTCCTGATTCCAAGTTCACTTACCCACTATACAACCTAGCTGCCTCAAACCATATGATTACAAAGCCATACCTGATTTATTTCATTTGATACATACACACCCCTTATGAGTTGGACTGTGCAAGGGTAATTGTCCTCATTTTACAGAAGAGGAAACTGAGGCTCAGAGAGACTGAATTCATTCTCCTCCTCTTCCTCTCTCCAACCAGAGTCATGGAACAAATCATAGAAATGAGGCTCCTCCAGACTCAGGTTTCTGGCTGTTCCCATGATCTTTGGCAGCTAGGTGGCGCCATAGTGGACAAAGTGCTGGACCTGGAATCAGGAAGATCTGAATTCAAATCCAGCCTCAGACACTCACTAGCAATGTGACCCTGGGCAAGTCACTTAACCTCAGTTTCCTCATCTGTGTAACAGGAATAATAGCACCTCCCAGGGTTATTGTGCCCTCCTCCTCTGTATCCCCTCCCTCCAATTTGCTGGTTAGTCCCAGAACCTCCATTTTAAGGAAAATTCCCAAGGCCCATTGTGTCTTCATTCCTTTTCAGGCTTCCTTTCCTCACTTCCCCAACTTTCTCTTTTCCCTTTTTAGATCCCTTTAAAATATCATCTTCCTAAAATTAGAATGAAGGCAAGGATCATCTTTCTTTCTGCATGTATTTGAATTCTCAATGCTTAGCATAGTGCCCAGCACATAGTAGGCATTCAGTAAATGCTTATTGACTACATCTCATATGTTAAGTCAGGAAGGGCAGTTTTAGGGGGAGCATCGGTTTTACCCACCTGAGGATGGAGAAGGAAGGGGATATAGGTGGTATCATGGTTAGGGGGTAGGATTCAAAATCAGGCAAATCTGAGTTCAAACCTGCCTCAGACTCTTGGGAGCTGTGTGACCCTGGGCAAGTCACCTGTCCTCTGTGCACTTTGATGTCCTTATCTGTAAAATGAGGGATGTTAGATTCAATGCTCTCTTATGTTCCTTCTGGCTCTGATTCAGTGATCTTATGTGAATATAAATTTTTACATATTTTTATATGTATGTGCATATGTATACATATATTTATAGTGTGTGTGTAGTATATATTTATATAAGTATGCATATATCTATATATACAAGTGTATATGCATATACACATATGTTGAAATATTGTAAGATCATAAATGTAGCTATGGAGAAGAACCCAAAAGAAAAAGCCATCTAGTTCAATACAAACCTCCTCCCTCAATATTTTACAAGGAAGAAACTGAGGTCCATGAAGATTAAAAGATTGTCCAAGGTCATATACGAAGTAAATGTCAGAGATGGGATTTGAACCCAAGTCTTCTGGTTCCAAAGCAAATGGGTTTTCCATCAAATCCTGGTAAGGGACATTGCCTGGGAATTACAAAGAGCCTTTCATAGATCTCAATTTGCTTGGTGTTATGAGATGTACCATCATAAAATAGAGAGTCAGGAGACCTGAGCTCTGGTCCCAGTTCTGGTACTTTCTGGCTGTGTTGAGCAATAAATCTAATGAATATTTAATAAGCACCTACTATGTGCCAAGTGCTGGGAATATAAAAAAATATGAAAGATAATCCTTTCTCTCAAAGAGCTTTCGATTCTTTGGGTCACAATTTCCTAATTTCAAAAATAAAGGTGTTAGACAAAGTGACTTTCAAGGCCCCACCCAACTTTAATATTCCCTATTCTAAGATCCCTCCAACTCTGACATTCCCTGTTCTAAGTTCCCTCCAACTCTGACATTCCTTGTTAAATGATCCCTCCAACACTGACATTCCCTGTTCTAAGATCCCTCCAACTCTGACATTCCCTGTTCTAAGTTCCCTCCAACTCTGACATTCCATATTCTAAGGACCCTCCCAGCTTAGACATTCTAAGTTTTGCACAATGAGGGGCAGAGCTTGAGTCCACATAATACAACTGGGACTCTGTCTCCCATACAAGGTAGGTACAGAAACAAATTCTTTTACAAGCCCCTAGAAGCTGTGGTGGCCTCAGCTCAGCTGGGGAGGTGACCTCACTGACCAGCCCCATGTCCCTTTCATCATCCCCTACACACACACACACACACACACACACACACACACACACACACACACACTTCTTTCCTGTATGCCTATGTTTGACACTAATCATAAAGCAACATGTATCTATCTGCCTGACAATAAAACAAGATTAAGTTTTGTCCATAGTTATATTAAGGCTGATTATTTAAAAATCAGGTTCATTGTTTGGTCTAGATCATAGGAGCATCTGTTAAAACCAAATGGTGCTAGTGAGCAGCCACTTTCTTATATGAACACCAGGAAACAGAAAAACTGTTTTTTTTTAATTGAAGACAAAATATTATGAATTAGAAAATGCATTAAGTAAAAACAATCATCTGGGAAGATTTTGGATTAAGTTTCTTTTTAAACAGCTTTTATGAAAAGTCTTTTTCACCAGACCCATAATGAGGGGACTGCGCAATGAGAGCTTTACCACAGGGCACCCAATTTAGAGGGTGTTTGCAGCACTTACAATCCTTCAGGAGTTAGAAACAGCTGTGCTTAGCACTTGGTTATCCAGAATAATTTCCTTAAACTAGGAAGCTACTAGAGGTTGGGCTGTGGCAAGCTGTTTCCTTCCTTTCTCCCTAATTATAGTTAATATTTATATCCTGATTAAGGTTTGCAAAATGTTTTACATATATTATCCCATTTAATCCTCATAGCAACCTTTCCAGATAGGTGCTTTTATTATCCCCATCTTGCAAATGAGAAAAGTGATATTGAAAGAGGTTTCAGTGACTTGTCCAGGGTCACACAGTTAGTAAGTGTGCAAGGCAGAATTCAAACCCCGGTCTTTCTGGCTTTAATGCCATATCTATTCACCATGCCACGTTTTATAAATACTTGTTGAATTGTATCATTAAATTTTACTGGCAGGGCAGCTAGGTGGCACAGTGGATAGAGCACTGGCCTTGGAGTCAAGAGGACCTGAGTTCAAATCTGGCCTCAAATATTTGACCCTTACTAGCTGTGTGACCCTGGGCAAGTCACTTAACCCCGATTGCCTTGTTAAAAAAAAAATTACTGACCCGTAGTATAGTTTGGGTTAGAAACATTAGATTAGAAGATGCTTGATATCACCTTCTAACTTGCCATTTGTTGGCAGCAATAACTAGGCCATCCCTCATGCTATTTACTGGAAGACACTCTGGTTGCGAAGTCCAAGAGAAAGGATTAGCACATAGACCAAAGCTGAGCTTCCACTCTGAGGTTTTTGAAAATATGAAAATGTCTCCATGATCTACCATCCTGTGGCTATAGGAGTAAAGGAATATCCCATGGAAAAGGGCAAAGAACGGCATCCCCCAGCCCATACAAGAAGATATTGAGGGTCCCTACTTCGATGAAGATGGCATTTTAATTTTATTTTCTTAGTGTGCATTTTTTTCTGCATCCTGTTACTGGTTGATTAAGACTTTGCGTATAAGAGGCCCTTTGAGCTCCCCTGCCTAGCGGGCGATCACCTGCTTCTTTGCTAAAAGTTAATGCCCAACTCTAGTTAAAGAGAATTCCATTTAAATATTTCAGGCTTTCCTTCAATAATGTAAGCAGCATATGGTGTGTTTTGACTTTATCCACTGTTAGGCTATTACAACACAACCATTTCCAGCTATTGTAATATTGACTAATTCCAGTTTTGGCCCCAGATGTTGCATGTTTTGTTTTTAAATAATTAAAATTGGGCTCTTGGGAGTTTACCTGCCCCATTTGCAAAATGAAGGAGTTGCCTATAGGTACAGGTGACAAAAAAAAAATTAATAGAAACAGTCAATGTTGGAAGGATGGGGGGAAACAGACACTTTTGCTGCTGTTGTTCAATCATTTCAGTCATGTCTGACTCTGTGTGACCTCATTGGAGGTTTTCTTGGCAAAGATTCTGAAGGAGTTTGCCATTTCCTTTTCCAGCTCATTTTACAGATGAGGAAACTGAGGCAAACAGGATTAAGTGACTGGCCCAGAGTCACATCTACTAAGTGTCTGAGACCAGATTTGAACTTAGGTCTTCCTGACTCTAGGCCCAGCACTCTATCCACTATGGCACCACCTAGTTGCCCCAAGACAGACACTCTAAATACCTATTTGTGGAACCGTGGATTGGTCCAACCATTCTGGAAAACAATTTAGAATTATACTTTAAAAAAAAAAAGTAATAGACTCTCTGACTTCTAATCCAGTGATTGGACTCCTGGACATATGCTTTAAGGGAGTAAAAAATAGGAAGAATGGCCCAATATAAACCAAAATATTCATAGCTTCACTTTTTGCAGTAGCGAAAAACTGGAGATAAGATAGAAATACATTATTTTGCTGTGCAAATGACATTTTTTTCTTTTCTTATTATGTATTTAGGTTTCAATATTTAAGCTTATAATGCTTCTTTTTCTTTTCTTCTTGTGTATTTAAGTTTCAGTAATATAAAAAAAGGAATACATTGATTGTGGAATGGATGAACAAGCTGGAATGCGTGAATGGAATATAATATTTCTGTATGGTCAGAAATGGTGAATATGAGGAATTTGGAAAAATGTGGGAACATCAGGATAAACTGGTCAAAGTATTATAGAACTGGAAGGATGACTTTTTTTTTTTTGAGGTGTGGAGGAGATGGAACCCATGATTTCAGAATAAAGTTCCAATTTCCAAGGATGGAATTCCCTGTGCCAATGCAGATTGGTACCTTCTCTGAGGCTTGTTATGGTCAGAGAGAACGGTTTGAGGCACTGAAAAACTGTGATCGCCCAGGGTCATGCAACTGGTATGGATCTGAAACAAAAATTGAACCAGAATCATCTTGACTCCGAAACTAGCTCACTATCAACTCTACCATCCCATCTCTAAGAATAAGACAATGAGATGCAATTAAAACAAGTTCACCTTAACCTGTTCACATATTTCCGATGCTAGAAAATGGGACATGGAGAAGCAAAAGGCCATCTGCTCTGAGACACAATCCCCAATAAAGTTTTGAAGATATCCACAGGTGACCAGAGAAATGTACAAGATGCCACGAAGAACTCCGATGGTGGTCGATGCTGAAGATTTCCAGCCCTTCTGACCAGCTCAGCCAGCACGTTGGCTGGCTCTCCTAATTAGGGAATTTCACACATCTCAGAAATGAGAGATTTTTCACAACTTTTTCAGTTCTACAAATCCAGAGGATCCATGCAAACCACTGATACTGAGACAATTGTGCAGAAATTGATGTTGACCCAGTCTTCTTGAGTGGCCCAGCAGGACTCTCTTGGAATGATTCCCAAATTCTCTGAGATTCTAGCTGAGTGAACACTTCCACAATGGACTTCCATCTTGGATTTCTTTGTCATGGCTCCTCTTCCCATCGTGTCTACAACTATGCATGGACTCCTCCCTCTTAATTCTATTTTATATCTCTTTCTTTCTCTGGGCACAGTAAGCAAATCCATTGTTATTGGTAATGACTCATAAATGGACTGTCAGCATCCCAGAGACCCCTCAGATCAAAACAACTTCTCAGGTCACTCCTCTCTTATACATGTTGACTCCTCTGTTAGAATGTGACTTCCTGGGGTCCATGAGTATGGAATGTTGCATATTACATTAGATTATTTTCCATGTGTTCATTGGTTCTAACAATTTCTCTCTCCTTCCTCTTCAAAAAAATAATCCTTTATTATAAAGGATGATTGTCTGGGGGAGGAAAGGGACAGAGATACAGTGGGAAAGCTAGGTGATATGAAAACAAAAAATATAATAGATTCTAAAAAAAGAAATAATAGGTATTCAACAAGACTATAGATTCAGAGATGAAAGGGAACTTAGAAGCCACCTGGTCCTATCGCCTTATTTTAAGGATGAGGAAACTGAGGCTCAGAGAGGTGACTTTATAGGTCATAAAATCATAGATCTAGAACAAGAAGGGGCCTCATCTCATTTGACAGATGAGGAAACTGAGGCCCAGGGAGGAGAGGGGACTTGCCCAAGGTCATACAAGTAATAAGTAGGAAGGCTGGAACTCAAAACTCAGGTCTTCTGACTCCAAAACATCTCATTTTAGATAGTTCAGTCTTGTCTAACTCTTTGTGATCCCATTTGGGGTTTTCTTGGCAGAAATACTGAAGTGACTTGCCATTTCCTCTCCAACTCATTTTACAGATGAGGAAACTAAGGCAAATAGAGTGAAATGACTTGCCTAAGGTCACACAGTTAGTAAGTGTCTGAGGCTGGATTTGAACTTGCAAAGATGAGTCTTCCTAACTCTGGGCCAGCCTCTGTATTCTATCTACTGTTCCACCTTAATGCCCTCCAAAATGTCTATTCATTCCATTATACCATCCTGCCTCTCAGGAGGTGAGGCTGAAGAGGGGTCTCTCGCCTGAGATCATGGGTTAATAGGCATCAGACCCTAACTCTTCCAGCTCCAAATTCAGCATTCTTTCTACCATAGCACAAAGCCTCCAAAATGTTTGTTCAAGGAACCTACAAACAAGCGATTGGGCAAATAAATGAAATAAGGAAAGAATGAAAACAAGGAAGATAAATGGATGAGTGAATGAAAATGAAAGCCCATGAGAATCAGATAGTTTCCACTGAAATTCCTCTGCTCTGGTTAACAGAATGCACAACCCTGGGAAAAGGTGAGCCACACATATTGAAACCAACTGCACCCATGGGGAAGGGCAGGGTAATTTATAATATGAATTCATGTCCACTTACAATGACTTATCTTATCTCTTTGGGATTTAAGACGCTGAAATATTAGCCTGGGTCTTTGAAGTGTTCAGCACAGGGTCTGGCCCATGGTGGCCACTTCCCTAAGATTAAGTATCAGCATTATCCTTTTCAGTTCTTTTTAGCTTGGGCTCTCCAAGGAACCTAGAGGCAATCCGTCCTCAGTCTAACTGTCTGAGATACTAACCACCTAGGAGTGCTCCCAGATGCCGATCCTATTAGTAACTAGACTGCGTCAATCTCAATCGGTTACTTTCACATTACCTCACTGACATCCTTTCCTGGGAATGATTCTCAATTATCCCTCTTTGGGATGATGATGGTCAATTAATACTAGGACATAAAACCTCTGCCTTACCCTACCTGGGTTTTATTCTGGGCCACACCATAGTTGAAAGCTATTATTGCTCACCTCATATGCTGGGCCCCTAATTGCAATTTGGCTTCGATTGAGCCAGACGGTGCCAATTCGCCATGTCTCCCAGAATTGTCAGCACTGAGTGTCTTGAAATCCTCCAGGGAACAACTGACTCCCAGGAATGGCTCTTTTTCTTCTATGACACTATGGAGTTGGGGTGGGGAAGGGGGTGGTTCAGTGCCAGGGCACTGGGCAAAGGCAGATGAGAGAAACCAAAATTTCTGAATTAGGTGCCATATTATGGGGTCACGACCCACAGTTTAAGAAGCATTAAAGGGGTGATGAGTGGAAAAGCCCTGTTAGATCCTAGAATCATCATCTGAGTAGGAAGTAATTATGTAGACCATCTAGTCTAGCTCCCTTCATTTTATATGGAAGGAAACTGATTGGCCTGGGTCATACAAGGCATAAATGGCAGAGCTAAGGTTTGAACCCAGATCCTCTGGTTCTAAATCCAGGGATCTTTCCACAACACAAAGCTGCCTCATGCCAATTCTCCTAGAAATGGAGTAGATGTGTAGAAAGTATGACAGACCATGTCCTCCAAACACAGGCCCTCTTTTGGAGATTGTGTAGATCTCTTTTCCTGACCTCTTCAACATGACATTATAGTGTTTGGTTGTTTTTCAGTCATGTCTGACTCTTCATGACCCCTTTTGGGATTTTCTTGGCAAAGATACTGGAGTGCTTTGCCATTTCCTTCTCCAGCTCATTTTGCAGATGAGGAAACTGAGGCAAACCGAGTTAAGTGACTTGCCCAGGGCCACACACCTAGTAAGTGTCAGAGGCCAGATTTGAACTCAGGTCCTCTTGACTCCAGGGTTAGCACTTTATCCACTGTATCGCCTCGCTGCCCCCCAATACCATGGTATATTAATGAATAGAACACCATCCTTGGAGTTGGGAAACCTGAGTTTGAATCTTTGCTCTAAAACTTAATGATCTGTGTGACCATGCATAAATCATTTTATTTCTCTGGTTCTTGGTTTCATCATCTATGAAATGGGAATGATAATAGTTACCTCACCTACCTTGCAAGGTTGTTGTGGGGAAGGTGCTTTCCAAATCTTAAGGTGATGTAGAAATATGAACATTTACTCTCAGTGGGAACCTTGATGGGGAAAAGGAATCATACAAAGGAAGTGGAAAGGGGATAATGGAAGTAGGCGTGGAAAGTGTTACTCACTGCACCTTGGTGATAGTGATGGCGGTGGGACTGTGGATTGACTATGGACTGATCTTTGAGCCTTGGGTCTTTTCTTAAATATTAAGTTGCAAAGCTATTACCTTCTCCTCTTCTAGCTGCCTCTCTGAGTCACTCTGCCCAGGGCCAACAATTCAGAGACCCTTGATGCATAAGACCTAGGTTAACAATCACAGTTCTCCATACCCTAAGAATGACCCTGCCCTCTCATGGAAACTTTCTAATTTTGTAATGTCCAGGATTGTGCCAACTTTAAATCCCCTTCTTCAGTTTCAAGAAATGCCATGTCTGGTCCCATAGATCTAAGTTCTAAGGAATGAAGGTACAATGGAAAAACTAATCCACCTCTCAAATCCTATAGAGTTGTTAGGATGGTAACCAGAGCTACTCAGAACTGGCTCAAAAAAAGAGGGCAGGTGTGGCTGCTTCTTGGGGAGACATTGTAGAATAGTGGGGGGGACCACTGTTCTTGGAGTGAAGAGACTTTGAATATTGGCTCTTCTAGGCTATGTGACCATGGGCAAATCACTTAACTGTTCTATGCCTCAGTTTCCTTTTCTGTAAAACTTGGCTAATAATAATATTGAAATATTACAATTTTGTGGTTGTTTTTCAATCATTTTCATTCCTGTCTGACTCTCTGTGACCTTATTTGGGGTTTTCTTGGCAAAGATACTAGAGTGGTTTGCCATTTCCTTCTCTGGTTCATTTTGTAGATGAGGAAACTGAGGCAAACAGGGTTAAGTGACTTGCCCAGTGTCACATAGCTAGCAAGTACAAAGTATTAAAATATTGTATTGAAAATATAAATTTTTATGTTATAGAGCTATAGGGAAAGTACTTTGTGAACCTAGGCCACTACATAGATATGTGTTGATATTACAAAATAAATTTTTACCACCATTTTTAAAGTTTTGAAGTGGTGGTCAGCTAAGGTACGTAAGAAAAGGAGGAGAATGATTACTTTTACTTAAGTATCATTGACTGGCAGAAGAGTCTTGTTACTTGAGGCATTGTCTTGTAAAGAGTAAGAGGGAGACAGGCCCAGGTAGGATGCAGGGGCAGAGTAGGCACCACAGCTGTGGGTGTCTGAATAACTTGAGGGTTTTTTCCCCCAATCAGTCAGTGTGTGCTCCACTGTCATGCTGATCTTCAAAATGGCCAGATAAATATCTGTGGTGCATTCGGTTGTGGAGAGTAAGCAAAATGGTGCCAACATTTGCATTGAATAGGATGCTTATGTTTCAGCTGCGGCTAAATGGCAGTCATGGATTGATCTCCCTCACTGAAAAAAGATGCAAGGACGCAAAATACTGCCTCTCCACCCTCCAAGCTGTGAGGGATAATAGTGTGTCCCTAAAGGGAACAGATCCTTGGCTTTAATAGGGGAAACGAGATCTGAGGTGAAAGAGGGAATGCTCGATCCTCTTTAGGATGCTGGCAAATCATTACATATGGAAGGGAAAGAAAAGAGAACGTTTAAAATTAGAGTTGAAAACAGATGTAAGGTTCTTCCTGCAAAGGAGAGAGCTGGCTGCTCCAAGATGGAAGAAGCTATGTGTCTTCCAAAGAAGGAAATACTAGAGACACAGAAGCTATGAGGTGTGATGATTCAGTGAGGAGAGAAGAAGAGAAATGTTGTAATAGCTGCTGATTCCCTGTTCACATTTGACTAATGATATCCAATAGGTATATTGATGTGGACGCACAGGGAGCTCACCAAACAACTTAGGTTTTTAAAAGAAATGTACTCATCTCTCACCTGGCTGCACTACTCTGGGATTTGTCTCACTTTTACACCATGACCCAGGAAGTTCATTATTGGGAAGACTTCGTCATCCTGAAAGATCCATCTCATCAACCTCGGTATTCCACCACCCTCTGTCTCTCTGATTGGAGGGTAGAGCCATGAACTCCAAAGCCTCCATTTAAAGATGGAGCTCAACCCCAAACATCTCATTTCCCATCTGGTTACACTATTTTGGGCCTTCTCTCTCTTTTGTACCCTCTCTCTACATTGAGTATCTTCCCTTTCACGCTACTTTTCACTTTCCTTTTTTCTGTTGTCTTCAGAATTAGATTGTAAGCTCCTTGAGGGCAAGGGCTGTCTTTTTTTCATATCTGTATCCCCAGTGCTCCAAACAGTGCCTGGAATAGAGTAAGCACTTAATGAATTTTTATTGACTGACTGGCTAAAAACGGAGGAAAAAAGGCTGGGAAACAGGAAATGAATGAGCGTCACAGTCTTGTTAATTAGCTATTTGTTGACCTGATAACAACAATAGAGAGGTCTATTGTCTTCTCATGACATATATATATATATATATATACACACACACACACACACACACACACACACACACATATATACATACATATATGCATTGTATGTATATGACATAACAGAAAACCCTTTAAGACTTATCAAAAAGAAAAATGGCTACCCACTTTTGGTGATTCATGTGGATAAAAATGACACTGACAGAAAAAACTTATGAAGTCTGGGAAAGAAACTGAGTATCATAGGAATATAGGTGATGCTTTCCTTATGGCTACATTGAAAGAAAGAGATATTGAAGGAAAGGGAAGAGCTGGCTAAGGAGTTGGTGTCTGAGAATGGTATTTGTATTTCTGGACCATGGCTTACCATATGGGGATTACAGATCCCTGGCCAAGGATGAAGCATACCTAACAAAGGCTGGTCAGAATACATTTGCCAGGTATCTTGCAAAATCCATTCAAATGAGCTTTAAAATTAAAAAAAAAAATGATGATGAAAGGAAAAGACTGCTTATGTATATTCTCCATGTTAGACACTATAAAGAAAAGACATGAAGGACTATGAAGAATAGCAAGTGAGATACCTAGAAGTTCACAAAAGACAAAACCCAAGAAAAGAGCTGGTGGGCTCATATAACCCTTTGTTTTTTTTGCACAGAGTTTAGGTAAAAATAAAGGAGAATTAGAAGTCCTATCACAAGGGGTCAAATGTGACTTCATAGGTATCACTATGAGTGAGACAAAACCCAGAACTAGACTATCACTCTGAATGGGATTATCTTATTCAAAAGAAACAAGTTTGGTAAAAGAGGGTGAATAGCATTGTATATTAAGAAGGCATATTCATGTGAGTAAATACAATTTGCAGAAAGGCGAAGCATGATGGAGGGTATTTAGGTGAAGGACAATGGAGGGAGAAACAAAAGTGATTCTGCCATTGAAGTGTGATATAAACCACCTAGAGAGAAAGAGGAATTAGATGAAGAATTTGGGGAAAGGATACTGATCCTTGAACAGAGGCATGATATAGTAATGGCAGGGAATTTCAAATATCCAGAAATTCATTGGAATATTCTCTCTTTCAGAAGTAGAAAAGCTTCTTCACTTGTCTTAGTGATAATTTCATTATTCAACAGGTGGGGAAAGTAAGAAGGGGGATGCTACTATAGAAGTGATTCTTACTAAGAGGGAAAAATTGGTTGCCATGGTGGAAATAATTGAAACTGTTGGCAAAATGGTCACTTCTTCCCAGAGTTTATGAAAGAGAAGAAGAAAGAGAGTACAGTCTGGTATGGCTTTAGAACAGGGTTTCTTTGACTTTAGGTTTGTGAACTTGGTTTTTAAAAAATATGTATTTTGATAACTGTATTTCAATATAATTGATTTCCTTTTTGACTCTATGGATTATATTTTATATCTTTAAAAACATTTAGAGAAGGAGTCAACAGGCTTCATCAGACTGTGAAAGAAGAATATGACACACACAAATAAGGTTAAGAACTCCTGGTTTAGAGAAAAAACAGGTCTAAGGTTGGAAGCCATTTCAGAAATCATCTAATCTAGTCCCTTCCCCCATTTTACAGATGAGGAAATTGAGGAGAAAGAGAAAGAAAGAGAGAGAAAGGAAAAAGGAGAAGAGAGAGAAAGAGGAAGGAAGGAAGGGAGGGAGGGAGGGAGGGAGAAAGCAAGGGAGGGAAGGAAGGAAAGAGGAGACAGAGAGAGAGAGAGAGAGAAACCAGTCCTTGCCCTCAGGGAGTTTATGTTCTTCTGGGGACGTATAATAATGTGACAAGCTAAGTAGATATAAAATAACATAGAAATGAATACCAAATGGTTTCAAGAGAAGACCATGCTAGTGATTTGGGAATGACAAGGACGGGGAGTGGTGGTGGTAAGGAGATCAGAAAGGCAGGAAGTAGCACCTAAGCTGTGACCTGTGCTTTAAGAGAAACTAGGAATTTTCTCCTCTGGAGATGAGTTCATCCCAGACATGCGCAATCACACATACAAATACATAGAAGTGGGAGACATGTGTAGGTAAATGTTTTAGAAACCTTCCCTCCTAAGTTCTGAAGGGACTTCTAGATGCTAAACAAAAACATTTCATCATTAATAGAACTAAGATGGCCTCCAAGTGCTAAGTGAGTTTAGAATCCCTGAAATCAATACCAAGTTCTACCACCACCAAGAAAATAAAATGAAGTGAAATAATGAAATGCACAACTAAGGCTAAATGGAGTTTTAATTTTAGGTAGATGTTAGGCCAATAGTAAATCTGTGTTTTCGGAGAACAAAATTCCTTTTTGTTATTCCTTCCTTTCCTCCCCACACCTCTAGTCTCTCTGTCTCTGTCTGTCTCTCCCCCACCTCCCTTTCCTCTGGTCTCTGTCTCTCTTCTCTTTACTTCTTTCCCCGTATCATCTCTTTTGTTTGACTCACTCGCTCCTCTCTTTCGCCATTTCTCTCTCCTCTGTCTCTTCTTCTAATTTCCTCTACTGTTCTCTTTCTTTCCTCTCTCCATCTCTTTTTTTGTTTTTCCTCCTTTTTCTTTCTCTTTCACTCTCTTCTCTCTTTTCTTTCTCCATCTCTGTCTTTTCATCCTTCCTCCTTTTTCTTCCCTTTTCACTCTCTTCTCTCTCTTTCCTCTTTCTTCTCTCATTAACCTCTTTAACCTATGTCTGCCTTTACCTCCCTCTCCCTCTTACCCTATCTCTGAGGATGTCTGTGTCTCTGTCTCTACTTCTATCTCTGTGTCTCTCTGACACATGATGAAAATGAAATGCCAAAACCCTTTTATGTTTGTTCAACCCCAAGTCAAAGACTGAGAGACTTCAAGAACCGGAGAATTAAAAATCTGAAACTCTGGGAGCCCCAGCCCCCCTCTTCTGTGTTGTTTCTCCATAAACTATCATGTGTGCTCTCCTTGACTCTTCACTAAATGCCGGCCTTCCCATCTGATTATCGACATTGTTAAGCACGTTGCATGAAACATGAGACCCAAATTACCCCACTTGGGCATGCCATCCAGCACTCCACCTCCATGGGGTATTGCCTTCCCTTGTGCCACTTTCTGGCACCTGGATACAACGAACTTACGAGAACTTGGAGCCCAGGAGGCCAAAGGGTATCATAAATGTAAAAGAATTTTGTTGGGTGACTGCTAACCTCTCTGCCCCTTTATCACATTTTTTAAAAAGGCACCAAGGGCTGGTCAACTTAGCAAAGAAGAGAGATTTCCCAATTTCATAGAGAAAAGTAAGGGCAGACTGTGCTGTGAGCCCACCCTTCATACCTAGCCTGTAGACCGAAGTGTGAGAGAAGAAAACCAGAATCGGCTCTTAATTATTGGAGAGCAAAGCTGTCAGAGGCGGGGGGGTAGGGAGGAAAGAAAATTAACAACCTTCTCAAATACTCAAATGCTTCCCATATTTCCTGCCAGTGATCCATGTCCTGGGCTGATTCCTGAGAAGGTCAACCTTATATTCCAGTTAAACCTCCTGGAGGAATAAACATTTTGAGGTCCAAGGAACCCCGGGGAACCAAAGGATACTTACTGGTTGTGAGACCTTGGGCAAGTCATTTAATAACCTCTCTGGGCCTCAGTTTCCTCATCTGTAAAGTGAGGGAGGGTGGATTAGATGGCCTCTGAGGTCTCTTCCAGATCTAAGATCTTCTATTAACTTCTGGATGATGTGTGTGTGTGTGTTTGCGCATAAGTATGGTTAGTGTTTTTGAGTGCATGTTATGAGTATATATGTCAGTGCATGTATGTGTATGTATATGTATGAATGTCTGTGAGAATGAATGTGTGGGTCTATGTGAGTGTGTGTGAGCATGTATATGTGTGAGTGTGTGAACACGTATGTTTGTGGGTATATGTGGGTACGTATATATATAAGTGTGTGAGTGTATGTGTATGTGAGCATGGATGAATATGAGTGTGTATATATATATGAGGGCATGTGAGTGGTGAGTGTTTATGTGTATGGGTATATGTGAGTGTGCATACGTATGAGTGCATGTGAATGTATGTGTTAAGTGTGTGAGAGCATGTGTATATATGAGTGCATGTGAACGTATGTGTCAAGTATGTGGGAGCATGTGTATTCATGAGTATGTGTGATCATATATGTGTGTGAATGTGTATATATGTGTATGTATGTGAGTATGAGTGTGTGTATGTGTACAAGGGCATGTGAATGTATGAGTTTTTGAGTCTATGTAAGTGTGAGTATGTGTGTAGATGTGTATGTGTGTTTGAATATGTACATGTGTATGAGGGTATGTGGATTTGTAAATTGAGTAATGTGAGTGCAAGTGTGTGTGTGTGTGTGTGTGTGTGTGTGTGTGTGTGTGGAGGGCTGATGTGTTGAAGAGGCTGAGGGGGCAGCGGAGGGTGGGACAGCGTTAGAATCAGGCTGGACCCCTGCTCTCCTTTGTACTGGGGAGTGGCCTCTCCCCAAACCTTTATCCCAGTTTGGGGAGGTAGCTGAGCCCTGCTCTGCTATGACTTTTAAAGGGGAAACGAAGAGGAAACCCCACACTAGGAAAAGGAGAGAACTTCCAGGGAATGCTGGGGAACTTGGCAGGGCAGGTGGGTCTGCTCCCCCTCCCCCAACCCACAGTATTTGTCTCCCAGTCCTTCTGACTCCCCTCCAGGCCTCCCAGGCTGACATCATTCACGAGGCCACATTATCTTTTTGCTGCTCTCCCAGGCACAAGCCTCAGAAAAACTGGGTTTAGTTACAGGGTGTCTATGTCATAAAAATAACATTGATCAAAAGGAGGCCCATGGACAAGACCCCTTCCTTCAAGACCCCAAGCAAGCAATCACAGATCTGGAGTTGGAAGGGACTTCAAAAGCCATCCAGTACAACCCTCTCATTTTTCAGATGAGGAAACTGAGGCTCAGAAAGATGAAGTGTCTAGACTAAGGTTTGCCAACTTAATTACTGGCATTGGAGGATTCACTTAGTTTCTGATTGCCAATGATTTCAGTTGCTGTCATAGAGTCAGATACTACAACTGGGCGTTTCTGTTGCGCTCCCCTCTATCTCCCCCTTTCCCTTCCTCCCTTCCTCACCCCTCTCCTTAGCGTGCTTCAGTATAAAACTTTAATTGGTCATTCTGCTACCCTATCCCCTTCTCTGAGGCCTCTCAGCATGACAGGCCCATGATGAAAACCATGAACGGAAAGAAAGAGAAATTCTATTTCACACGTGCCCAGGATCCCACCTGGGAAAGAACACAGGGGAGGGGGGAGGAGCTGTCCCCTGCAGGGCTGGAGGGACCTCTTGTTACCCTGTCATGACATCCACTGCTGGAGGCCATGACCCCTCTATGGAATGACAGCAAATTAGCCACTGTGGCCTCCTCAGAGCTAGGGGAATGCCCTCATTGTAAAGTTATTTGGCCTTCTGAAAGAGAGGGGGGTGGGGGGCATCAGAAGGATCAGGTGACATTGCTTCAAGTGCTTTGCTAGTCACAAACTGTTTTAGTGAGCAGTGAAAAATGTGGATCAAAGCTGCATTCCAGGGCTTCCAGTTTTTGGCTTCCATCCCCCCCCATATACACACACTCCCCAGTTCAGGACTGATATTGGACTAATAGCATCCCCCAAACCCAATCTCTGCACTAGAGAAAGCTTTGGAAGCCTGGGGTGCCAAGGACCATTCTGGGCTGACAACAAGGCTGATGATAGACTGAATAGATGAACCGCCATCTTGATGGTTGGGAGGAAAGTAGATCTGATCTGGCTTTACATTTCAAACGTCCACCCTGTTCCTTTAGAGGACAAAGCATAAAAGGCCTGTTGTGTGCTTGAGTGACATAGCCAGGTTATTTTGAAGGCAATGACAAACGTGTCCTTCCTGAGTCATTTTATGTGGCTCCTAAAGGATCCTGTTCAGACCGTGCTGTACTTTTAGTCTAATAAAGCTGATGCTGGCAAAGAAGCAGCAGGTTCAGAGGCGGGGCCTGGTAGAATAAAAGGGGCACTGGCATAGGTGGTCATCAGGGGACCTGGGTTTTCATCTCAGCTCTAGCATAGACTCTTGGACAAGTTGCTTAAAGGGAAGGAGGGAGGGAGGAAGGAAGGAAGGGAGGAAGGAAGGAAAGGAGGGAGGGAGGAAGGAAGGAAGGAAAGAGGGAAGGAAGGAAGAACAGGAGGGAGGGAGATAGGAAGGGAGGAAAGAAGGAAGGGAGGGAGGGAGGGAGGAAGAGAATGGAAAGAAGGAAGGGAGGGAGGGAAGAAGGAGGGAAGGGAGGAAGGAAGATAATGGAAGAAAGGAAGAATGGAAGGAAGGAAGGGAGAGAGGAAGGGAGGGAGGAAGGAAGGTTGGTTTGTAGAGACTTCCTGGTAAAATGTAAAGGAGACTAGATTAGAAGTTAGAAAATCCAAGTTTCAAAAACAGTCTCTTCTCATTGTTCCACGTGTGACCTTGAGAAAGTCACTAACCTCTCTGCGCCTCATTCTCCCTGCCACCCCACCCCACCTAAAATGAGGGCACTGGACTCAGTGACTTCTCAGGTCCCTTCTGACTTCAGGTCTACTCTCTTCTGATTCTGTCCTGATGCTTCATGCCTGAGATTCCTTTTTCATCATGTGCTCTTGCCTATTTATGTTCCATGACATCTCTCCATTGACCTTTGGGACACAATTTTGATTCCTTGGAAAAGATGAAAGAGGTCGTGTGGTTCAGTAGATTTTGAGTACTGGACTGAGGGCCTGCAGTCCTGAATTCTTGTCATTCACCAAGTCACATCACATCATGGGGTCTCAGTTTCCTCATATGTAAATTGAATGGCTTGCACAAGAATAATTGATATTATCTGTGTGACACTCTACTTTCTTGGTTAAATGAGGCGATTGGGCTCCATGCCCTCCAAGGTCCCTTTCAGCTCTCTAAATCTAGCACCCAATGGTCCTTTGACTCCTGTCTGGTCTCTGATTTCTTGATTTATAAAATGATGGGACCAGAAGGTCCCTCACTGGCCTTGAAGTTCCCCTCCAGGTCTAAATCTATACTTTCCTGATCCTACCAGCTCTAAGGTCCCTTGCAGCTCCAATTTTAGTAGTTTCTTTGTGTTTCTCACCCTAAGAACAGAGAAGCTACCCCTGCTCCAGAAGCCTACCTCACTTCCATTTACACCCCTGTTGATAAACCTTAATCTAGTCCACATTCCCTACAGAAAAACTAATCCCCCTTTCCTCTTTCCCATTGCCAGTCATTACTCCCCCTGGAATTTTTAGATATAAAGGCTTTCAGGGGTTTACACTGAGTGCTGAGGGATTCTTTCTGTGGGGGCTTCCCTGGGGGATAATTGGTACTGGATTAAAGAAACACTTCAAACAATGGGATTGTAGTAGGATGAACACTGGATTGAGAATTAGGAGACCTGGGCTCTAAGGTCTGATCTCTTGATGCTTGAGAGGCAACTTGGCCCCAGCAGACATAGCACTGGCCTCAAAGACCTGACTCAATTGCTCAGATGTTTGTCTGTGGAAAATCCACTTTCATCTCTCTGAGACTCTGTATCCTCATCTCTAAAGTAAGGAACTGGGAATATTAGAGATATGTAGAGGCATATTGGAAAAGTGGCCCTTGGATTTGGAGTCAGAAGAGCCGTGTTTGAATTCCCCACTCTACCCCTTAGTAGCTTGGGTCTCAGTTTCCTCACCTGTAAAAGAACTCTGACCCAGCTTTCCAAGAAATATCAAGGGAAACTGAAAAGAGACCAGCCTGGGATCCTCCTTCTTCATTCTTCCTATGAAGTTAGGCATATGCCCAAAGGAGGTTACTGATGAAAAGAAAGGTCCCATGAGCACCGCATTTTAGATAGCAAAGAAGTAGAAACAAAGTATATGTTTATTCAGTAAGGAATGACTAAACTGAGTGTGTGTTGCATGAATGTAATGAAATCTTACTGTGCTACAAGAAACAATGAATATGCTGAATACATGGGAAGACTTATATGAACTGATGCAGAGTAAAGGAAGCAGAGCGAGGAAAGCAATGTACACAATCACTACAACAATGTAAATTGCAAGAATAAATACAATAAGATGAATGAAACAATTGTTACAAAATTATAAAGAAGAAACTTGGCACTTCTCCCCTCCCCCAACACACCTCCTTTGCAGAGGTCAGAGGCCGTAGGGATGGAATATTGATCAGTTTTGACGATTTCCCTTTTCTTACTCTTTTAAAATTTCTTTAAAATTACTTTTTAAAAAATTCTGTTCTTATAAGAGATGACTAGAAGGAAAAGTAGAGGATGGAATATGCAGAAAGAAATGATGAACATGGTGGATTCAGAGAATCGTGGTAAGATTTGTATGAACTGACGCACAGTTAAATCAGTACAATGAAGGGAACAATATATACTCAATGACTAAAGCAATGTAAATTAGAAGAAAGTTGAGGCAGTTTGAGTAATGGTCATCTCTTAATTTCCCACCTGGCTGTACTCCTTTGGAATTTTCCAACATGCCCCCAAGTTGGGTACCTTCTTCTCCTCTCTTTCCCCCACTTTCAGCTTCCTTTTGTGTGTTGACTTTGCCCATTAGATTGTAAGCTCCTTGAGGACAGAGACTGTCTTTCTTTTTCATATTTGTGCTTTGCATGGTGCCTGGTACACAGTAGGCACTTAAAGTATATTTATTTACTGACTGGTCAAATGAATGAAGGTGCTAGAGAAGAGAGAATAAGACTAAAACATGCTTCTTCCTTCACAGCAGAAAGGCAGGGGATTGCTAGAACAGAATATTGCATATATTGTTAGACATGGTTTCTGCATGGTTTTTTATTTTCTTTTCTTGTTTTTCTTGGTCACAGGAGAGGGTAGTCTTAGGTGTGGGATGGGATAGTAAACAATTGTGTCATTAATAATGAATTTTTGAAAATCTAAAAGTGAGAGAGAGAAGAAGAAGGAGGAGGAGGAGGAGGAGGAGGAGGAGGAGGAGGAGGAGGAGGAGGAGAAGAAGAAGAAGAAGAAGAAGAAGAAGAAGAAGAAGAAGAAGAAGAGAAAAGGGAAGGAGAAGGGTAGGAATCTTTCTAATTCATCCTAAACAAAGAGTCTATCAGACTCTACTTGAAGACCTTAAGTGATAGGAAATTCACTACTTGCCAAGGCATATAGAAACTAAGGTCACATGGTCAATATGTGGAAAAGCTGGGTTTTAAACACAGCTCTTCTGACTCAAAAAAATGAATGTTCTTTCCATGATACCGTGCTCTTCCAACATATTAAATGAATGAATGAATAAATGAATGTAAAGATCAAAGGCTCTCTACTTTACAGATGGAGAGAGACATATGCAGAGAAATCATTGCTCTCTCTCTTGGGTTTCAGGGTCAATCCCTGGTACAGTCAGCACATCTCACCTCCTG
Source organism: Vombatus ursinus (assembly GCF_900497805.2). NCBI lineage: Eukaryota > Metazoa > Chordata > Mammalia > Diprotodontia > Vombatidae > Vombatus > Vombatus ursinus. Next base: position 10,703,277 of record NW_020943070.1, read on the forward strand.
GCCCCACCCCGGAACATAAAGCAATCCTCCTTGGGAGTCTTCTCTTAAAGGAATGTAAAGTGGAAAAAATGATGGCTTTGGAATTGAGCTATGGAATATCATTTTCCTTTTTAGGAGCCAAACTGAGTATAAGGTTTCAGGCCAAAGGGGGAAAAAAGGTGGCAGGGGGTCACCAGATTCCATCATGTTTCTGAAACCTATGTACAGACACGCACCCACATCTCCCAACCATAAGTCTCTGGAATGCAAGTCTCGCCTAGGATGCCTTAAATATATCGTTTACATATAAGACCTTAGAAGTTGGCTCACTTGAAACCAGTTCAGACGATTGTGGGGAAAATAAACATACCATCCAGTTAACTTTTCTATAGTAATGAGCTCTCTTCTTCCCTGTAAATATCAGTTCCCATATTTGTACATTTGTAATTAAGTTATATTTTTATCTTAAATTAGCTTACTACCCATGAAAGCTTGACCCAAATCATGTCTTTTCAATGAAAATGTCCAATGGAGAACATAAAAACAGATCCCTTTTTGTGGGGTACAGGGAAAGGTTTAGTACTTCAAGGTATGCAATTTCTTATTTTTGCTTATGCTTACATTTTCAAATTGGGTCAGTACCGTTCTTCTAAGGAAGAAATAGAGCCTTCTTCTGGCAATCCATTCAATAAATGTATTCTAAGCACCTAATGTATGCAGAATGTTGTTTCAAAAGGCATCTAGTCCAGCCCCTCATTTTACAGATGAGGAAACTAAGGCCCAGAGAGGTTCAATGATGTGCCCAAGGTCACATAAGTAGTATCTGAGGCAGGATTTGAACGTATGTCATTCTAACTCTGTCACCCTACTTACTACCGCATGCTGCCTTGATTTCTCAAGAGCCTATTACTTCGTGTAAATGTCCAGCTGGATCCAAAAGAGACTAAATGATGCTGATTCCTTCCTCTTCCCATAATGTTCCCATCCCTCCCCTGCTATTCTATCCATCCCTCTTTCCCTTTTCTATTGGCGACTCTTCTCACAGCTTCCCACCACCCTCTGCATCTCCCCTTTCCTGGTTCTCGAGCAGCTGCCTCCAGAATATCTGCCCACCAGGCAAGTCTTCCCTCTCACATCTGCCCCTTGTCCCCGCCCTGGCCCTCAGCAACTGCCTTCAAGGCTCTTCCTCTCTTCTCACAAGGAGAGAAATCTGGGGTCTTGGCAGGAAGCCCTTGCCTTCTTCCACCACACCCTGTTCCCGGTGGTAACACCCAGCATGCAGGGGGATTATTTCTCTTGGCAACAGGTGTTTGCCTGTCAAGTAGACAGATAGGGTTGCTGGGGGAGAAAAGGGGAAAGAAGCTGGGGAATGAAATCCAAATGGAAAAGGCCTGAGGGCAATGAAGGGATGGGATTAGGAGGGAATTAGAAAACATCTGAAACCATGGGAGTAAAGGGCAAACATTTTTTCCAGGTATCCAAACAACTCTGGGCCCCTCTTCCCTGCCCAAGTCTTTTAAGATCCCTCTTGTATACTGAGGAACAAGGAGCCAAGTTCAGCAGAAGTGGTGGGAGCGAGGAAAGGGAAGGGAGTGCCTTCCACCCATTCATTTTTTATCTCTTATGTACATTAATGTCTACATTATGTTCAAGAAACCTTAATTCTGTGTGTGAAAGAAACTCTAGGAAGGGTTAGTTATAGTGGAAATAGTCACTTTATGTTGCTATATACATATGTAGTATGTGTCTCTATATTTGTATAAATGTCTATACTATATATAAAGCATAGAATATATGCATTTAATATTAACTACATGATATAATAAAATATTACATTATAATTATATTTGTTGGTTGGACGGTTGTTATCCTTTGTTCTCAGAGAGAACGAAAAGAGGACCGAAGTGGCATCACTATGATAGAATTAAGTTACAGTGCATCTGACTGTGGCTGGTCAGACCAATGCAAGCTAGGAATGTTCTACCACAAGTCGGGCACAAATAGTCCATGGGAACATTTGGGATGGATTCTCTAAATTTGAGCATGTCATGTTTCTTTTGAGCTACTTCAATTCTGCTTTGCTCATAGAGCACAGCTCCTTCTCTGATGAGGGCATGCCATGGTGGGCGGTCCCGTGCCAATGTCTCCCATGTCACACAATCAATTCCAAATATTATACCATGCAATGTATACATGTAAAACACATATATTACATATGTAATAGTATGCACAATACATTTTATTCAACACTACACATGTGCAATGCATCTGTATTACATATTACTGTATAGAAGATTATATTACATATATAATGTAATATATGTATATTATGTAATACAATTCATATTAAATGTGTGTATTATATGTAATATTTTTGTTCATTGTTGTTGTTCAGTCTTTTCAATCATGCCCAACTCTTTGTGACTCCATTTGAAGTTTTCTTGGCAAAGATATTGGCATGATTTGCCATTTTTTTCTCTAGTTCATTTTACAGATGAGGAAACTGAGACAAACAGGGTGAAGTGACTTGCCCAAGGTCACACAGCTAGTAAGTGTCTGAGGCCAGATTTGAACTCACAAAGATGTCTTCCTGACTTCAGGCTCAGCACAATATCCACTATACCACCTAGCTGCCCCTATAATATATGTTATAATATATATTAAGTTATTGAAGCTTAAAACTGAACTAAGACTTGGGGAACATTCTATATTGTCATTTGAGCCCCATGTTAACCCTGAAAATAATAATAATACATTTATTGTTTTCTATTGGATTTTAAGCTCCTCAAGGGCAGGTACTCTCTTTGTATTCCCAGTATTGAACACGGTGTCTGGAACATAGTAAGTAAAACGAAAGTTTAGTGACTGACTGACTGATCCCCATTTCACCTGTGAGGAAACCATGGCAGAGACTTTGAGTGATTTGCTTGAGCTCACCCAGCTGGCATGTATAGAAATCAGCATCAGAACCCAAGTCTTCCTGACTCCAAGCCCAGCACTCTGAACACTGTATGATGGCACCATCTTAGAATTCCCCAAATTTTTTATGGTAATTTTTATTGATTTTTTTGTTTTCAACATTTACTTCCACAAGATTTTGAGTCCCAAATTTTCACCCCATCTCATCCCTCCCCCACCCCAAGATGGCATGCATTCTGAATACCCCTTCCCCTAGTCTGCCTTCCCTTCTATCTCTCCCCCCCTTCTCTTATCCCCTTCCCCTTCAATTTTCCTGTAGGGCAGGATGGATTTCTGTCCCCCATTTCCTGTATTTCTTATTTCCCAGTTGCATGTGAAAGCATTTTTTTTAAACATGTGTTTTTGAAACTTTGGGTTCCAAATTTTCTCTCTTCCTCCCTCCCTACCCACCCTCATTGATAAGACAAGCAACTAAATATAGGTTATATATGTGCAGTTATGCAAAACACTTCCATAGTAGACATGCTGTGAAAAACTAACTCTATTTTCCTTAATCCTATCTTGCCCCGCCATTTATTCTATTCTTTCTTTTGACCCTGTCCCTCCTCAGAAGTATTTGCTTCTGATTACCCCCTTTCCCAATCTGCCCTCCTCTCTATCATTCCCCTACTCTCTTGTCCCCTTCCCCCCCTATTTTCCTGTAGGGTAAGACAGATTTCCATACCCAATTGAGTATGTATATTATTCCCTCCTTAAGCAAAATCTGGTGAGAATAAGATTCACTCATTCCCTCTCACCTTCCCCTGTTTCCCCTCCACTGTAAGACCCTTTTCTTTTCTGTTTTTTTTTTGGTGAGATAATTTACCCCATTCTACCTCTCCCTTTCTCCTTCTCCTAATATAATCCTCTCTCACCCCTTAATTTTATTCTCCAGATATGACCCGTTCATTATCAACTCACCCTGTGCCCTATATCTATCTATTGATCTATCTATCTATCTATCTATCTATCTATCTATCTATTTATCTATCTATCTATCTCTCTATCTATATCTATATATACGTACACATAATTTTTCCCCTCCAACTACCGTAATACTGACGAAGGTGTCATGAATTACAAATATCATCTTTCCATGCAGGAATGTAAACAGTTCAACCTTAATAAGTCTCTTATGATTTTCTCTTTCCTGTTTACCTCTTCATGTTCCACTTAAGTCTTGTATTTGAAAATCAAATTTTCTATTCAGCTCTGGTCTTTTCATCAAGAATGCTTGAAAGTCCTCTATTTCACTAAATGACCATTTTTTCCCCTGCAGGATTATACTCAGTTTTGCTGGGTAGGTGATTCTTGGTTGTAATCCTATCTCCTTTGCCCTCCAGGATATTATATTCCATGCCCTGCGGTCCCTTAATGTAGAAGCAGCTAAATCTTGTGTTATCCTAATTGTGTTTCCACAATACTTGAATTGTTTCTTTCTAGCTGCTTGTAATATTTTCTCCTTGACCTGGGAACTCTGGAATTTGGCCAGAAGTTTTCTTGTGGGGATCTCTTTCAGGAGGAGATCGGTGGATTCTTTCAATTTCTATTTTGCCTTCTGGTTCTAAAATATCAGGGCAGTTTTCCTGGATAACTTCTTGAAAGAAGATATCTAGGCTCTTCTTTTGATCGTGGCTTTCAGATAGTCCAATAATTTTTAAATTCTCTCTCCTGGATCTATTTTCCAGGTCAGTTGTTTTTCCAATGAGATATTTCACATTGTTTTCTAATTTTTCATTCTTTTGGATTTGTTTTACAGTGTCCTGATTTCTCATAAAGTCACTAGCTTCCAATTGCTCTATTCTAATTTTTAAGGAAGTATTTTCTTCAGCAAGCTTTTGGACTTCCTTTTCCATTTGGCCAATTTTACTTTTTAGGGCATTCTTCTCCTCATTGTCTTTTTGGACCTCTTTTGCCATTTGGGTTAGGCTATTTTTTAAGGTATTATTTTCTTCAGTATTTTTTTGGGTCTCCTTTAGCAAGCTGTTGACTTGTTTTTTATGATTTTCTTGCATCACTCTCAGTTTTTCCTCTACTTCTCTTACTTGCTTCTCAAAATCCCTTTTGAGCTCTTCCAAGGCCTGGGACTGATTCATATTTTTCTTGGAGGCTTTGGATGTAGGAGCTTTGGCTTTGTTGTCTTCTTCTGGTTGTATGTTTTGATCTTCTTTGTCACCAAAGTAAGATAATATAGTCTGACTCTTTTTGCAAGGTTTGCTCATGATTCCAGCCAATTACTTGAGTTTTAAACTCTTTGTTAAGGTAAGAGTCTGCTTCCAATGTGGAGAGAGTACTGTCCCAAGCTTTGGGGGTTTGTACAGCTGTTTTCAGAGATACTTCTAGGGATCTGAAAATTTTCAGTTCTTCCAAGGTGCTATGATAAGGGGCGAAGTGTTTTCTCTCCACCAACACAACAAACCCCACTGCACCAGCGTTCTTCCTCCCTCCAGGACCGCCCCTCAGAACTGTGACCCAGATCCAAGCACTGGTAAAGCAAGAGATTCCTGCCTCAGCACTGGCAAAGAGATCCCTGCAATCCCCCTCTGATCAGCCACTCGATTCCCCCTCAGTCTGTGGGCCGGAAGCTCAGGAAACAGCCGCGGCCCTGGGCCACGCTCAAGACTTGAGGCTGAGATCTAGCTCCTCTCTCACCACAGGCACAGACTTTTCCCACTGACCTTCCAAGTTGTCTTTGGTGTTCATGGGTAGAGAAGTCTGGAAACTGCCACCGCTGCTTGTGATTCAGTCCTCTGAGGCCTGCTTCCAGAATTCCCCATATTTTAAGATCTAATTTTAATGGTCTTTTAAGTTAAAGAACCAAGGTTTAAATCCCACCTCTTCTACTTACTACTTGTGTGACTTTAACCTCTCTGGGCCTCAATTTACAAATCTGTAAAATTTATACTGTAACCCTTCCAGCTCTAAATGCATGATTTTGCCATCCTGCGGTGCTAATAGCACCTCCTTCACAGGGTTGTTGTGAGGACCAAAAGAGATAATATTTGTAAAGTACTTAGTGAATGAATGAATGAATGAATGAAAAAACCTATTCAGTGCTTACTCTGTGCAAAGTATTATGTGGTACCAGTATTAAGTTGGCTATCCTAGATCAGAGCCTTCTCCTGCGACACACAGAGCCCCACCTGACCCCTTACCCCTGACTTAGAGGACCAAGTCATGATGAAGCCAAGGTTAGATCCAGCCTAGAGCTGATTCTTTGAGCCACAAGCCCTGGATCTGGGATCAAGAGGCACCTGGGTTCAATTCCCAGTTACCTGTAAAAGGGAAATAATAATGCTATTATTAGGTGTTTTTTTTAGGATTACTGTTGTTAATCAGTTGTTTTCAGTCATGTCTGACTCTTCATGACCCTCATTTGGAGTTTTCTTGCTGGGGTGGTTTGCCATTTCCTTCTTCAGCTCATTTCACAGATGAGGAAACTGAGGTGAACAGGGGTAAGTGACTTGTCCAGGGTAACACAGGTAGTAAGTGTCTGAGGCCAGATTTGAACTCAGGAAGATGAGTCTTCTTGACTCTGGGTCCAGCACTGCGCACTATGGTGCCCCCTAGCTGGGGTTGGGGTGGGGGAGGAATAAAATGAATTAATGGGGAGGGGCACTTCATAAACCTTAAATACTTCTATCAATGTCTTCTGTCACTACTATCATAAGAGATAGCTTGGCAGAGTGAACAGAGAGCCACCCCCAAGTCAGGTAGAGAGAGCCCAACCTCTCTCATAGGCTAACCAGGTGATTCTGCCTCTCAGTGTCCTGGGACACTTTGGAGTTAGGAAAACCTTAGCTCAAATCCCACCTCAGAAATTTATTAACTTTGTAACCATCCCCCACCCCACTTCCAAGTCACTTAACCTCAGTCAGCCTCAGGTTTCTCATCTGTAAAATGGGGATAATAATAGTACCTCTCTCTGAGGGTTGTTATAAGGATCTAAAGAGAGAATATTTGTAAAGTGCTTTACAAACTTTAAAATGCTATAAAAATGCTAATTATCATTATTATTATTACATTCTACTTGTGACAGCAAAGATGGTCACAAATAGGGTAGCCAGTTATTCCCACAGAAATCGCTCTTGTTGGCCGAGAGGACCTTGGCTAAGCTGACTTTGAAACAAAGCCTGCCTTTGCCTAGTAGCATTAACAGAGGCTGAGCAGCCAGAGATGTGGACAAGCAACCTCTCTCCTCTCTACGAATTTCCCCAATGTGACCTAGCAAGAAAAGTACTTGGTTTTTGGCCAGGAGGCCTGGGTTCTAGTTTCAGGTCTCCCACTAATTAGCTGAACGCTACCAGGCAAGTCACACTGGTCTGTGAGCCGTAAAATAAGGGTGTAGACCTTGATGACTTGAAGGTGACTTTCTCACTAACATTCTCTCTCTAACCAAAGGGAAAGGTCACATTTAAACCCATGTTCATTGGGTTTAAACCCATTCATCTAGCAGAAGTTCTTGACTTGGCCTCCATATTTGGATTCTGTGTTTCAATGTAATTGGTTTCCTTTCTAATCTTACGTATTTTCTTTTATGCATTTAAAAACAGGATTCTGAGAAGGGGTCTGTGGGTTTCACTAGATTGACTGCCAAGGAGTCCAAAACACAAAAGGGGTTCCAAAGCCTTGAAGGGGTCCTCACCTGGGTAATGGAATGATTAGGAACACCATTCTTGGGAATCTGCTTAGTTCTCAAAGGGTAGAAGGCATTCAGAAAGGGTCATGAATGGGGCAAGTGACCATCCTAGAGTCCCTGCAATCATAACACACCAACATCTGCCCATCCATGAGGCTACCCCTATAAAGAGGGGGACACACATACACATGTGCTACCCACTGGGGAGAAGCAACAGTTCAGTAATTTTCTCGTCTGTAAATGGGGGGGATTAGACTAGATGGCCTTTGAGACCCCTTCCAGTCCTAATGATCTTAGGACTCCTCTCCCAGCTCTCTGCCTCCTTCCTATGGTTCCCCTCTTTTGGGAATGGGGAGAAGGGACCTTCTCTTTTGCTCAATATGCCCCCTTTCCTTTCTCCTTGTTTCTTTCACACAATTTATTCAGTTTCCTTTCATTTGCTCTCTGTTTACTTTTGGAAAATAGATGTTTTCATTCCATCCCAAGCTGTTTCCCTACTGGGTTCCATGTAAAAGACAACTGCCACCACCATCAATAACAAGCAAAGTCCCCAAGCCATATAAATCAAGGATGTTTGGAAACATATGGGAACTCTTTGGTCAGATACTTGAAATCTTTGAGAAGTTTCAAGTTCAAGGCCCTGACTGTTTCTCATGAGGACAGCATATGGACAGCAGACAATGGACATAGATCTTGACTCAAATTGATGATCTGCGTCTTGAGTACACAGCTGAGTGATTCAATCAATTACCCAGCATTTATTGAGCTCCTTCTGTGTGCCAGGTGTTGTGCTAAGACCTGGCAATACAAATACAAAAAGAAGAAACTTAGATGCTTAGGACTTCCACCATCCTTCAGTTCCATCCACAGTGCCTGGCACATAGTAGGTAGGCACTTAATAAATGCTTATTGACTGAGGGGTCTGGGCAAGTCACTTAACCTCTGTTTGCCTCAGTTTCCTCATCTGTAAAAGGGGGATAATATTAGCACCTACCTCCCAGAGTTGTTGTGAAGATGACAGGAGATAATAATTGTAAAGTGCTTAGTACAGCGCCTGGTGCATAGTAAGTGCCATATAAATGTTAGCCATGATAATGATGGAAGGGTAGCTGGGTGGCACCATAGTGCATAGAACGCTGGGTGTGGAGTCAGGAAGAGTCACCTTCCTGAGTTCAAATGTGGCTTCAGAAACCTACTTGATGAGTGACCCTGGAAAAGTCACTTAACCGTGTTTGCCTCAGTTTCCTCATCTGTAAAATGAGCTGGAAAAGGAAATAGCAAACCACTCCAGTATCTCTGCCAAGAAAACCCCAAATGGGGTCATGAAGAGTCGCACACGACTGAAACAAATGAACAACAAATGATAAAGATGATTTGGGAGGTACTGGGAGAAAAAAAAAGACCAAAAAAGAAATCATTCCTTGCCTCAAGAGGCTTACATTCTATTGGATAAGTTCAAGATATTTACTAAGTATAAATTCACTCTTATTTAGCAGATATTTCAAAGAGGCTGGCCATCAAGAGGAAAGCCAAGACTGCCCCTACATAGGGATAGGAGGGGAGAGTTTCATGTCTGAAACTCTCTCGATCCGCATCTTAACTTACTCAAATCCTTCTTATCCATCAAGTTTCAGCTCAGTTATTTCATTTTATCCTCACAACAACTCTGAGAGGTAGGTGCTAGTATCACTCCCATTTTACAGATGAGGAAACTGAGTCTGAGAGAGGTTAAGAGTTACACAGCTAGTAAGTGTCCAAGGCCAGTTTTGTACTCAGTTCTTCCTGACCCCAGGTCCAACACTCTATAATTGGCTGCCTTTGTAATCCTCTGTATTATATTTTATGCACTTAAAAACATGATTCTGAGAAGGGATCCCTAGGCTTCCCTAGACTGCCAAAGGGATCAGAGCACAAAAAAAGGTTAGGGACAGTTCTAGACTTTGCATGAAGAGCATTTTACTTCCACGTCAACTTAGGGAAATATTAACTATATATAACTCTCCTTGGTATGTTATCATATTTCCTGATCTATGTGGATATTATTCCCGCCCCCCACAAAGAATGTAAGTCTTTGAGGGCAGGGATTAAATTTCATTTTGTTCTTTTAAAGTTTAATTTAAAAAGTTTTTTTTGAGGCAATCAGGGTTAAGTGATTTGCCCAGGGTCACACAGCTACTAAATGTCTGAGGCTGGATTTGAATTCAGGTCCTCCTGACTCTAGGGTTGGTGCTCTATCCTTTGCACCACCTAGCTACCCCCTAATTTTGGTCTTTGCATTCCTGATGCCTGCCTGATCATCTGGACATAGCAGGCGCTTGATAAATATGGGAGAAGACTGTCTCAGTGAGGGATTTGGCTTGCAAATTCTTGTTGAGTGGAATTGAATTATCCCAGAGTTCAAATGACTTTGTGTGTGCCCACACACCTCTGACGTATTTCCCTAAATTGTCATGGAAGTAAAATGTTCTTCATGCAAAGTCTAGATCAGTCCTTAACATTATTTGTGTTCTAGATCTCTTTGGCAGCCAAAGGACCCCTTCTCAGAATCGTGTTTTTAAATGCATAAAATAAAATATAGAGTATTACAAGGGAAGCCAATTATAGAGTGCTGGACCAAGAGTCAGGAAGAAATGAGCTCAAATCTGGCCTTGGACACTTATTAGCTGTGTAACACTTAACCGCTCTCAGCCTCAGTTTCCTCATCTGTAAAATGGGATTAATAATAGTACCTACCTCTCAGAGTTGTTGTGAGGATAAAATGAGATAATATTTGTCAAGTGCTTTGCAAACTTTAAAGCATGTTATAAATTCGAGCTATTATATTGAAAGAAGTTATCAAAGTAATTTAAAAAAAACAAGTTCAGGGACTCCTTGAAATCTTGGCACAGGGTGGTCTGTGGACTCCAGGTTAAGAAGGAAAATCTAGGAGGGAGAAGCGGAAGACACATAATGGCAGAGGGAGCAGAGAAGATGAGGAAGGAGCCAGGAGGAAGCCCACAGGCTTTGCCTCACTGTCAGGGTAAAATGTAAGACTGTGCCGGTGCCTGCCTTCTGGACCACTGAGCCCCCCACCCCCATCTCCCAGAGGGAGTGGGTCAAGTGTTGCATCTGACTTCAGAGAGACCTGGATCTGGATCCCTCCTCTGATACAAGATAAGTGACTGTGGGCAGGTCATTCTATGTATGTGTGCTTCAGTTTCCTCATCTGTGAAATGAGGGGTAGGGATGCCTGTTGTAGCTACTTCTCAGGGTTGCTATGAGATTTAAATTTAGTCAATGTAAGACAAGTCCCAGCAAGCCTTGGAGAGCTACTCAGGATGTCCCAAAAATCTTGGTGCAGTTTGACTTCACTAGCTTCCAACTGCACCAAGACTTTTGGGACACGCTGTACACATGTCACGTTTTTGTTGTTGTTGTTGTTGTTTTTATGTTTAAGAAGCCAGAAGGGGCATGTTCTCCATCCCCACTAGATGGGAGCCATGATAAAGTAAAATTCATTACATGGTAACTTGTTGGCTTCTCCAGCATGGCACTGGGAGAAGGCTCAGGGTTTGGAGGTCAGGAAGACCTGGGAAGGAGAATTAGAGATCTCTGAGATAGATCCCAGCTCTGTCAGTTTTTAAAATCTCCCTGAAGCTCTTAGACCAAGACTATGCACAAAGGAAGAGGTTGATGGATTTTGTTGACTGCATAGACAAGAAGAAAGAGAGAGATTTGGGGAACTGTCCCTGCCTCAGAGTCATTCCTAAGGTGGAAGATTCAGGCTTTTCCCTAGGGTGAAGAATTTAGAGGGTGCCAAAGGCACAGAGCAGTCGTTCAGCAGAAAAAACAACAGTGCTTACCTCTTAGCTGGCAAATAATGGAGTGGTATAGTGGAAAGAGGGTTCAGAGGACTTGAGTTCAGCCTGACCCTAGTCAGGCTTACCACCTTTGTGATCTTTGACTCTCTGAGCCTCAGTTTCCTCATCTGTAAAATGAGGATGGGGAGACTAGCTGGTCTTTGACTAGATCTATTCTCCTGTGAACAATGAGGAACCAAGAGCTGGATCTGCCCCCACCCCTAACTCATCTTGAACTCTAAGGGAGTAGTTCCTAAGGAGAATAGTCTTCAGAAACGATATCCTAAATTCTCACCAGAAACTCCTCAGTGAGTGAGCATGGACCCTCTCACCTCCTCTCCACTGTATCAGGTTGAACCTTTGACAATACCTTTTTCACCCTGGGGGAAAAATAAATCCCTATCCATACTCTAGGCACTCAGCCCAAAGGATGCTGGGAGCCTGGAAGCAGGGGATAATACAAAGGGTGGGACTGATGATAAAGGGAGGGTTTGGCCCTGCTGGAAGGAAGCCACCGAGAACTGTCAGAGGCCCAGGAGGTGGGAGGGAGGGCTGGAGGAAGTGAGGGAAGGAGGAAGGAATTGAGGGAGGGAGGAAAAACACACCCCTCTTCCGTTTCCCAGGGGGTCAGGCAGATGTTATCAGCTGCACTTTTCCAGACTTGAAGGAAAGTTCAAATTTGATTCAAATAGGAGACAGCTGAGTTCCCATCTTGTTCCTTCCCTCCCCAGCCGTCAGCTTTTTAAAGATATTAGGTTTGGTATCAAAAATTATAAGAAGATGAAATACTCATTATATATTATATAAAATATGTATTATGTATTATAATATACCATATATTATATAAAATATATTTTGTACCATATATGTGTATGCATGCATACATACATACATACATACATACATATATATGTGTGTATAAAATAGATTTTGACTGCAAATATATAAAATATATAAATAAAATATATAAAATAGATTTTGAATACAAAAAATAATTTGGCAATTTCAGGGAAGAGTTGTCCTGCAGTGATGGCCCTACTTTCCAGACTGGTAATTTTCTTCCCTAGTCATCATTCGGCGATGTGTGTCGTTCCCCAGTTTGGAATGTAAGCTTCTTCAGGATAGGAACTGCTTGCTTTTGCATGTATGTACCCAGTGTTTAGCATCATACTTGGTACTTAATAAATTCTTTCTCCATTTATTCATTCATGGTATCATCTGTGCGGCTACTCCCTCCACCAAGGTACGTCCTGGCTCTGTCCCTCTGTGATCTCAGACTAGCCCCTTCCCCTTTCTAGGGCTCAGTTTTCTCATCCATAAAACAAAGGGGTTGGGGGCTACATGGCCTCCCAGGTCCTTTCTACATCTTGTCTTCAGTGTGCTTACGTGTAACATGAGGGCATTAGGCTAGGTGACCTCAGAGGTCCCTTCCACTGCCAGATCTATGATTCTATAATCTAATGGAAGTGGGAAGCGGTCCTCATGGTGGACATTAAGGAACAAAGAACATTAACCCTGGGGTCAGCGGGCAGGGGCTGGAATGCTGGCTTTGATATTTAATCTATGTGTGACTTCAGAAAAGCCCCTTAATCTCACTGGGCCTCAGTTTCCCCGTGCATAAATGGAGGTAGCTGAACTAGATGGTGCCTGAGGTCTCTTCTAGCTTGAAATATAATGTACGCAAGTATGTATGTGTGTATATAAGTATATGTATATATATATATATGGTCCTATGAATATCTCTAGGACCCAACTTAGTAAGTAGTCTTTGAAAATTGCTGTAGACAACCCACATAAGGAATCTCTTTGGACAAGAGACCTGAGGTTCACCTCGTGTAAACCGGCGCTCTATCCGCTGTGACACCTGGCTGTCTAGGAGTGACTTCCTGTCTCCGGGCCTCAGTTTCCTCATCCCAACCAACAACCGGACTCAGTGATTCCTGCTTCCTTTGCAGATCTGACAACAGATGATTCTCCTCTTACGGTCTCTGAAGCAAGTCCCCCGACGGGCTGCGTGTTTCTCGGTTTGGGAATTCTACTTTGCATGAACCAGACAGCTGGGCCCCTATGTTTTCCATTCTTTGAACACCATTGAATTCCAATTTTTGTTCTCCATTTCTGAGCGTGAGGCCATAAAACAGGACTTGTGTCATTGCTGTTGTGTTCAGCTAATGATACATTATTTGGCAGCCTCTTCCAGAGCATCCAGGCCAGAGCTGGTCCAAGTTCCCATTCAAACCCTCTGGAAGTCGTTTGCTCCGAGCCAGTCCCAGCCCTTGGATGGCTCGAAGCAATCTGGCTCTCATTTGAACTATCGTGGATTCACCCATCCAGGGCAGAAAAAAAAATGCCTAAAATTCAGGGCCTCTCTGTCAAGATCATACGTCACTCACCGGGGCCTTCCTGTGTCCTTGGTTCCTTGAGTTCTGAGGATGCCCAGGCCCAGCTTAAAGAGATTAAAAATAGATACAAGACCTGATGGTGGTTATGGGCATCTGCTTGTAATTGAACTGTTCTCTCCGCATTCCTTAGAAGGCATTTCAACTTTTGCAAGCACAGCCAAGCACAGCCTTGGGTCTTCAAGACCCAAAGTCGGGGAGGAGGGCAGGGAGGAGGGAGGACTCTCTTCAATTCGATATCCGTTTGTTAAGCCTTGACTATGGGTCAAGTACCGTGACTGGGTACACAAACAGGAATGAAGCAGTCCCTGCACTTGGGAAGCTTACAGTTCATCTGGGAGACAAGATGAGTGGAGATCAGTAATACCAATGAGATCTAAAATAAATACAAATGTGTGATGTTGGACTTGGAGGAGCTTGGCTAGGCCCCATTGACTACCCCTTCCAAAGGGAAATGAGCATTCTGGAATTCAAGGGGATCCAATGAGATTCCATCCAAGAAATGCATATTGAGCACCTACTGGGCATTAGATGGTGTGTAGGTCCAAGAAAACAAATGTATACACAAATACTGTCTTTCAAGTGAGTTTGCCATTTTAGGTAAGGTACAAATATTAAAAAATGGTACAAAAGAGCAGTGGATAGAGCACCAGGCCTGGAGGCAGAAAGACCTGAGTTCAAATCTAGCCTCAGATGCTTACTAGCTGTGTGATCCTGGGCGAGTCATTTAACCCTGTTTGCTTCAGTTTCTTCATCTGTAAAATGAGCTGGAGAAGGCAATGGCAAACCACTCCAGTATCTTTGCCAAGAAAACCCCAAATGGGGTCATGAAGAGTCGCACACGACTGAAATGACTAAACAATAACAAAATAGTCCCTCCCATCAAGTTGCTCAACATCAGCTTTGATGACCTCTCCCACAGAGACAGTAGTCTAGGGATCAGGGATTCTTTCCCCTTTTTGTGTCATGCCCCCCTTAGGCAGTCTCGTGAAGCCTGCCGACTGTTCTCAGAATCATGTTTTTCAGTGCATAAAGTAAGATACACAGGAATACAAAGGAAATGATTTCTAGTGAAATACAGTCATCAAAATTTTTTTTAAATAGGTTCACAGACCCCAGGCTAAGAACCCCTGCAGGTTAAGGGATGGTTCTCTGGGAGGAGACAGGGGAAGGAATACAGTGGGAAATGTAGGTGATACAAAACCAAAAGATGTGAAGACTTTTTTTTAAAGAGGCAATAGAGTCATAGAATGATCGATATTAATCAAGACACACAGAATTTGAGATGGAAGAGAATTCACCAGGCTTCTAGTCCAATCCACACACAAATGGATTCCCAGTGATCTACCCAATGAATGAGACATTTTAGGCCAACTAGCCCAGAACAAGGGCAAAGGCGAAAAAAAAAGGAAAATTTTAGGAGAGTGACCATTTGCAGCTATGAGGGGAATCAAGGAAGGCTACCTAGAGGCAATGTCTCCTGAAATAGGCTTTAAAGGATAAGCAGGATTTTACAGAATTGGGATTTAGGGTTGGAAAGGACCCTACAGGTCATCTAGTCTCATTGCAATGATTTTACTACTTAGGAAACCGATGCCTAAGGGCTAAAGTAACTTGCCTAAGATTGTACAGAATTTGAACCCAAGCTTCCTGCACAGAAATTCATGACTTCACAGCACTACTTTGCTCCCAAATAGGTGCCGATGACCGAGCAGTACTTTTCAGGCATGAAAGGAGAAGTGGGTAGGACATGGTCAGGAAAATACCAGTAATGGCCTTGGCTAGAACAACTCATACCTAAAGGGGAGAAGAATGAGATAAATCTGAGAAGATGGAACCAGATGTCCTGAAATGCCAGGCTAAGTAGTGTCTCATTAGCAGTGCAGAAGCACTGAAAGTTGTAGCTGGGGGTGGGAGGTGGGGAGGTGGAGTGATACAGTCTTCCCAAAGTCTTGGGCTTTAGGAAAATTATTTCCCCAGTGGTGCAAAGGAGGACTGGACGAAGGAGAAACTAGAGCAGGAATTCTTAATTTTTTCATGTGTCGTGGACCCCTTTGATAAAACCCTCAGTAGAATGTTTTTAAATGCATAAGATAAAATACAGAGGATTATAAAGGAAGTCAGTTTTATGATAGGCAGGTATGTCACTGACACACTTTCTGTGTGCTAGGCTCTATGCTAAACATGAGAAGTACAAATAAAAGCATAAAGCTAGTCCCTACCCGCAAGGAGCTTATATTCAAATTTTCTACAGAAATATTAAAAAAAACAAAAGTCAGATTTATAAATCCAGGTTCCTGGTAGATACAAGTAGAGCAATTGGAAGCTAAGACAACCACCCAGGAAAAGTGATTAGCGCCTGAATTTTGGCAAAAGCAGCATAAGTGGAGAGAAAATGATAGACAAGATAAAATAATTGGAGAAGGAGAATTGGCAGGACTTGCATGCTGTGGATGCTGCAGAAGGAAGAGTCAAAGATAACTGAGTATTTAGGTTCTTGAGACAGGGAGAAGGATGATGCCATTACATCTGTTAGAATGTAAGCTCCTTGAGGGCAGGGGCTAATTTTTACCCTTCTTTCTATCCCCAGTGCTTAGTACAGTGCCTAGAACATGGGAAACACAAATAAAAGTCTGTTAATTGATTGAAGGAAGGAGATGTTGTGGAAGAAGGGAGGGATGAGTTATTGAGTTTTAGACATGTTAAGTTAGAAGTATGACAGGAAACCATCATGGAGGTGGATGTCCAGTGGGCAATGTAGAACTGGAGCTAAGGGGAAAAAATTAGGAATGAAATCTGTTTGGGTGTCATCTGAATAGACTGGACAATGAAAGTCATAGGAGTGGAGGACATCCCCAAAGGAGAGAAGACAGAGACAAAAGAAAAGATGGTTCAGGACAGAATCTTGAAGGGCACTTAGGGGGTGGGAGAAAGACAGAAGAACAAAAGATACCAAGAAGGAATGATCAGACAAGCAAGAGGAGAATCAGAAGAGATTGATCTTATGGAACCCAATGAAAAAGGGAGGATGAAGGAGAGAGAGCTGGAAAAAGCTGCAGAGAGGTCAATGAAGCTGAAGGACCCTGAGAAAGCCAATGGACTGATTAATTGGGGAGTTTGTGGTGAACTGGGAAAGAGTTATCTCTCTAGAGTGCGGAAGCCAACAGTCAGACAGACTATCTGGGGATTTAGAAGAGAGTGGGTGATGAGGAAGTGGGTGGGGGCTACTCTTTCTAGAAAATTCACTGTGAAAAGGGAGTAAAGATATAGGAGAATAGCCTGATGTTGTGAAATCGTTGAACCCTCAATTATTTATTAAGTACCTGTCATTGTTCAGTCCTTTTCAGTCCATTTTGACTCTTTATGACCCTATTTGGGGTTTTCTTGGCAAAGATACTGGAGTGGCTCACCAAGTCCTTCTCTAGCTCATTTTACAGATGGGGAAACTGAGGCAAACAGGGTTGAGTGTCTTAGGCTGGATTTGAACTCATGAAGATGAGTCTTCTTGACTCCAGGCCTGGCACTCTATCCCCTGTGCCAACTAGTTGCTCTTTATTAAGCACCTACTATGTGCTATTCACAGCACCACTTTCTACATGAAGCCTTTCCTGATCCCCTGCTAGCACAGTCCCTCCCCAAAGTACCTCCTCTGTATTCATGTGGCCTCCCTCACTAGAATGTAAACTTCTTGAGGGCTGGGAATGTTTTGCTAGTGCCTGCATATTCATAGAAATTTAACAAATGCTGGTTGATTGATTGATAGCTAGGGAATTAACATAGAGATACATAAATAAGTAAATAAGTAAATTCAAGGCAAATTATGAGTATAGGGAAGGTGGTGGTGTATTGGGGGTTAAGGGGGGAAAGGGTGGTGTTTTTTGGTTGGTTTTTAAAGACAAGGGATGTGAATGTAATGATAAGATGAAGGGTAGAAGTCAGAAGAGAAGAGAAGAGAAAAAGAGAAAACTATCGATGTAACCAGGTCTCAGAGACAATGGGAAGGGATAGGATTAACAACACAAATGGAATGGTCAACTCAGCAAAACAATGGACCTCATCCTCAGACACTGAGAGAAGGGGAAGAGAATGGGTGATGATGTAGAGAGGTTTGGGGATGTGGAAGCTGGGAGAGGAAGGACCTCACGACAGATGGCCTCAATCTTTTCAGTAAAGAGAAATGAGGTCATATGTTGAGAGAAAGGGGTTGAGGGTGGAGTTGGGGGAACATCCATGTGGAGCGAGGCGATAAATCAGAAGTGAATAAAAGGATTGTTATGCAGCCACAAGGGCCCACTTGAGGTTAAATAGCATGAACTTGTTGTGAACCTAGTTTCATGATTTCCTTCGATGGAGTCTGGTGACTTGGGAGTAGGAACAGAGAAAGATGGGGGAAAGGGGTGGGGAGGAGGGCAACAGAGTTGGGTCCAGATCACGCACAGCAAGGTAGGATCAAGAGGACAAGGAAGAAAATATGTAGTAGGAAAGAAGGGAATACTCATTTTTGTTGCTGTTCAGTCGTTTCAATCATATCTGACACTACGTGACCCCATTTGGGGTTTTCTTGACAAAGACAGTGGAGCGGTTTGTCGTTTCTTTCTCCAGCTCATTTTACAAATGAGGAAACTGAGGCAAACAGGGTGAAATGACATGTCCAGGGTCACACAACTAGTAAATTTCTGAGGCCAGATTTGAACTCAGGTCTTTCTGACTCCAGGCCTGGCACTCCAGCCGCTATGCCACTTAGCTGTCCCAATGAGCATTTACATAGCACCTACTACATACCAGGTGCTGTGCTAAGTACTTTACAACTATTTCATTTGATTCTCACAACAATCCTGTGAGGTAGGTACTGTTATTATCCCTATTCTACAGTGGAGGAAACTGAGGCAAAGAGGAGTTAATTGACTTTCATAAGGTCACACAGATACTAAGTATCTGAAGTTGGATTTGAACTCAGATGTTCTGACTCCAGGTACAGCACTCTATCCACTGCACCATCTTGCTGCCTGAGGAGAAAGGGAATACTACTACTACTACTACTACTACCACCACCACCACCACCACTACTACTACCACTACTAACTAATACCATCACCACCACTATTACTACTACTACCACTACCACTACTACTATTACTACTACCACCACCACTACCATTACTACTACCACCACTATCACTACTACTACCACTCCTACTACCATCACCACCACTATTACTACTACTACCACTACCACTACCACCACCACTATCACTACTACCATTACTACCACCACCACCACCACTACTACTACAGCCACTACCACTACCACCACCACCATCACCACCACCACCACTACTACTATTATACTACTGCTAAAACTACAACTACTACTACCTCCACCACAACTACTACTATTAATAATCATAGCCATACTAACTCCACTAGTTTGACAAAGCACTTGACATATGTTTTCCCATTTGACCCTCACAACTCCCTGGTGAGGTAGGTAGCTTTTTGAAATCACTGACTACAGGGTGAAGATGAGAAGAACAGGGAGGGACGGAAGAGCTGGCGATCACAATGAAGGCAAAGAACAGATTGAGGAGAAATAACTCGGGGAAAGAGGAAATGGTGATCAGAGAGAGGAATTTCAGAGGTCAGGATCTTGAAGGTAAAGGGTGCAGTGAAGTCTAAGCTTTCACAGTTCCTTTAAGCAGCTAAAATAGAGTTGATGAGCATGGAGAAGGTTGATAAATTAAGAAGTCAGATCGGTGCAAAGGTCATCGGTGTAAATACTGACACGACGATAGTTTAATTCAACAAATGGCTGTTGTTCGTAGGGGACGGGCTAGGAAGAAACACTATAAGCTAGAAGGGAAAGTCATGAGGATGCTGGAAGAATATCCTAGAAAGAGTTAGATAACAGTAGCAAGGATGGAAACAGGGTGATGGAGGTCAGGAGAGAGGCCAATTAAAGGGCTTGAAGCATTTAGGTTGACAATAAGGAAAAATTTCCTGTCTGATAGATCATAGATTTGGAGGCAGATGGAACATTTGAGATCACCTTATACAAATCCCTCATTGTATAGATAAGGAAACTGAGGCCCCAACTGGTATAATGACTTGCCCCAGGTAACACAAATGTTAAATGGCAGAGGCACCAAATTTGGTGTTCTTTTCACTACACTGTGAGATTAAGGACATCAAAATTTCCACATCTGATCAGCCCTACAGCATGTCCAGTAAGCTGAGGAAGGAGTCTGTTTTAGACAGCGTCGCCAAGAGATAGCAGGAAAGCAGGAAAGCAAGGCTGGGCTTCCTCAATGGGCTAGGTATCCTAACTTCTCTTAGCAAAATACTATGGTCCAATCATTCATTCCCTTATCCAACACTTTTATGGAAAATATATCAAATATCTTTCTAGATTTTTCAGACTAACTTTTCCTTACATAGTGGTGCCTTCAGAATCTTACAGAATCACAGTCTTAGAGCTAGAAGGGTCTTTCAAATCCTGCCTATGCCATGTCAACATCCCCTCCATCTACCTTTAATTGGATGTTTCCAGTGAAGGAGAATTCACTACTTCACAAAGCCACTAGGTGGCACAGCCGATAGAGTGCTGGACCTGGAATGGGAAAGACCTGGGTTCAAATGCAACCTCAGACATTTACTAGCTGTGTGACTCTGGGCAGGTCACTTCCTATCTCTGTGCTTCAGATTCCTCATCTGTAAAATGGGAACAACAATAATAACACCTACCTCTCAGAGTTATCATGAGGATCGATCAAAACAATATATGTAAAATGCTTTGCAAACTTGAAAGCGCTGTATGAATGTTTTTTCTTTGTTGTTGCTATTTATCACCATCATCATCATCATCATCATCATTGTCCTTGTCATTGTCATTATCATCATCATCATCATTATTATTATTATTATTATTATTATTATTATCATTACCTTCTGGATAGATTTGTTAGGAATTTTCCCTTTATATTACACCTAAATTTGTTTCTCTGCAAATCCCACCCATTGGTCCTAGCAGGAAAAGCCCAATCTGTCCACACCATCAGCCTCCAAATACTAGAAGACAGTTCTCATGCCTACCCCTACGTCTTCTTTCTCTTCTCCAGGCTAAACGTCTTCAGTTCTTTCATCTGCTTCTTATATGTATTTTACTATCATAAGCCATTGACCATCCTAGTCACCCCCCACACACACCCTCCAGTTTACAGTTTCCTTCCTTAAATGTGGAATCTACAACTAAATAAGAAATTCCAAATGGCTTAAGCTCAAAGATGTCAAACTTTAAGGGACCTTAGAGACCATCAGGCTTAGTCCCTTATCTTAGAGATGAGGAAACAGAGACTGAGGCCGGCCCTGTGTTAATCACTGGAGATTCAAAGAAAGGCAAAAACCTTGTCGCTGTTCTCAAGGAGCTCACTGTCTAATGGGGGAGGGGAGAACGATCTGCAAACAGCTATGTGTAAACGAGATATAAACAGGATATACTCAACAATGTAATGACAACTTGCTCTGTCTGTATCCCTTTCTTCACCTTCCTACCCTTTTCTCTGTGCACCTTTTAAAAATATTTTGTTGATGCCTTTTTCCATGTTGATCACCGCCCACCAGCCCACTAGCCCACCTCCCTGAGACTGATCCAGCCCTGTCTAAACTAAGGTTGTTTCTGGACTGCTGAAAGGCATATAAGTGCCCTTAAGTATCTTCTCCATTTTGGGAGCTTTGTGGCAAAGTTCGTTAACTGTATTAATCATGCAGAAATTTCCACCCCTAGAGAGCCTCCAACATCCCCACTATGGTGCAGTATTTAAAATTCCTCTTTCCCAACTCACAGACCTAGTATCAAATATATTGATCACTTCAGCTCCCATGTGAACCCCTAAGACACTGTTGTTACTTTATGCCTCTAATCCTTCTCAATGAAGTACATGCTTGTAAAACGATGCCAGTGAGGAGAGGCCCATGAACCCTGCAAATGTCCGGCAATTACAGAGACAGGTAGCAGGCCCGCAATTAATTATCCTCATTTATTGGATAGCTGGTAAGCAAATCAATGTCAGCAATGATTTATTCTCTAATTTTCCATAAGTATGCACCACATAAATCAATAATAAAGCACGGCCTAAAAGCCTTGGTGTTAACTGTCAGCAGAGGCCCTTTTAATTAAAAGAACGTGGGCAGTGGATATGTCTGTGCTTTATATTAGATATGTGATATTTTCATTAAAAAAAAAAACATCAAAAGAGAGGCTGGGTTTTGGAAAAAAGTCTGAAGTACTGTAAATCCACAGTAAGTATCAGAGCCCTGGGGTTCCTGGGTAATGTATGGTAATTTAATATATGATTGCATTCAAAAGCATGCCGGGAATCGGGAATCGAGATAATGTGTCTGGGTCCTGGCCAGGCTAAAGGACTCTGAATGAGGAGATGGGGGTGGGGCAGGAGCAGGGAGATGTGGGATCAGAAAGTTGCTGAGAAATGGGGATGGTTGAATCTCGTGATTTTGGACACAAAACAGACCAGAACATGCTGAGAACTTCTGAAGCAAGTGAAAGTGAAGCGTAGAGACAAAATGACTGGGCACAAATGGTGGTAACACCTTCCCCAATCAACATTAAATTTTAGTTAAGGAGAAAAGAGCAAGAGATAATCGTGAAGCACACTCTATTAGAGGGGGAAGGTGGAAAAAGCATCGGTTCATAAATTTAGTAGAGGGGCCCCTTACCACCTTATAGCACACAGGTATAGAACTTTGAGGTCCACATGCATGCAGTTTACACGCATGATGTCACAGTGCAATTCACACGTCACAAGCATCATTTACATGCGTGATCTTGTGCGTGCGACTCATGGTTTCATGGGTGTGATTTACACATGTCGTCTCATGTGTGCAGTTTACATCCATGGTCTCATTTGATCCTCACACAACCCCGAGAAGGGGACACTATTATAGGGAGTCGAGTTTCCAGGCAAAGACCCGGAGGCTCGGCTTGACTGGCCCAGGGTCACACAGCTAGTATTTGAGACAGAATTTGAACCTAGGTTTTCTTGCCTTCAAATACAGTGGAAAGAAGACTAGCATTGAGGTCTGTGGAGCTGGGTTCAAATCCCACCACTGAGGTTTACTACTCATGTGACCTTGGGAAAGTCACTTAATCTCCCTGAGCCTCAGTTTCCTCATCTTTGAAATGAAGAGGTTAGACTAGCTGCCCTCTGAAGTCGCTTCTAAGTTTGCTTGGTACAGTAGAAAGGTCCCTGGTCACACAGGAAGTATCAGAGACAGGATCTGAACCCAGATCCTCGGGCTCCAGGTCCCCTGTTCTGTCTCCTGCACCATCCTGTCCTTTTCCCCTTACTTTTCCTTTAGCCCCTGGAGGTCCTTACTAGCAAAATGAAAAGTTTGGACTGTCTCTGCAATCTATTTCAAGCCTAACATTCTCTGTGGTTTTTAATATTCTTTGTTCTGTGACTGAGCTGTCTGTTGTCTTGCAGCTGTGCGGCAGAAATTCCTGTGGCTGCACTATTTGCCTCATGGAACGATCAATAAATATTTAACAGGCATTGTGGATAGATTGCTGCTAACAGAGGCAGAAAGAGCAGGGCTCAAGTCCATTCAACCTTCAACTTTTATTAAACTCCTACTACGTGCCTGGCTCAGCCCTGGGAATACAAAAAGAGGCACAAGACAGTCCCTGCCCTCAAGGAGCTTCCAATCTAACAGGCAATCTAAAAAGCAAATGAATACATACAAACAGGCTACATACAAGATGAGTTTTCTACTTCTGGGCTGGGGAATTCTGGACAAATAACTTAATCTGTCAGCGCCCCTGGAGAATCTCTGAGAGGAGGATTGCTAAGACAATGTCTATGTGTTTTGGTTGAAGACGTCCCCTCACTAAGAATACTGTCTAGCAAGAAAATTATGGATCTGATAGGTTATTTTTTTTTAAGTCATGAGAGGAAGGGATGAAAAAATTCCCCCAGCCCTCCCTCTGTAACTGCTGTTGATAAGAGTGAGAGAAAAAATTTAGTCTTTGAGGTAGAGAAGAAAATGGTCCTGACTCATTCACACTAAAGTGATAAGGACTGAAGCTGTCCCTATTTCACTGATACAGAGAATTCTCTCTGTCAGTTAAAGCCAACCCTTTCCAATTTACAGTTTTAGAGACTTGCCCGTGGGATCCCACGTACGTGTCAGAGAGGGACTTTAGCCAAGGTCTTCCTGGCTTCGTCTCTAGCCAGGACACCACAGCGCCTCTGCTTAATGCAGATTATCCCCCATTCTCCCTCCTCTGTTCTGACCACTGACCTCCCTGGCTTCCTTTAGGTCCTAACTAACATCCCACCTTCTACAGGAAGCCTTCCCTAGCCCCTCTTAATTCCAGTGCCTTTCCCCTGTTAATTATTCTCCAGCTCATTTTACAGATGAGGAAACTGAGGCAAACAGGGCTAAGTGACTTGTCCAGGGTCACACAGCTAATAAGTGTCTGAGGTCAGATTTGAACTCAGGTCTTCCTGACTCCTAGCTGCCCCTTCAAGTCTTATCTATACACATATTAGTTGGGTGACCCTGGGCAAATCACTTGATCTCTCCATTCCTGGGCCTGTATTAGTAGAGGGGAGTTTCCTTACCTTCAAATTCCGTATATGGATGAAGTCCTTTCTCTTTTTTTTAAGTTTCTTGCATGGTTCCAGATCCTGGAGATAAAAATAAAACAATCTGCCCCAAGCAGATTACTTTCTCTAAGAAGAGATAACAAGTACCTCGACAGGTATAGTTAAAAATGACTATAAGATAATGCAGTGGGCAAGGAGGCCCTGGGGTTAGATTTCTATTTCTAAGGTAGAAGGAATTAAAGGTTTACTTTTAAACAGACATACCGAGGGGTCAGGTAAATTGTCTCAGCTTCTATATATTTTTTAAATCTCAGTGTCTTCTACCAACAAATACACAAGGATGAGCCCCCAAAACTCAGGATTCCATCCTGGGGCCCCCAGCTGGGATGCACAAAGCTTTCTCTCTCCCAATTCCCTTCATGTGATGCAAATCCTTGGGTATCAGGAGAAATTATGAGCTCGGCTTCTTCAGAGGGCCTGAAGCTGCCCTGGCATGAATGCCCGGGGCCCGGGGCTCTCAGGAAATGACTCCAACCAAGCTAAGTATGGGCAAGCTAAAGCATCTTTAAAGAGAGCCATCAATAAAACACACTAGAATGGTGAGGTCATTCTCGTCTTCCTCCATTGGGTCTTCAACGTGGAACCAGTGAGAAGCAACCTCAACTGACCCTCAGGAAATAGAATGGGACAATGGATAGAGCTGAAGCTCTGGAGTCAGAAGTCCTGGGTGTGAACCCTGCCTCTGCTTTTACCATCTGTCTGACCTTAGGCAAGTCACTTCCCTTCCTTGGGCCTCAGTTTCCTCATTTGTAAAATGAGAGGTTCCCCTCTGAGGTCCTTTCCAGCTCTCTATCTCTGACAAGAACTTGGCTAGTAATAGAAACCTAGAAGGAAACATGCTATAGAAAAATAAATCTATTCAACATCTCCTAAATAGAATAATTTATCTCTTGGTGAAATTCTAGGAACTAATCTTGTATTTTTAGGCATGGAAAACTAAAGCGTGTAGATAGTGACAAGCTAAGAGTAGCTTGGAGGGGGCTGGGGTTGGAAAGAACAGATAATGTACTCTCTGAAGTGCCTTCTACATGCAAGAACTTTATGGACCAGACAAGTTGACCTTGGAATTGGTCCCTGATGGGATGCTCTGTGGAATGAGCAGCATCCCAAGGGGTGGGGGCGGGGGCTTTGTTTTTCCCCCTCGTATTCAGAAGCAGAGCCAAATATGACTCATCCAGATGGTACACCTGGATCTGTGGTTTGGGCCATGGAGAAATGGAAAGTAGGTGTGAGCTACTGTGCGGCCAGGGAATGAATGGGGGAGGGTCATGAGCAGGCACACGGTGGGAGGGAGAGCTTGGCTTCAGCCGTGGACGCCGAATGGATCTCCTGGAAGAGCTCACGTGGCCTGGCAGACTCTGTGAAAGGCTGGATCTTCTCCATGCTTGGGAACCCCAGCCCAAATGGAGCTAAATTATCCTCCAAACTACAATCCTACCCATGTGACCTTGGGCAAGTGACGCAGCCTCCTTGTGGATCTGAATCCACATGTCCTGACTTCAACGCTCGTTCCTTCCCCTCTGTTTCATGCTACCTCTTTGCCGTTCCTTCTAGTCATGCAAGAAAAGTCCATGAAATAGAAAAGAAAAGGAAGACTTGGTCTCTGCCCTCAAGAAACTGAAAAGGGTCTATGAGAACAATAACAGATCGCCAAGTATGGAGGACCTTGGTTGTGGAGCTGGAGGGAGCCCTCAGAGGTCACGCAGCGCCACCCTCCCGTTTTACAGAAGGGGAGACTGAGACCAAGAGAGGTTGAGTGACCTGGCCAAGTCTCGCGCAGTAAGCGTCACAGATCAAATCCTCCGCTTTCAGAGTCAGTTCATTTTTCACAACACCCTTGGGATCCCTTCTTCTACCTGGCCCCAGAGAGCAAGGCAAGGGGTAATGCGAGGTTAAAGTGAGGCATGATTATAGAATGAAGAGAACCGTAGCTCTGAAGGTGGAAGATCTAAGTTCAAATCTTACTCTTGCTAGGCTCTGTGACTTTACGTCAGATCACTTCCTTTCTCTGTGACTCAGTTTCCCCACCTGTAAAACAAGAGGATTGGACTAGATGAGACCCCTTCCAGCTCTAACTCAAGGATCCTATGACTTCTCTGGGCCTCAGTTTCCCCATCTGTTAAATGAGAGGGTTGGACTAGAAGACTTCTTCAAGCCCCTTATGTGGCTCCACATTTTTGCTCCTATGATCCCATGAGAGACAATATAGGGTGTTGGACGGAAGGTGAGTCTTGACATCAGGAAAATATGAGTTCAAATCCTGCCTCTGACACTGATTAGCTGTGCGATGCTGAGTGAGTCATTTCATCTCCCTGTCCCCCAAACCCCTCTCCAAGATTCTAAGTTACCAATGAGTCAGTGACTGATGAGATAGGCATCCGTGGAAAGAATTTCCACCCCGGATGTCCATTGTACTAAGAAAAAAAAAATCACAGGTCTAGACCAAAAAACAAAAACGAAACAAAAATTTTGAAAACCTGACTAAAGAGAAAGGAGAGCCCAAGTGCAGACCCGAGGCCCACAGGCTGTTAAAAGACAAAGAGAAAGGCCTCCAACGATTTGGGAGGAAATCTCTATAGAGAAGGACGTGGAGGACGATCCCACGGGAGGAGAAGGCTGGGATGAGTGAAGACCTGAACTGGTGGAGGGAATACCCACGTCAGTGAGCTTCCAGGCCCATTGAAGAGTGTAACACTTCAAGGCTGACCGAATAATCTCCTCACAATAATCCCATTACATAGATAAATGCAAGCATCATTAGCTCCATTTTAAAGATTTGGAAACTGAGGCTCAGAAATGATTAAAAAAAAGAAAAAAACTTATCCAAGATCACACAGTTAATAAATGCCAGAAGTGAGATTTGAACTTTGACTGGGTGGAAGGATACCCTTTCCCACTGTTCTGTCTGTTCCAGAATGGAGAGGACCCGTAGGAAAGCCTTCATGAGGCTGATACAGCCACTATTGGCTGCCTGGGCTTGGCCTCCCTGAGCATCAGTTTTGTCCTCTGTAAAATGGATTGGATAAGGCCATCTCTAACCTTTCTATTCCAGGCAGTCTATGAGTCCATGTGGAAGCCTGAGAAATGCCTAGAGGTTTCCCTAAGGGACATATCAAACATCTCACCTAAATTACTCAGTCACATTTTTGTGTTGTTGTTTTTAAAGCAGTTTGTCCTGGGGGAGATGTACATCCAAGTAGTCCCCACAACATCCTCATGACTTCCTTCCTGTCTCTCCCATGTCCCCTTCTCTCCCCCCCCCCATCTTATTTTTACAGGAAGCACATTTCCTCTTCCTTTCTGGAACACTTTGCTTACAGCTCCCCAACGACAACAACAAAACACCACAATACTTCAGAGAAAGAAGGAAAAGAAAATGTCTCCTTCCCCTGCCCCCTCTATCCCCCAAAGACTTAAAATTTCCCGAAGTGACTTTAATCTTACTGAAAAAGTGATTCACCTTTGGTGGGGAGCGGGGAGAGGGAGAAGGCTTGCATCTCCCTAACTTCCCAGAAGTATGGACCAGAGTATAAAGGGTTGACGCCGGTGTCGGTTTGTATTGGGGTTCAAAATCTGCCTCTGACTCTTCCTACTTGTGTGAACTTGGACTTCACCTAACTTCACTTCACTTCACCTAATTCTGGGTCTTAATTTCCTCACTTATAAAGTGAAGGGGTGAAAGTGAGTGAGGTTCCCCTTTCTGTATACCCATGATCCAATGATCTCACTGCTCATCGATAGTAGGGAAGATCCAGTGGGAAAAGAATTAGGGAAAATTAGCCTCTCCCATTCTCTTTCCATTATTATTATTTTTTTTAATGTGAGGCGACTGGGGCTGACTTACCCAGAATGACACAGCTAGGGAGTGTTATGTGTCTGAGGCTAGATTTGAACCCAGGTCCTCCTGACTTCATGACTGGTGCTCTATCCACTGCACCACCTAGCTGCCCCTCCCATTCCCCTTCTAGAAACCACAATGGCCCCTGCCACCAACACACACACACACACA
>NW_020943070.1:10731791-10732125 GCF_900497805.2 Vombatus ursinus
ACACACACACACACACACACACACACACACACACACACACATACACACACTGGTCTTTCCCCAAAACCTATAGTCAACCCTATTCTGATCTGATCACCACAGAATCATAGGATCTCAGTACAGTCCATATAGTTCATCCATATAATCGATTGTTTGATCAACAAATACTAGGCACCAACTATATGGCAAACATGATGGTTGGTGTTGGGATAAAAAGAAAAAAGTGAAAGTTTTCCTGCCCTAAAGAAGATTATATCAGAGATGATAGATGGATAGATAGATAAATAGATAGATAGATAGATAGATAGATAGATAGATAGATAGATAGATAGAT
>NW_020943070.1:10732135-10782443 GCF_900497805.2 Vombatus ursinus
GATAGATAGATAGATAGATAGATAGATAGATAGATAGATAGATGGATACAAAACAAATGCAAGTTTATTTTTTTTTGAAGGAGAGGGATGAAGATACTAGAATCCTCTCTACTACAATATGTGTGTGAAGTGATTATCTAGCCTCCATTTGAAGACCTCCAGTGATGGAGAGCTCATATCTATTGAGGAAGGCCATTCCATTTTGGGGTATCTCTAATTTTTAGAACGGTCCCCCTGCTCCTTGCATGGAGCCAAAATCAGCATCCATCCAATGGCCCTAATTTTGCCTTTGGGATTAAAGAGAACAAGCCTAATCCTTCCTTTAAGTGACAGCTTCTCAAATACTCCAAAATAGTTGTCACTCTCCCTCTGTGTTTATTTTTCTGCTCCAGGCTAAGTTTTCCTCATGCTTTGACTGATCCTTGAAAGGCAGGATATTTAACCCCTTCACCTTCAGGATTGCTCTCCTCTGGACCCATCCTAGTTTGTCAGTCCCTCCTAATTTATGATGCCCAGAAATGAACACTAGACTTCAAATATAGTCTGACCAAGTCCAAAAACTGCAGTGCCATCATCTTCCTCATCCTGGATACCTCATCTCTCTTCGTGTTACCCAAGACCACCTTCACTTTACCAGCCTCTGCTCATCTTCTTCCTAGGAATGCCTCCCCTTTCTTTCTAGTCCAAATCCTACAATTCCTTCTAATAACAACCTCTTGAAAGAGTTGAAAGAGACTTCAGATGTCAAAGGAACACAGATCTGGAGCTGGAAGGAAACTTGGAGGCCATTGAGTCCAAGCCCCTCATTTTACAAGTGAGGAAACTGAGGCACTGGGAGGTTAAATTATTTGCCCAAGGTCATACAGGTCATAAGCAACAAGTCCAACAAGTATCTTAACAGAGGTCCTTTCTACAGACAAGTGATCCTCATAACTCTGCTGGAGGAGTTTCAGTGGCAGATTATAAACTTCCAACGAGTGACAATTTCCATTTGGGGATAGTTTTGATTATTAGGGGATTTTTCTTTATGTTTAACCTTTAAGGATCCAGTGAAGTCTCAATTCCTTCATGAAACTTTTTACCATAATTAAGTCTACTTCACATTACTCTTTCCCAATATTAGGGGAAAAAACAGTAAATGAAAGTTACTGCTAAGAAATATATAATTTTAATAAGGATTTCATCAAGTTTGAGGCTTCTGGGTACTATGTGGATACCAGGGAAGGTACCCAATATTTTTTTTTTGCTGACCCATGAAAAAATACTTTATTATTAAAAACTTAATATTGAGCAACAATGAGTATAGTCTTTCTTAGCGACTATTTACATTTACGTTCATTCCAAAGTATAAAGTATCATGACATTATTTCATTCTCTACCTCTGAGACTCCATCAGGATTCTTTGTTCATTTCATCTCTTACTTTTCTTTTTATTGTTATAATTAGTACGTGCACCCTTCTCTTAGTTATACCTTTTCCCGTGGCATTATTTCACAAAGACCTTTCTGCATTTCTCTTTAATCTTTAGACTTGTCCATCTTAATTGCATCACAGTATAATGGGTGTGCTGGTAAATGTTCAGCTGCTGCTCCAGAAAAATGATGTATATGCATGACACATTTTAAAGTTTAATCTTCATTATTAACATTTTCTCTGACACTTTCTTAAGTCTTTACAATCAATAAAACAATAAATCAAGCCTTGATTTGAAGCATTTGCTGATTACTGAAATGTAAATGGTCACACTGAAAATTTAATAATCTGCTTGCAAGCCTGTAGGAGCTGGCTCCAACACACTGGTTACATCACAGGAATGTGCCATATTTTGTTCATAGCACCCTTCATGGGCTCCTCCCCAAAATTGCCCTTGAAGTCATGGCTTGGGTCCATAAGGAGCAACCATTCCCAGAGTTCTAAGGGTGATCTTTAAGATGTTTACTCCTACCACTGTAGTAGCAAGCCCCCACTGGTGTCTTTCCCTTTCACGATCAATCAGTAGATTTTGTTAGCTTTTAGCAAAGGCATTTACTAAGATGGTGGGTAGCTAGGCAGCGTGGTGGATAGAGTTCAGGGCCTGAAGTCAGGAACACTCATCTTCCTGAGTTCAAATCTGGCCTCAGACGTTTACTAGCTACGTGACCCTGGACAAGTCACTTCACACCATTTGCCTCAGTTTCCTCATCTGTAAAATGAGCTGGAGAAGGAAATGGCAAATCATTCCAGTATCTCTGCCAAGAAAATCCCAAATGGGGTCATGAAGAATTGGACATGACTGAAAAAGATTTTTAAAAAATTATGATTATGCACCATTGAATTTCACTGATTTTTGTTCTTTCTATTTACATTGTTGTAATCACTGGGTATATTGTTTTCCTAGTTCTACTTGGTTCATCTTGCATGAGTTCATAAGTCTTCCCCTGATTCTCTGTATTCCACACATTTGCCATTTCTTACAGCATAGTAATACTCTATCTCATTCATGAACCAGTTTGTTTGGCCATTGGCCATTTGATGGTCATCTGCTTTATTTCCAATTATTTACTACCACAAAAATCACCGTTGTAAATATTTTGGTATCCATGGGACTTTCCTTTCTATCTTTGACCTAGAAGTGGGATCTCTAAGTCAAAGGATTTGGACATTTTAGTTACTTTCTTAACATAATTCCATGTTGCTTTCCAGAATGGTTGAACTAATGCTCAACTCCACCAACAGTGTATGTGTTCACTTTTTTATTTGTAAGTGCTTAATAAATACTTCTCATTCATTTACATATTCATTTATTCTATAAATCTGTTCCTTCATGCCTATAGAAGGTTGTTGTTCAGTCATATTCATCCCTCCGTGACTCCATTTGTGGTTTTCTTGGCAAAGATACTGGAGTGGTTTGTCATTTCCTTTTCTAGCTCATTTTACAGATGAAGAAACTGAGGCAGTGTTAAGTGACTTGCCCAAGGTCATCCAGCTAGTCAGTGTCTGAGGCCAGAATTGAACTCATGAAGATGAGTCTTCCTGACTCCAGGCCTGGCACTCTATGTACTATGGCACCACTGAGCTGCCCAGTATATAGAAGGTACCTTCCTTATCTCATCTACCTTTCATATTCTTTATCTTGTTCTGCACTAAGCCCGGATGTGACCCACCTCAAACTTCCTTGCATTTATGCATCTCTGTATGTGCTCTAATCTGACCAGTAGAATATAAATTCCCTAAGGGCAGGGACTCTTGCTTTTTTCTTTTTTTAAATCCCCAGAACCTATCCTCCTACGGAGCACATATTAGGCCTCTAACAAATGTTTTTTAAATTGAACTGAAGTCCTTTCTCCTCTCTCAAGCTTGCTTTCTCATCTGCAAAAAAGATATAATGACATTTGCACTCCCTCCTTCACATGGCCGTAGTCCAGAGAGCACTTTGCAAGCCTTAAAGGGTTCTAGAGATGGGGTCTAATGTTATCATTTGTACTCAGAGGGCAGTGGAGGTGTGTGGTCTTTCTTCAGAAGAGATTTAAAAAAATAAAAACATTTCTTTAAAAAGCTCTTGTCCAAAATAGCTCAGTAAGTGGCCATTAGCTGTGGAGACTCACTCACCCCGAGGCTGTCTCCATGAGTTAGATGAAATGGATTCCTACAGTCATTTTTGAGATTTTTATCTATGTTGAGGAAAAAGGTTTCTGCATTCCCCTTAAGAGAAGGGCTGATTGTAGGCAGGTTTTTATTTGCATTTTTTTTTTTGCCTGTGTTGCAGTAGTATCCCTTGCATTGATATCGATTTCAGCACTTTGACCCTTGTGAACTCTTGATTTACACAATGATTCTTCAAGTGCATAAAAACTATAAGGAGATAGTGAAAGGCGGAGATTCCCACATACGACTAGTTTAGTTGACAGAACAAAGTCTAGACCCTGGTACTCTAAAGATCAACATTTTCTCCACTAAATCGTTAACCTCTCCAGCTTTTTCTGGATCAACAAATAGAGCCCTAATTTCCTTGTCTGGAAAATGGGGTTAATTGTGTTTTATACTCATGGGGTTGTTTTGGAGAAAGTGTTTTGTTGTCCTCAGGGCCAGGTGAGTTATGGGTTATAGAATGATAGGACAATAGGATGGGGATCACTGAAAGGGACCTAAGAGACGATCGAACTCAACTTCCTCCCTTTCCAGGTGGGGAAAATGTGTGAGGACATTCAGAGGCACAGAGTAGGTATTTAATAAAGGCTGGTGATTGGATTGGATTCACAGAGTGGTAGAATTTTAATTTTAGTGCTCCAGAGATCTTACTGGTCATCAATTCCAACTCCTTTACACTCAACAACAAAAAAAAAATATTTAACACTCCCTAAACTCAGAGCACTGTGCTAGGCTCTGGAAATACAAAGACAAAAATGAAATAGTCCCTGCCCTCAAGGAGTTTTCATTCTATCCAGGCCCTGATTTTATTCATTCATTCATTCATTTGTTTGTTCGTTCATTCGTTCACTCATTCGTTCATTCATTCATTCACTCATTCGTTCATTCATTCATTCATTTGTTTGTTCGTTCATTCGTTCACTCATTCGTTCATTCATTCATTCAACAAAGGTTTTTTTAAGTGCTCTGTGCTAGGCTCTTGAGATACAAACTAAATCAATCCCTGTCCCCAAGGAGTTTACATATTACTATAATCTTTACAAGTGTGGAAATAGAGATCCATAGAAGAAACATGAATTGTCCATTGTCACATGGATGGTTAAGAGCAGAATTGGGATTAAAAACCAGGGCTCTTGACTGTCAATTCAGTGCCCCTTACACTACACCATTTACTTTAAAGTTCTCTTTGGGTTTCTAAACACAAAAATTAAAAAAAACAAAAAAAATCTCTGTGTCAAGTAGGGTACCCTGACCATACCTGGTACTTAGTAGAGGCTCATTCATTTACACAGATGGCGGGCGTCTCAGGTCTGCTGGTGGCAAAAAGCTGGGAGAAATAACTGATATGTCAATGAAGTTAGAAGACAAAAAGGTTACAACAGGCTAAAATGTTGGGTCGGACTTAATACAATGAAATTTAATTGGGATAATGTAAAGTCTTAACTTACAGTCAGAAAGTCAACTTCACAAGATGGAGATGTAGTTGGATAGAAATTTCTTTTTTAGTATCTAGGGATTTTAGTGAACTGTAAGTTTAATATGAGTCAACAGTGGGGTGTGACATAAAAAAAAAAAAAAGCTAATGTACCCTTAGATCATATTAAGAAAGGAATGGTGCCTAGTGATGATTCATTTGTATTCTTCCCTTGTCTGACTGTTCATGGAATACCATGTTCAGTGTCAGAAAATGTGCTACATTTGAGAAAGGCTGTGAATAAGCCAGACAATATCCCCAGAAGGAACTGGGGAATAAAGGTCCATGTTGCAAGATGGCAGCCAGAACAGTGAACACAACCATAGGCTGCATTCAGAGAGTGATAGTCCCATTTCACTCTGCTTTGGTTAGACCGCATCTTGAGTCTTCTTCTTCTTTTTTTTCTTTTTTTCTTTTTGGTGAGGCAATTGGGGTTAAGTGACTTGGCCAGGGTCACACAGCTAATAAGTGTCATGTGTCTGAGACTGGATTTGAACTCACATCCTCCTGACTCCAAGGCCAGAGCTCTATCCACTGCACCACCTAGCTGCCCTTGAGTCTTCTTTTTAACTTGTGGGAGGAGGGGAGGACACATTTCAGGAAGGATCATGAAAAGTTGGAGAGGGTCCAAAGCATTTGTCAAGGATGGTACTACCCAAAGCACGGCCTATGAGGACCAGGTCAAAAAACAAGCCATGTTTACCCTCGAGAAGAAAAGAGTTGGAAAACCATAAGATTTGCCTGCAGCTCTTTCTACATTTATCACATGAAAGAGGGATGAAGCCTGTTCTGCGTGCCCTCGGAGAGAACTAGGGGCACCAGTGGACATCACAGAGAGATAGTTCCTAACTAATAATTAGAGTTGTCTAAAAGTAAAATGGTAACCCCTGTGAGGCACTATGTTGTCCCTAATTAGAGGTCTTCAAGCTCAAACTGGGTGCTTACCTTGTGGTGTTGTAGGGTATAGTTTTTGGTCAGGAAGGAGTTTGACTGGATGATCTCTGAGGTTCCTTCCAACTGTGACATTCTGTGAATTGAATCAAACTGAATTTAATTGAGTTGAACTGAATTAAATTACTTTGAGTTGAATTTAATTAATTGAGTTGAGTTAAATTGAATTGAGATGAAGTGAAGTGAATTGAGTTGAAGTGAGCTGAGTTTGTTGAGTTGAATTGAATTGAATTAAAATTAGGTAACTTGAGTGGAATTGGGCAGAAGGAAATGGAAGCTGGCTACTTAAAATAATGATAAACATCACTTTTTGTAGTTCAGTCCTTTCAGTGGTGGTGTCTGACCTTTCATGACCTCATTTAGGGTTTTCTTGGCAAAGATCCCGGAGTGGTTTGCCATTTCCTTCTCCAGCTCCTTTGACAGATGAGGAAACTGAGGCAAACAAGGTTAAGTGACTTGCCTAGGGTCACACAGTTAGTAAAGTGTCTGAGTCCAGATTTGAACTCAGGAAGATGTCTCCCTGACTTCAGGCCCAGTGCTCTATCTGCTGTGCCACGTAGCTGCCCCCAAAATCACTTAACCGTTCACTTTTAGCTTTAAAAAACAAAAACAAAAACAATATTTCCTCCCATGTAAAAGCAATTTTTAACATTTGTTGATTTTTTTTTAAGTTGTGAGTTTCAAATTTTTTCCCTTCCTCCATTCCCTCCCCCCTCCCTGACACATTTAGCTTTAAAGTGAATTAAAGACCGGATCTCCAAAGCCACAATTAAGCACCAACAATTATCTGGAGCAATTATTTGGAAACCTGGACCCCAATGTTCATTTTACTTAAATTCAATACTTCTATCACTTTGATTACTGAGAGGGGGCAGGCTTCATCAAGGGCCCCTAAGTCTTTGACTCGCCTACAGCTGCCATGTTGATTTCTTTTACATGGGTAAGTTCTGGGATCCACAAATTTGGCAAGGAAACCTCTGAGCAGGTTCATCCTCTCAGGGCCAGGTGATGATGATACTGGTACCTTGCTTGCATTTAGCAGAATTACAGGATCTCATGCTTGGGAGAGGCATTTTCCATTCCAGACAGAGCTTTCAGGCAGACGGTAAGGTCACAGCCATTCCCAGGAGACTAATTGAGTAGAATCTTTCCCCAAACTGCTCGGCCTGCCTGGAATATTCTCAGCTTTATAGCTTTGGTTAACATGGGCTCTGCCCCAGCAGTTTTGCCAAGAAGGTGAATACCCTAAGCTCAGCACTTTCACAGTCTTCCCAAAAAAGTGCACTGACATCATTAGGAAACCAGAAACATTTCGCACATCACGCCAAATTCCACCCTGGGTTAGACACATCCGCCACTCCCCCCTTGAAATCAACCCAGGCAGTCACGCTTGGTTAGATGAGGGTAGAAGTTGGCTCAAGGCTTGTTGTTTTTGCTGTTTTAATTGCATGTACCTCATCTATTTGCCCAAATTAGGAGAATAGGCTGGTCTAGGGGAACTCATTACCCATAGACCAGCCTATGTTGAGGTTTTCTTCAGCATCTGGTGCTTCCAGTAATTAACTGGCATCCTCAAGAAAATAGAATGAACATAGAGCGTTTGAGCTGGAAGGGAATTTAAAGAAAATCTAAGTCCTTGTTTTTACAGATAGGGAAACTGAGGCCCCTCCATCCATTCCCCTATTTTCCAGATGAGAAAACTAAGACACAGAGTGGTCAAGGACTTGAGGCCATACAGTTTCTAATCCTGATTCTCACTTATTGTGTAACCATGGGTAGTCACTCTCAAATGTTAAAAATAAAAGATAATAAGATTTGTGCTCTCTATTTCATAGACGTTGTGAGGAAAACACTAAAGACCTTAAAATATTAGGGAGACAATATGGTGCAGTGGCTAGAATACTGAGCGTGGAGTTGGGAAGACATGGGGTTCAAATTCCGCCTCTGACGCTTAGTATATGTTTGACTGTGAGGATAACAACCCCCTCTGTAGCATGGTGGGGATTGGTTAGAAGAGGGCTTCTTAACTTGGAATCCATGAATTTGTTTTTATTCAATACTTTGATACTGGTGTTGCAATAGCATCCGTTTCCTTTGTAATCCTATGTGTTTTCTTTTATGCATGTAAAAGTATTACTAGGAGACAAGGGGTCCATAGGCTTCCCTAGACTGACCAAGAGGTCCAGGACACAAAAAGCTAAGAAGTCCTACACTCGAGGGACTCTACATGCCCTCCACTCCTTCACATGATCTCCATTTTTACTGATCCCAATTTTAATTTTTAATTATACCTTTTTTCCATATTATACTTTTATTTCCATAAAAAAACATGTTGAAGGGAGTGGATTTCTCCCATCCACAATAGCCTTACCAAATCCTAATACACTTTGTCTGTTTCCAGGGCTGAGTTTAATTCTGCTTGAAGAGTTTAAGCCTGAAAGATCTGGAAACTAAGAGGATGCCCATCCATTGGGGAATGGCTGAACAAATTGTGGTATACGAACGTAATGGAATACTATTGTGCTATAAGAAATGATGAACCGGCAGACTTCAGAAAAACCTGGAAAGACTTGTATGGACTGATGCTGAGTGAAGTGAGCAGAACCAGGAAAAGGTTGTACACAGTAACAGCCACATCGTGCGATGACTAATACTGATAGACTTAGCCCTTCTCAGCAACACAAGGATCTAAGACATCTCCAAAAGACTCCTGATGGAAAATACTATCCACATCCAGAGAAAAAACTATGGAGTCTGAATGCAGATCGAAGCACACTGTTTTCTCTCTCTTTTTTTCTTGTGTTTTTCCCTTTTGTTCTGACTCTTCTTTCACAACATGACTAAGGTAGAAAATGTTTAATATGATTGTTCATGTAGAGCCTATGTCAGATTGAGTGCTGGCTTGGGGAGGAGGGAAGGGCAGGAAGGAAAGGGGAGGGGTGGGGAGAGGGAGAAAAAAAATCTCAAAATCTTATAAAAGTAAATGTTGAAAATTATCTTTACATGTAATTGGAAAAAATAAAATACTATTAAGTGGGGGGGGGTCGTGGAGGAGTTTAAGCCAGAAAGTGCGTTGCTCAGTAGACTGCTTGTTGCTTTGATTGGGGTACCTTGCTTGCATTTAGCAGAATTACAGGATCTCATGCTTGGGAGAGGCCCTAGCATCCATCTAATCCAGCTCATACCTGACTAAGAAACCCCATCTCCAATACCCCCTCCTCCCCTCCAATGAATCACCTAGCCTCCGCCTGAAGGAATTCAGGGAGGGGGCAGTCACTACTTTCCCAAGATGCCCACTCTCCTCTTAGATAACTATAATCATTAGGATTTTGGGGTCTTACACCAAGCCTAAGTTCACCTTTTTACAAACTGTACTCATTCCTTTCTGGTTAATTTTTTTCTTATAATATTTGTGCATGATTCTTGATTTCCCTAATACTTTGAGGCATGACTTCTTGAACCCCGTATTTAGAGCTAGAAAGTGCTTAAGAGGTCATCTGGTCTGACTCTTTTTGTTTTACAGATGAGGAAACTGTGTCTCAGAGAGAATAGACTTGGCCAGGGTCACACAGCTAGTGAGTGTCAAAGTCAGGATCTGAAAAGCGGTATGAAATCATCAGAGAGAGCTGACCCCTAAGTTAAGTCCATCTGGGTTCAAGATCCACCTCTGATGGGGCAGCTAGGCGGTGCGGTGGATAGACCACTGGCTTTGAAGTCAGGAGGACCAGAGTTCAAATCTGGCCTCAGACACATGATACTCACTAGCCGTGTGACCCTGGGCAAGTCACTTAATGTTAGCACCTACCTCCTAGGGTTTCTGTGAGGATAATATGAGATAATATTGGTAAAGTGCCTTTCAAACCTTAAGGCATTATACAACTGCTATGATGTTGATGGTGTCATATGGGGTATGCTGGAAAATGTTTGATTAAAATAGCTCTGAAAAAAAAAGTCTGCATGACACATTTTAATCTGCATTTATAATATTTTCTCTATCACTTTCTTAAGTCTAGACAATAGGATAATAAACCAAACCCTGAATTGTAGTATTGGCTTATTTCCAAGGTGTAAATGTTCATACTGAAAATTTAACCATCTACTGTTGTGAGTGGTATGAGGCAGCCCCAACACACCAGTGTCCCCTTACCTCACTAGGCGGTGAGTGCCTAAAAAGCAGGGACTGTATTTTCTGGGTCTTTATTT
Organism: Vombatus ursinus; assembly: GCF_900497805.2. Classification (NCBI taxonomy): domain Eukaryota; kingdom Metazoa; phylum Chordata; class Mammalia; order Diprotodontia; family Vombatidae; genus Vombatus; species Vombatus ursinus. Next base: position 10,742,391 of record NW_020943070.1, read on the forward strand.
ATATTCTTAGTGCCTAGCACAGTGCTTAACACACAGTACGAGCTTAATGAATGCTTGCTGGCTTTTTGACTGACTGCACCAATGCAATCAGAGAGCTGGATCAAAATGCGTTTAATGAACTGGTTACATATTATTACATGAGTACCAGCCAGGAAATACAAACGCTCATCTTCACTTTCTGGGTCAGTCTGACTTAGCTGTATGACATTGCTCAGGGCATTGGCCTGCTCTTGTCCTCAATCTATTCATTTCTAAAATGAGAGACTTATGCTAACTAATCCTTTTCAGTTTTATGATCCTAACCTCTGTGTGAAATGGAAATTTACTGTACTGTTTCATATCGAAAAAACAAACAAAAACTTTTCGACTCATCGAAGTTTATAGTTGAAGGGGCTTTAGAGATTATTCAGTTCAGTGTCCTCAATTTACCCATGAGGAAATTGGGTTCCAGAGAGGCTAGGTTACCTGATCTGACTCAAACCATTCAGCTAGTTATTGGCAGAACCAGGGCTAGAACTCTGGTCTTCCGTCAATTACTCCTCTGTTCTTTTTCAATGGCAATTAGGACTGTGCTAATGTCACCTCACAAGAGCCAACTGTTAGATTTTCAGAGCGTGCATTTACACCTGGGAAACCAGCAAACACTATAAATCAGGGCTTGATTTATGGTTTTGTTATTTAAGAAAATGAAGGGGAAAATGTTAATAATACAGATTAAATTTTTAAATTTTAAAGCTTAAATTTTTGTTTTACCAGAAAGCTGATTGTTAAACATTTACTAGCACACCCCTGAGTGTAATCCGCTTTTAGTTCCATTAACAGCTGGCATTGACTCAGAAGCCTTGGCAGAGAAGGAAAGTACTTGTTGGCCCAGTGAGTTATATCACTATATATAGATATAGATACATAGTAGCTTCTATGATATCATCTTCATCACTGACATTAGATTTGATGAGCATTTATTAAGTCTCTATTACATTCCAGTTTTCTGCACTAGGGGCTGGGGCTATGAAGTCAAAAATGAAACAGTCCCTGCCCTCAGGGAGGTTATATTCCATTAGGGAGAATAACACATGCCCAGACAAGTCAATACAGAATATTTAAAAAAACAAATGTGTGGAGTAATGGATAGAGCACCAACTCTGGAGTCAGTAGGACCTGAGTTCAAATGTAGCCTCAGACACTTACTAGCTGTGTGACCCTAGGCAAGTCACTTAACCCCACTTGCCTCCAAAAAAAAATGTAAAGTAATTTCGAGGTGGGGTGGAGAACATTAACAAGTAGGAGGATTAGAAAGGTCTTGAGTAAGAGCTCACCCTTGAACTGAGCCTTGGGGGGAATTATGGACTCTAAGAGGTGATGAGGGTCAGCATTCTAGGTATTTAAGACAACCTGGTTACAAGCACCGAAATGGGAAATGGGACAACTATGGGTAGCAGCAATTGGGAGGGCATTTATAGAGTGTGTTAAAATTTGCAAAGTACTTATATAAAGTATATGTAAGTATGTATGTATGTATGTATGTACGTACGTATGTATTATGTACATATGCATATATGTATGTATGTATGTGCATATGTATGTATGTATATAACACTATTCCAAGGGGAAAAAGTTCTATCCTTGGGGCATGAATTTCTCTCCAACCTCTGGATCATCCCCTCCCTTCTGAGGGCATGGTTCCTATAACATCCTGGTCATGGGGCAAAGGGATGATAATGTCACCTATTTCACTGACCCAGCTATGGCAATGACTCCTGACGTGCTATAATCCCAGAGGCATTTCCCCACTGGGGAGTATAGTCCCTCTGTTCTGGGAAGTTGTTATGTAACTCTCTTTCTGGCAGTTCTTGAACTGGCTGCTTTGCTAGGGACCCTAAATCACCCGAGACCCTGGGAGCCATGTTTCATCCCTGTGTGGGCAGAGAGGAGGCTAAATGAAAATCAGGACTGGAGGGTAGAGTTTCTTCCTTAGAGCCCAGAGCAGAACCAGGAGGAAAGACTGAGAAAGAAAGGACAAGACTGTAAGGATGTGAAGTAGCAGTGCAATGGTGGGTGGGGGCAGCAATTCTCTCTAGTTTCCCTCCTCAAACTCAGGGCTCCAATGTTGCCTCAGGCAGGCAAAGGAAAGAAGGTAGACAGGGAAGTATAAGACTGTTTTGTAAGTCATGGGCGTTCGATCAGGTGGCCAGAGCACTTAAAAAAAATAGCCAGACTTGGGAGAGTGGGCAGTTCTGACCACCTCCCCTTGCCTCTGCTTCACTTGCGTACGACTAGTATCCTTTCTAAATGTGTCTTTTTACTCTTTTAAGGATCACGTCTGGATTCCCCTCCAAACAACTTTAATATAATGCCTCAAATCAAATTGTGGAGTGGCAGAGCCAACAAAAGGTCAGAGGGAGACATTCTTCTCCCTAAGACAACTTAGAAGATTGACAGGTCTGTGACATCAGGGTGGGCACAGGACCGGAACCTGGCAGGAGCAGAAGCAGCAGCAGAGGTTGGAGGTGCTATGAGAGTAGCAGCAGCACTTCAAGAACTCTCAGCCCAGAGATGGTAAGAGGGTCAGACTATCTGTGAGAAAGAGATCACAGAGGACTCTTTGCTGGCACTGGGTATAGCTGGCACAGATTGGCAGCTGTGTGGCTCATACACAGTTCTAGGTTAGAGTTCCAGGGCCAAGAGAAGCACTATCACTTGCACCTGTAAGAGAGCAGGAACTCTACCCTCCAGTCCCGATTTTCCTTTTACTTTCTCTCTGCCCACACTGGGATGAAATATGGCTCCCAGGGTCTCGGGGGATTTAGGGTCCCTCACAAAACAGCCAGTCCAAGCACTGCCAGAAAGAGAGTTACATAACAACTTCCCAGAACAGAGGGACTGTGTTCCCCAGTGGGGAAATGCCTCTGGGATTACAGCAAGTCAGGAGTCACTGCCATAGCTGGGTCAGTGAAATAGGTGACATTATCATCCCTTTGCCCCATGACCAGGATGTTATGGGAACCATGCCCCTAGAAGGGAGAAGGTGATGGAGAGGTTGGAGAGAAACTCATGTCCTGAGGATGGAACTACCCCAGGCTTCTCTTCTCTTAAAATAATGTATATAAAGCACTTTGCAAATTTTAACACATTCTATAAATGCCCTTTTAATTGCTGCTACCCAGGTAGTCCCATTTTCCATTTCTGTGCTTATATTTACATGACTTCCTGGGGAAAGACAGCATGCAGGCCAATAGAGAAGTGACCACATCTCTCATCCAACCATAGCATCTTAAAAGCACCAAAAACTTGCAGACTCCTCAGAACTAGGTCTAAAAATAGCAGCACAAAATTAAAACAACTCTGAGCTACCATTTCACATCTATCAAAAAGGACAGATGCTGGAGGGGATGAGGGAAAAATAGGTACACCAACGAACTCTTGGTGGAGTAGTGAACTGGTCCAACCATTCTGGAAAACAATTTGAAACTATGCCCAAAGGGCCATAAAACTGTGAATATCCTTTGACCACCACTAGGTCTGCACTGCAAAGAGATCAAAGAATAAGGAAAAGGACCCATATATACAAATATATATATATAGCAGCTCTTTTTGTGATGACAAAAAATTAGAAATTTAGGGGATGCCCATAAATTGGGGAATGGCTGAACAAGTTGTGGTATATGATTGTGATGGAAAACTGTTGTGCTAAGAAATGATGAGCACGATGCTTTCAGAGAAACCTGGAAAGACTTACACGAATGGATACAAAGTGAAGTGAGAAGAACCAGGAGATCATTGTGCACAGTAATGGTGATCAATGGTGAAAGACAATGATCCAAGACAACTCCAAAGGATTCATGATGAAAAAATGTTATCCACCTCCCAAGAGACAACTGATAAACTCCGGATGCAAAATGAAGTAAAATTTTGTTTCTTTCTTTCCTTCTTTCCTTCTTTCCTTCTTTCCTTCTTTTCTTCTTTCTTTCTTTCTTTCTTTCTTTCTTTCTTTCTTTCTTTCTTTCTTTCTTTCTTTCTTTCTTTTCTTTCTTCCTTCTTTCCTTTCTTCTTTCCTTCCTTCCTTTCTTCTTTTCTTTTGTATTTTTACAATATGACTAAAATGGAAATATGTTTTTGCATGATTTCATATGTATAATAGATACCATTTTGCTTGCTTTCTCAGCGAGGGGGAGAGGAATGGAAGGGAGGAAGAGAATTTGGAACTCAATTTAAAAAGAAAAGAATGTTAAAAATAAAGAAATAATAATTTAGTACATAGTCTTTTTAAAAGATCACATCTGACCTAATATTATTTCTCATTAACACATGTAGTTGATGCTGTTGTTGAATTTTCTTGCTTCCCTTTGCTCATGGCATGACATTAGGGGACAGCTTTGGGACCACAGAGGGGGGCATTCAGAGCTGTGCTTCTAATGTTGCTAGAATTATCTCTCTGTAACTGGGGTCGTAATCTTGAGCCATTCATATATTTTATAACTGCACCTCCAAGAGCAGAATTATTACCAATTTGGAGCCTTTTAAATTTGCTTCCTCAGACCATGAGCATAATATAGCAACCCCTAGGGTTACAATAACATCAATAAATTCTCTCTTTCTCTCTTAGATATGAGCCCCCAGCCAGACGATGCTGGCAAAAAAAAAAGTAGTTTAAATCTCCTTCCCTTGTTGATTTCCCCAATCACCTCTGTTAACACTGCATCCAAACACTGGTACGTACAACTTAACAACAAACCATGGCTTTAATAGAATAAGAATTAAGGCAAAATTTATATATGAAACTTCCACATATCCATTGTTTAGTCAGTCACTCTGAGAGACAATCAGGCTATTCTCTCCTCTTTGGATCACAGAAAGTAAAGTAAATTGAATAAGCCAGCAGAGATGATGGCCTCTGTCATAGAGGCTAGAGAAGGGAAGGGAAGGGAAGGGAAAGAAAGGGAAGGGAAAGCAGAGCCTTGAAGGACACACACATTAAGGGGTATACTACGGGATCATAACCAGGAAGAAGAAGTATTACAGAAATGGAGTCAGGATGATGCACTAGAAAGAATGAGATGGTCAATAGCATCAAGTCCATAGCTAGTCTCCCCAACGTACTTTCCCAAAGTGATGAGGATGGATCAATCTCAGTGTCAATCTCAACTCCTCCTTCCTGCTCACCCCACATATTCAAGCTGCTGTCCTGTCTTCTTGTTTCTATCTTCCCAAGATTCCTTCTCTTTGTTTCCCTTCTCCTATTCCTCTCCCATCAAATTCCCAAAGCCAGCCCCTATCCACTCCCCATTCCTCAAAGCACAGACAGCCTCCTGCACCGTCTGAACCAGATGGTCCTTCCACCAAGGCAAAGGAAGGGAATCAGATTTGCTCTGTGTTCTAGGAAACAATCAGTCTGACTCCCTTCGGCTTTGGCCCCCATCCCATGGCCTGGCACCAAACTGAGAATGAGCAGGGGAACAAAAACACAAGGTGGGCTGCCTCCTCCTAATCAGAACCTTGCATCCCAAGCCGGCCCGAGGGCCTCGAATGAAAGAGTATATTTTGGCCTGCAGAGTGGAGGGGTGGGAGGGTATGTAACTAGTCCAGAAAGTACTGCTCCGTTAGGGAGAAAGCAGCCGCCTGCCTAATGGAAAAAGAATGTGCTGTCATCTTTGATCAAGTCTGACGGCATCAATCCTTCCATTGCAGGTTCTGAGCTTCAGATGTTTATATCTGTCCTATTGGCTTTTCCTTTGTAACAAAGCATGTTTGACAGTCCCATTAAATAACTGGCAGGTGCCAGTGCCTTGCAGATTTATATATATATATATATATATATATATATATATGTGTGTGTGTGTGTGTGTGTATATATATGTGTGTGTGTATATATATATGTATGTATGTATGTATGTATGTATATATAAATATGTGTCCACAAATGTACATACACTCATATAGATATAGATTGCACATGGATGTTTTATGCATGTATATACATCCATGTGAACACATGTGTATCAACATTAACAGATATAGATGGATAGATGTGTATATATGTCTATATATCACACATTAATAGATATGTGTATGTTATGTATGTGTATACATAGAAATAGAGAGATGTGCATTTTTGTGAAATATATATGTGTAATATATGTATATATAGATATGTGCAGGTTTATACGTATGCACATTTGTAAATGTGTAGAATTTATACACACACATACATAAATACATACACATTTTTCTCCAGTAGCAGTGAGGGAGTTGAAGAAGTTGGGGGTGGGGATGACATTTTGAGGTAATGACATTCCTGGGACATGCCCAGCATAAAAATAACATCTTAAAAACCATTATCTCCATCTTGTAAGACTAAATTTGGTTCCCCCTTCCAGCCTTCACAGTGACAGTCTTTCCACTTAAAACCCCCAGACTCCCAGGCTCTGAGGTAGGAGACTTAAAAATATCTACAGGGAAATTGAGGGATTTTTGAAATCCTGCCCAGACCAATAAACTCTCTTATGTTTGCAGAACTGTGATTTTGGAGCTGGGGTCTCCTGGCCTGGTCTATTGTCCTTTAAAAGTAGTTTGTATTTCCCTTCTTCCCTCTCTCTGACTCTTACTCCCCCCAGTAGCAACTCCAGTTTTGCCTCAGTTTTCACACTGAAATTAAGGAGATATATACACGTGCTGAGAATGAAGAGAACAAAGGGTAAAAAGAGTCACAAGAAACATTACTTTCTTTTTTAGAATCTGGGCTGGGTTTCCTTGATACGTATGTGTGTGTGCAAGTGTGTGTGTGTGTGTGTATACACATGCATACACACATACATCTACATATACATTCTGAACTCTACAAGCACCAACAAACAGTAACATGTCCATATACAAAGAAAAGAGAAAAGAATGGTGTCTAAAACTGCATATTTCTGTTTTGTATAACTTTTGAAGTATATTTCAAGTCCATACCTAAGTTCCAAAGCTGCCTTGCTTGCCCGAACCTCCTGATTTCTCCTTGGATTACTTTTAAATACTTCATTCAGTCCTTTTATTTTTAATCAGGGCCTCTATGGGGCAACCTGATTCCATCTTCCCAAAGCAATCACCAAAGAAGAAGCAGGAAGAGGGCAAGGAGGACAAAGAAAACAAGGATGATGATGAGATGGAGAGAAAAAGGAGGAGCAGAAGGAGTGAGAGGAGAGAAGAGAAAGGAAAGGGAGAGGAGAAGGAAGAAGAGGAGGAAAAAGAGGAAAAGTAAAAGGAAGAGGAGGAAAAGGAAGGTCCTCGCATGTTTCTCATGTGGATGAATATGAAAAATGCAGAGAAACATGAGGAAGAGAATGAGATATTAATAGAGCACATTGAAAAGCAATGCTGGTTCTTTTTGCAATGGGTGGCAAAGAACTAGAAATAGAAGGGATGCCCATCATTGGGGAATGACTGAATGAGTTGTGGTATCTGATTGTGATAAAATCCTATTATTCTATAAGAAATGATGAGCAGGATGCTCTCAGAAAAACCTGGAAAGACATACATGGACTGATGCAGAGTGAAGTGAGAAGAACCAGGAGAACATTGTATACAGTAACAGCAATATTGTACAATGATCAACTGAATGATTTAGTTTTTCTCAGCAACACAATGATCCAAGACAATTCCAAAGGACTCATGATGAAAAAAGCTATTCACTTCCAGAGAAAGAACTGATGGAGTCTGAATGCAGATTGGAGCATACTATTTTTCACCTTATTTTTATGAGCTTTTCTTGGTCTGTGGTTTGTTTTTTTTTCACAACATGACTTATATGGAAATATGTTTTGCATGATTGCACATGCAAAACATATCAAATTGCTTACCATCTCAGGGAGGTGGGAGGGGAAGGAGGGAGAGAATCTAGAACTCAAAAAAATTTTAAATGAATATTAAAAATAATTTTTATATGCAATTGGTTAAATAAAATATTGAAAAAAATCTGGGAATACTTATGCGAACTGATGCAAAGTGAAGTGAGCAGAACGAGGAGAACATTGTACAGAGTAACAGCAACATTGTAACAATGATCAACTGTGAAAGATTTAGCTACTCTGGTCAAGACAATGATTCAAGAGAATTCAGAAGGATTCATGAAGAAAAATGCTATCCACTTTCAGAGAGAGAACTGAACTCTGAGTACAGATTGAAGCATAGTTTTTAAAACTTTCTTTATTTTTCTTGCTTTTTTGCAATGTGGTTAATAAGGGAAAATGTTTTGCATGACTTCACATGTATAAGTGAAAAAAGAAAAGCCATGCTGAAATCATGGGTCTAGATCAAAAAAAGATAGGGGTGGGGTGGGCAAGGGCAGGCACTCTAATTGGACCTAGGGATTCAAATACAAAAGTGAGACAGTCACTGCCCTCAAAAAGCTTGTATTCCACACACATGAAAAGTGACCTTAGGCAAGTAACTGCCTCTCAATCCCCTGAGCACCCAAGTATAAGTTACAGATGGGCTGCCAATCTACATTTGTGAAGGGAATTTACATGCCTGGAATTCCCATGCCAATGTTATGCCATGTCTGAGCCAGCATAACACTTTAAGTGTTTTGCATCAGTTCATATAAGTCTTCCCAGTTTTTTTAAATATTTTTTCAATTGCATCTAAAAAACAATTTTAACAATTTTTAAAGCAAAACCTTATCTATTTCAATCTAATCCAATCCAAAAAGAATTATTTCATGTGATCATCATCACAACCCTGTAAAGTTGGCATTATTGCTATTATTCTACCCATTTTGTGGAGGAGAAATTCTAGGCTCAAAAAAGTGAAATGTGGTGCTTGTAGTCATCTACCTGGTGAGTGTCAGAAGCAGGATATGCTAGGCACTATGGGAAGTATTCAAACAAAATAAGACATGGTCACTGTCCCCAAGGATTTGCTTGGTAAGACAAACAGCATACAACCTTCCATAAAATCCCTCTCGTCTTTCAAGGTCCAGCTCAGGGTCCACCTCCTGTGGGAAGCCTGACCTGATCCTATTTACCACTACCTCCATCTTCCAAATTGTCACTCCTTCCACACATTTTTTGAGAACACTTTCTCAGTCTGGATCTCTTCTCTCTTTTGTCCGCACGTTATATCTTATTTGCTTAGATGTAAACTGATCTCTCTTGGGGAAAAGGATTAAGAATGGTCCGCCTTCTTCTTTATAGCCCTGAAAAAAAAGGCTGTGGAGAGATCAGAGATCTTAGATCTAGAAGGGACCTTTGAAGCCACGTTGTCCCACGCCCTCATTGTATACATGAGGAAACTGAGGCTTAGTATAATTAAGTAACTTGCCCAAGGTAGAATCATAGAACTAGGACTGGAAGGAACCCCAGTGGCCATCTTGTACAACCCCTTCATTCTACAGATGGGGAAACTGAGGCTCAGAAGTTAATGACTAAAGCCCTAAGTTAAGTGACTTAGGATCATAGAATCATAGATATAAAATGAGAAAGAATCTATATCCATCTATAATCAAATTATAGATGAGAAAACTGAGACCCCCAAAGGTAATATTCTGCCTAAGGTCACAAAAGTAAGATTTGAATCCAGGGCCTCTGGTTATAGATTCAGTTCTTTTTCAACTGCACCTTGAGGGCAGAAGCTAGGTTGTTTTCCATCTCTGTGACCTTGGTATACAACCCAGCACTTTGCACATAGTAGGCATTTTACTATACATTTATTGAATGAATGAGTAAAATCTCAAACACTGGAATGTTTCCTATGTTGCAGAATGGCATAGTAGATAAAGAGATAGATGTAAAGCCAGGAAGACTTGTGATCAAATCCTGCACCTAACACTAGCTGTGTGACCCTGGACAAGTCACTTAATAACCACTCAGCCTCAATTTCTTCATCTGTAAAAATTGGAGTAACACTAGTATCCATCTCACAGGCTTATTGGGAGGCTCAAAAGAGATGTGTGTGCTGTAGAGATGCCATTGTTGTTATTATTAATTGTTATTCAGCAGCAGGGAAGGTTCCTATTAAAACAGAAAGAGCCAGTTGCATTAATGAGAACATCTGTTTAGAATGGAGATCTCTTGGAGGTTATTCGCCCAGGTGAATCAGTCCAGGTCAGCTTTGCCCCAGAGGGAGCTGATTTTTATCTTTTAAACTAAAATAAGACTGCTTTCCCCACAGGTCTCAATTTAATTTCAATAGGAATGTGCAGTCTCTTAAGGTACAGTTATTCTGAACAGATTGTCCCCCAACCCCTATGTCAGATGGCCTCAGTTTTCCCTCACATTGAAGAAAATGCAAAACTTGGAATAATTTTATGACTTTTCAACCATTCTTTTTTTGAATATTCTTTATTCTGAACTTAAATGTCAGAAAAGAACATTTCCATAACACAGCAGAACACAAGAAGTTTCTCATGAATCTACATTTTGTATTGCTGTTTTTTTTTTTAAAAAATTATGTTTCAAGTCCATGAGCATTTATTATGTGTTTAATATGCCAGGCAATGTGCTAAACTTGGGAATAGAAATACAAGCAGAAAGAAAGACAGATCCTGCCCTCAAGGAGCTTAAATTCTAACGTAGAAAGAGAGCAGACAGCTAGGCAGTGCAGTGGATAGAGCTCCAGGCCTGGAGTCAGAAAGATCTGAATTGAAATCTGGCCTCAGACACTTACTAGCTATATGACCCTGGGCAAGTCACTTAACCCTGTTTGCCTCAGTTTCCTCATCTGTCAAATGAGCTGGAGAAGGAAATGGCAAACCATTCCAGTATCTCTGCCAAAAAAACCCCAAATGGGTTCATGAAGAGTGGGATACTACTGAAAATGACTGAGGAAGACAGCACATAAAAGGAAGCCCAGGGTGGGATGGGGAGAAAACGGGGCAGAATGAATTTCCAGTGTGAGAAGTCTAGGAATGAAGTGTACTTCTAGGGTGAGGAGGAGTCCACAGGGGCAGAGTGAAATATCTAGGATGAAAAGGCTGCTGTAGTATGGTGGAGAAAGTCCAGAGAGTATAGAGTAGAAGCCAGAAAGGAATGAAGATATTCTATATGTTACTTTCAAAACTGTCTTGCTTATCTGTGTTTCCTTCTGAACTCCCTTCTCTCCTTTCCTGTGCATTAAAAAAAGGTTTCAATGACACTTGTCTTTTGGTATCACAATTGCTAATTCCCTTCCATCTTCCTCCAATTAAAAATTCAGGCAAAGAAAGGGGGAAAAAACCCTTGTAACAAATAAACATGGAGAAGCGAAATGAATCCATCCAGTGTCCATATTCAAAAACATCTGTCTCTCTCTGCACTCAGTGTCCATCACTTCTCTCTCTAGAAGGAAACAAGATCATAGGTCCTCCAGAGACACAACTGGACATTGCACTGATTAGAATTCTTAAGTCTCTCAAAGTTGCTTTTTTTTTTTTGCTGAGGCGATCAGGGTTAAGTGACTTGTCCAAGGTCACATAGCTAGTAAGTGTTAAATGTCTGAGGCTGGATTTGAACTCAGGTCCTCCTGACTGCAAGGCCAGAGCTCTATTCATTTCGCCACCTAGCTGCCCTGCAAAGTTGCTTTTCTTAACTTGTTTTCTTTCTCAATGTTACTGTCCTTGTATGAATTGTTCTCCTAGTTTGACTTACTTCACTCTGCCTCAGTTCAAACTACCTAGGATTCTCTGGAATTGTCTCTTTTGTCATTTCTTATAGAGCAATGATATTCTATTACATTCACAGGCCACAATCTGCTCAGTGATTTCCCCAGTTTTCAGGGACATAATCAAAGGAAGCCAGTCACTTCCCCACCCCCACCTTCGTTTTAACCCTCCTTACAGATTAGGAAATGTGTTTTCTCCTCTTAGCTGTTATCCTCTCTCTTACCACTCTGCTCCTATGCCCAATCGTTCTCTGTTGAGTTTGATGTTAATGCATGTTTGTGTGTGTTTTCAATCCTCTTTTGTCTATGTCAGATAAGAAGGAGGCTCTCCTAATGTCCTTTCCTCTGCATTTGGATATTCTTGGCCCACAGCTCCATTATGAGATATGCAAGTCCTGCCGCCTTCCTCCTGTCTACATTATCATATTTCTCCTGCTCTTCCTTCTCTTCCTCCTTGTCTATCTCTCAAAAAGAAACAATCCATACCTAGGACTTCTGTTTTTTCTTATTTAATTTCGTCAATACACTTCAACCAATGGTTCTTACTATGTGGTCTACAAGTCTTCTCCATCTGGATTGTCAGCTCCTTAAGGAATGACATGATGGCTTCCAGGATTGGGGGTCTTTGGATTCATCACAAACCCAAAGACATGAGATTGTCCCAACCCATTCATTTGAGAAACATTGAACATGCACCATTCTGTACCAGGCAGACATTCTACATTCTAGGCAAAATGTCCTTGCTATTCTCCAAACACAACATTCCATGGCCCATCTGCCTGGCCCCATGCTTGGGACAATGCTCTCTTCTCACCTCTATCTCAGAGAATCTTTAGCATCCTTTAAAACAATACTCATGGGGCAGCTAGGTGGCACAGTGGATAGAGCTCCAGCCTTGGAGTCAGGAGGACCTCAGTTCAAATCCAGCCTCAAACACTTGACACTTACTAGTTGTGTGACTCTGGGCAAGTCACTTAACCCTGATTGCCTCACCAAAAATAAATAAAATAATTAATTAATTAATACTCAAATGCCATCTACTGGAGGATCATAGATCTAAAACTGGAGATGCCCCTATAGGTTGCCTAGTGCAACCTCTTCAGTTTACAGATAAAGGAACTGAGGCCCCAAGGGCAAATCACTTCCCCAAGGTCACATCGGTAGTATCAGAAATGAACCCGGCTTTTCTGACTCCAAAGCCAGTGGTGTTTCCACTGCACCATTGTTCACTTCCAACCCTGTGATGCCATCCCCATTCTCTAGCTTAACAATCCCACCTGCCCATTCTTTCAGCAACCTGGATAGTAGCACCTCTAGGCGTGGTGACTTGGAATCACTGAGTGCAACTAGGTGGTCACCCACCCTGCAGCTTTTCTGACAGCACATTAGCTCACGGACATCCTCGAAGGTTCTAGAATCATAGATCTAAAGCTGGAAGGAACGTCAGAGGTATGCTGGTCCAAATGTCCCATTTTACACATGAAGAAATTGAGGCCCGGAAAAGTACAGGAACTTCCCCAAGGCCACACAGGAAGTATATAGCAGAGAAGGGATTTGAAATCAGGTCACCTGACTCCAAATGCAGCCTTTGTCCCACTGGATCACACTGTCATACTTTGTATTTATTTCCCCAGCACCAGACCCTTAATAAAAGTTTGATGATTGAATGATTGATAAGAAGCTTGTGTTTTTTCCCCTCACTTTTCTCTCCTCCTCTCCTTCCCCATTTATCTAGATACAAAAGAATGCCTTTCATTTGTACAACATATAAACTTGTTCTACTCAAGGATCTCGACTAAGCTCAGAAATGGAATAAAATTATCATTGTGTTAAGTTTTTGGTTCAAAGGCCTTAACTACCACCAAATCCCGCCTTATTATTCCCTAGCACAGAAGCTTATAGGAAGTATCACCAAAAGTAAAAATCTATTTTAGCATTTCTCTCCCCATCCCCATTAAGCCATACCATAGAGGAAGGGAACAAACATACATTATCTAGTATTTTCCAGATATACTAGATATTAATATAAATGTAATTATATATATATATGAATATATAAATATTATCTCATTTGATATAAATATTATCTCATTTAATACTTCCAACAACCAATGGGAGGTAGAGACTATTATTAACACCATTTTACAGGGGAGGAAAGAGGGTAAGTGATTTACCCAGGGTCACACAGCTAGTCAGTGTCTGAGACCAGATTTGAACTCAAGGCCCCAGAGCTCTATCAACCACCCCATCCAGCTGCTAAGTGATTCCTTCTTTAGAAAATGCTGGTGAATTCTCCAATAATTCACAAGGAAAGACTGGAGGTGAAAAGATAAATTGAGTTCTGAGACCGATGCACCTGCACCCCAGTGCTGCAGTATGTGGTCCTTGAGGAGAATTTGTCAAAAGTGTTTTATGAAAAATCCACTTTCACGCTCAACTTTATTAAATTCCCCTCCTGGAAACGACCTTTCATCCATGAATCCTGGAGCTCAGCCTATATCGGCTTAAGTCCAAGTGAAATATAATGAAGAATATGGGTTACTCCGGGACCAGACACCCAGGTTTCATTAAATATGTAGATGTGTTCAGAACTAAGAACCAGTGAAGTCAGCCCCAGAGAGTGGTGTTTGGAGGGGCCTGCCTACAGACACACTCAGGACAGAATGGAGAATACAAACCCTGGCTCTCTTGTATGAAATTTCCTTGGGCTAGTTACAAAGAGAAAATCAGTTGGAAATGCCAATTAGCCAGGGACTACTCTTTCTAGGTTTTAATTCCTTTTCTGTTATCAGTTTGACATCTTCCACTGCTTAATAGAACCCAAATTCTGGATCAGATATTCAGGGACTGGAGGCACGAGAGAGAAAGAGACAGACAGACAGACAGACAGACAGACAGAGACAGACAGACAGACAGAGACAGACATTCAGACAGAGACGGAGACAGAGACAGAGACAGAGAGACAGAGAGAGACAGAGAGAGACAGAGACAGAGAAAGGCTGAATGTAATCATTTAATCATTTGCAGGACCTTGAAGGAAAAATTGGCCTTCTCTGTCAAGGAGACCAAGACCATTTCTGCCCACCAGAAATAGTCATCTCAGGTGTTGGGGATGTGGAAGAAAAGATCATTGGGGTTTGCCTTTCCTTTTGATCTTCCTTTGTAGCTTCTCAAGAAGGCATGGCAAAAGAAGAAGGGGATGGCAGAGGATGAGATGGACAGATAATGTCATCAAAGCAACGAACATGAGCTTGGACAGACTTTGGGAGAGAGTAGAGGATAGAATGGCCTGGTGTACCATGGTCCATGGGGTCATGAAGAGTCAGACACAACTGAATGATTCAACAACAACAAGGAGGCATTCCATAAAAAGTCATGGGGGTGACTAGATTTGAAATTAGAAAGTCTTGAGTCTGACTCCTGTGTGACCCTAAATCAGCCACTTAAGTCCTTTCAGTCTTAGTTTTAATATCTGTATAATGGGGATAATCATCACATTTATCTCTGTGAGTCACACAGCTAGTAACTGGCAAGTGTCCAAGGCCACATTTGAACTCAGATCCTCCTGACTCCAGAGTGGGTGCTCCATCCATTGCACCGCCAAGCTGCCTCAAATTTTGCCTATTCTTGATACAAGTCTTCCCCATATGGGCCATCCTCCTCAGTAGGAGTTCTTAGCAT
The DNA here is from genome assembly GCF_900497805.2 of Vombatus ursinus. Taxonomy (NCBI): domain Eukaryota; kingdom Metazoa; phylum Chordata; class Mammalia; order Diprotodontia; family Vombatidae; genus Vombatus; species Vombatus ursinus. The sequence continues at coordinate 10,757,685 of NW_020943070.1, forward strand.
CCATGATCTCAAAAAAAATTGGAAATTATATTTCAGTAGAATTAGTTTCAGTTGTAATCCTATGCACTTCATTTTATGCATTTAAAAACAACATTCTGAGAAGAGCATTGTAGACTTCACTTGCCAGACTGACAGAGGAGTCTGGGACATAAAAAGGATTAAGAACCCTACCATCTATCTGAAAGTGTTGGACAGCTCCTGCTTAGGACCGTACACTGGGGAGTCCACCTTCATCTCCTATGTGCAAAAGGTGGTCAGGATGCATGGTCTTTGCAAGATCTCAGCCATTCTTTGGAACTTACTTGTAGACCTACAGATTACCACGTCTTGTTGGTAAGAGATGGCTAGCCAACAGTCTTCTATCAAGAATTTTCTGGGAAAAAAAATTAAAATAAAAAAAAGAAATTTTCTGGGGATACTAAGCAGGACTTTGCTCACTGGTTAGAGTTCCTGACCATTGTGCCCTTCTATATGACCAGCTAAGCAGAGGCCATAGCTGGAATAATTGACCTACTTCAATTGTTCTCTCAGGTAAGCGACCTGCTTCTTCATGAGTCATATTCTGCCCCCCCCACCCCCCCCCCCCCCCCCCATCTTCAGACACTCCAAAGCATAGGCAAGAGACGGCTGTGGCTCCAGACCAAACATAGGTATGGTGTGAAGGCTGTGGTGCCATTCTTGGAGGTGATGTAGGCATGCACTAGGAAGGCCGCATGCTGCCTCCACTGAATGTTCGTGGGATCCCAAATTCCTAAGGGTAGGACAAAACAGTCTTGGAGATTTCCTTCAGCTCAGATCTATGACCCTGGTTTTAAGGCTTGACTCCTTGTGTAAGTCTGGGCATATTAATTAACCTATTTAAACCTCTGTTTTCCTAATTTATATGATAGAGAGGCTCAAGAGAAAGAAATAATGGCTATTTTTTTAAAGTCATGGGTTCTTGAGGCACAGAAGTAATTGACAGTGGGCTATTCTTTGGAGCCTTGGTTGCATTGTTTGTAAAATGGGTGAAATAATATTTGAGAGGCATAGAGAGCTGGCCTCAGAGTGAGGAAGTCCTGGGTTTAAGTCATAGCCCCTGCCAGGTAAGTGTGTTGGGGGGAGGGTGGGGCAGAGACCCTAAGCAAATGACTTCATCTCTCAGGGCCTCCAGGCAACAAGTTGTAAGGAAGAGGATCTGCATGGACAGTTTCCTGATCCAGGAGTTCCCTCCATGAAGGAAATCACAGGTCTGATCTCCATCCCTCGCCTTCCCACCCTCCTCATTGTTGGGAGTATTCCTCCCAGGGTTGCTATCAGGAAAATTCTGAATGGACAGTTTTTCAGGTCCTGGACACAATGACACCCTCAGAGGCTCTTTGGCATGAGCCCTGTTCTAGGTTGTTTATCCCTATATAAAATGGCCACAAGCAGCCATCTTTTTGAGGTCTTGTGCTTGTTTTTCTGTAATTTTTCTGTGTCTTCCTTCCCTGGCAGGCTTTCTGCCATCACTTCTTCCAGCTGCCACCGTGGCTGCCTCTCATGTTCATATTTTCTCCTTATTTCCTTCCTTCTTCCCTCCCTTTCTTCTTTCCTCTCTTCTTCTTCCTTTTCCTCCTCCCTTCTCTCATTTATTTATGAATCATTTATTCAATGCCTAATAAGTTCCTTCCTTTTTTCTTTCTTTCCTCTCTTACCCCTCTCTTTCCTTCCTTCTTCATTCTTATTTCTTCTCCTTTCTTCCTTCCTTCCTTCCTCCATTAATCCTTTTCTTTCCTCCTCATTTTCTTCCTCTTTCTTCCTCCTTTTCTTCCTCCCTTCCCTCCTTCTATTCCTCTTTCTTCTTTCCCCCTTCCTTCATTCACTTACCAAATAATCATCTATTCAGTACCTAATAAGTCCCTTCCTTCCTTCTTTCCTTCTTTCCTCCCTCCCTCATTCCCTCCCTTTCTTCCTCCCTCCCTTTCTTCTTTCCTCTCTTCTTCTTTCTTTTCCTCCTCTCTTTCTTCTTTCATTCACTTACTAAATAATCATTTATTCAGTACCTAATAGGTTCCTTCCTTTTTTTCTTTCTTTCCTCCCTTACTCCTTTCCTTCTTTCCTTCATCCATTCATCTTTTTCTTTCTCCCTTCCTTCCTTCCTTCCTTCCCTCCTTCCTTCCTCCTTCCAATATCATTTATTCAGTATCTAATAAGTTTCAGGCTAAGAGTTGAAGAAAAATAAATGAACAAACAAACAAAAACAACAGTCTCTACCTTCAAACCTGCTTGTGTAATCGGGAAACAGAGTAACCAAGCTTATTGGCTCTGTGTGTGCCAAATGAGTATTACCTGGGAGTCTGCGTCAAGATCTTGGGAGTATCTTGTCAAAAGAAAATGCAGGTGCTTTAGAGCTTTTAGTGCTGACCTCGGAGTCAGGAAGTCTTGTACTCTAATTCTTCCTCACAAACTGGCTATGTGACCCTAGGTAAGTCACTTGCCCTTTCTACAAAAAGAGGGTGATGCTGGCACCAGCTTCACTGGGTTTTTGTGACCAAATGAGATGATATATGTAAAGCACTTTTATTAGCTGTTATTATTTCTTAATAGCAATAATAATAATAATAAATGATGAACTGTTTGATATGTTCCAGGCAGCTGAGATCAATCAATAAGCATTTATTAAGTGCTCATTATATGCCAGGAAGATAGAAGGTGAAGCATTTCTGTGTCTAGATAATTCAAAAGAAAGTCCTTAGAACACTGCTTTCAAGAGAGGGGGAAGAATTCCCTTCTCTACTTTTGCTTTAAGCCTTTGCAATCATCAGGTAAATGCAGCTTGACCTCCTGCTTCTCATTGCCTGGGCTTCCAGACACACAACTCCCTGGGGAAATCTGAAGAAGGAACCAGAAGGCCATGCCTGGGATCAGAGGCCAAGGGCAAACCCAGCAGGGATTGCAACATTCCATCGGAGTCCTGGTTCCTCGAACCTCAGGCACAGCTGGTGACTGCTGCAGGACCAGAATTCTCACCTGCAGCCCCTGCCCTCTCTCCCTTACCCCTGCCCCAAGATGTCTCAATGGGCCAGCTTAGGATGTTTCCTTCCGAAGAGAAATAGAGGCCAGCCTATGCCCTCAGAGACCCTAAGTGGGGCAGCTTGGCTTCCAGTCACCCCAGGAGGCATGAGGTGCCATTAGAAAAGCCAACACCTAGTTCAGAATCTTGGACAAGCCAAGATTTGCCTGGGACATGAACAGCCCTCCCACAGCGATCACAGCAAATGGGGGGCTGACAGTGAAAGGCCCGGCTGCACTTTTTAAGCCGCCCTTCTCCTGCTATTCCAAAGAAAATACCCAGAGTCCTTTCAAGGCCAAAGGTACCATGGGCACATTGCTAATACAGAGCAGGGCAGGATGTTCTCTTCCCTCCAAGACAAGTGAAGAAAATCACGTGATGTTATTCAAAAGGGAAAACCCATCAGTCTGCGCAAGGGTGATCCTCTAAAATTCCTGTTTCCCAAAGTCCAAGCCAGAGAGCCCACCTCCTGTTCTGCAAGGGTCACTAAGGTCAAAGAGCAAGTAGAATTTTAGAACAGGGAATGTCAGAGCTGGGAGGGCCCTTAGAACAGGGAATGTCAGAGCTGAGAGGGACCTTAGAACAGGGAATATCAGAGTTGGGAGGGAACTTAGAACAGGGAATGACAGAGCTGGGAGGGACCTTAGAACAGGGAATATCAGAGTTGGGAGGGAACTTAGAACAGGGAATGACAGAGCTGGGAGGGACCTCAGAGCTGAGAATGTCAGAGCTTGGAGGGCCCTTAGAACAGAGAATATCAGATCTGGGAGGGGACTTAGAACAAGGAATGTCAGAACTGGAAGGGAGCTTATAACATGGGAATGCCAGAGGGGGAGACCTTAGAACAGAGAATGTTAGAGCTGGAAGGAGCCTTAGAACAGAGAATGTTGGAGTTGGGAGAGAACTTAGAACTGAGAATGTTAGAGCTAGGAGGGACCTTAGAACAGGGAATGTCAGAGTTGGGAGAGAATTTAGATCATAGAATGTTAGAGCCAGAAGAAAACCTTAGAGGTCATTCAGTCCATTCCCCTCATTTGAAAGATAGAGAAACTGAGGCATTGGGAGGTTTGTGACCTGTCCAAGGTAGCAGCAGCTAGTTGCCACGACTAGAAGAGGTAGCATTGTGTGTAAAATAAAGAACCCTGGCCTTGGTGTCAGGAGACCGGGATCCAAGCCCAGGTTCTCTCTACTACACCACTCCGTGTCTTCAGTCCTTCCTCCTCACAGCCAATGGCAACCATTAAGCTGAGTCATAAGTGGCATGAGACTGGGCCTTTGCCCCAGGTACTGACGTGGCAAGGGTAGACTGAGCCTGCATCCTGCCCAGGAAGGCATCCACCATGCTTCCACCCTCAATCACAGAGTGCCTCATCTCTTGGGAATGGTCTGTCTGCCCCTAGCACAAAGCCTCAAGGATACTCTCTGGGCCACTACACCCCACTCCCCCAGTAGGACTGTCCCCTCAGCCTCCAGCCTCCTTCCCTGAATGGAATTTGCTCCAGGTGCACAGAGTTCTGGCCAGTTACAGCTCTGCCTCTCCATGCTAACTAAAAACAGTAGGTGAGAAGGCTTTAATTTCTTATCACCCACTTGGGTCTGCCTGGAGCTAATCAATCATGGTGACAGATCCTTGGCCATCAGAAGGAGATTTTTTGATTTCTTTTCCCCTTTTGGAATGCCACTCGTTTAATCTGCCTGAAGCCAGACTTCATTTCAGAGTACCAGGATGAAGCCTCAAAGATGATGATAAATGCCTTTTGGAAAGGAGCACCATTTTGATAAAGCCCCCTCCTGGCTGGACCCGGAGGGGAGAGTAGAGACAGAGGCCAGGCATGTTTTCCCAATCAGCTTCTACAACAACCAGCTTTATCTCTGGGCTCCCAGTCAACCAACCTGGAGAGGCCTTTTCAAGTTTAAAAGCCAAATAACCTGCCTTCATCTTGGGGTTTTTCATGAATAGTTACTGACTCCTCCCCCTTGCATTTCAGCCTCCTAACAAAGCACTGTGTGCATTTCATTATCCCTGACTCTGATTCCCCAAACATCTCCCTGTAGTTCACAGACTAGGGGTCTAAGCCGCCACCAATGTTACCCCAAGGAGCCAGATTTACCTGCACTCTGGAGCTCTCTGAGAAGACTTGGTGATTGGCTATGCTGATGCTATCACCAATTACCATGCAGCTATCACCAGCAGCTGGTCCTCATCCCTCACCCCCACCCAAAAGGAGGAAGGGGCCAAGCTATGAAGAGTTTTAAAAGAGAAATAGAAGATATTATTATTGAATGGGGGGGAGATGACATGGTTAGACATGACATTTAATAAGATTCATTTGAAAGGTGAGTGGAGGATAGTTTGGAGTGGAGAGCAAGGAGACCCACCAGTAGGCTATTGCAATATCTAGATGTGAGGTGATGGGGGTCTGCACCAGGGTGACGGCAGTGCCAGAGGAGAGAAGTGCAGTGCCTGGCACATAGTAGGTGCTTAATACATGTTTATTGGTTGATTGAAGGGGTCATATTTAAGAGTATTGCAAAGGGAGAAATGACAGGCAATTGATTGGATATGGGGGGGGGGCATTGTGAGAGAGTAAGGAGTCAAGGATGATACTTAGGTTGCAATCCTTGGGGGACTGGAAAGATGGCAGTGCCCTAAAGAGTGATAGGGAAGTTTGGAGATGGGGAGGAGAAGGAGCTTAGTTTCTGACATACTGGGTTAAGATGTCTATGAGACATTCAGTTTGAGATGTCCAATAGACAGCTAGAGATGTGACTGGAGGAGAGGTGAGAGGTTAGGGCTGGTCAAATACATCTAAGAATCATCTGCATAGATGATAATTGCATCCACGAGGGCTGATGAGATCACAAATAAAATAGGACAGAAGACAAGAGAAGAGGACACAAAGCTTTGGAGGACACCAAGGGTTAGCAGGCAAGAGCTGAATATGATAGAGTCAGCAGCATGTAGAGTTAAAGTCAGAGGCATTTAGGGTTAGTGTCGGAGGTTAGGGTTAGAGTTCAAGTCAGAACCCTAACCCTAACCATCCAGCAAAGGAGATGGTGCTGAGGAGTGGTCAGACAGGTAGAGGAGAATCAGGAGGCAGTAAAGTCACAAAGACCTAGAGACAGAAGAGGAGCAGAGAGAAGAGGATGATTTTTTAATTTTTTTTTTGCTTTTTGGGGAGGCGATCAGGGTTAAGTGACTTGCCCAGGGTCACACATCTAGTAAGTGTTACGTGTCTGAGGTTGGATTTGAACTCAGGTCTTCCTGACTCCAAGGCCAGAGCTCTATTCACTTCACCGCCTAGCTGCCCTGAGAAGAGGATGATTGACAAAGGCTGCAGGGAAGTTAAGTGGGACCAAGATTAAGAAAAGTCCATTAAGAGGCCATTGGTAACTTTGGAGAGAGCACTCCTGAACTCTCACATCCATTAATAATCAATCAATTATTCGATGGTGTATTCTCAATCTGATGGCTTATTTGTGTAAATATTCTCTTTAGAAGGTAATACGACATGCAGAAAATATAATTTAGAAAAACAGCCTTGGGAACTTAAGAGCAGATGAAAACACAATCTTCCCCTTCACCCCACGCATCAATTCTAGCAATGCTTCTAATGGAGACAGCTCAGTTCAGTAAACAAATTATTGACTTAGCAGCTATCAACACACGTACACACACACATACACACATATACACACAAACACACATACACACACACATATACACATATACACATATAAACAAATTATTGACTTAGCAGCTATCAACACACAAACACACATACACACATATACCCACAAACACACATACACACATATACCCACACATATATACACAAACACACACACATATACACACACACATATACACATATAAACAAATTATTGACTTAGCAGCTATCAACACACATACACACATACACACATATACCCACACATATATACACACACACATATACATATACACACAAACACACAAACACATATATACACCCACACATATATACACAAACACACACATACACACACATATACACACAAACACATACATACATATACACACAAACACACATACACACACATACACCCACACATATATATACAAACACACATACACACACACACACACACACACACACACACAGCCTGCTCATTTAACAATCCCTGATGGCCATTAACTCGATGGCTGATTTTATTAACACTATGGCACATGCTCATTGGTCTTTCTAGATCAGCATGGTAAGTTCTCCCTCATTTCTGTCCATTCAAGTCCCAGTCTGATGCACCGTTGTGGTGTGCGACTGATTCTACGTTCTGGAAGTCTTCCCAAGCAGACGATCCTGCAATAGGGGCTTCTAAGCCCCCGAGGAATAGACTGCCTGTGTGTTATCCAAGGACCGGTCTCGCTCGCTCAGGTTGGCAGCTGGTGGCGAATTTTTCGGCTGTGAAAACTAACACTGATTGTCTCCTATGGAGGGAGGAGTCTACAGTGGGGGGAGGAGTCTACAGTGGAGGGAGCACCCACGCGGATGGACGTCATGGATCTTTGAAGTGCCGATAGACCGCAAGTCGAGCTCGAGATAACGTGCATGTCCAGCAGATGTGGCCCCTATCTTTCGTCCTGGCTGCTTCCCACCATCTCAGCAGCCCAGACGCAGCCAAAAGAATGTACCAGAACAAGTGATGTATGCAGTCCTTGACCTCTCAAAAGCCCCAGGCTCACATGGTTTCATTTCAAGGGCTTCCGTAGATTCACCAGAGCCAGTTTTGGGAAAGTGATATGTAATGGGTTTACCTAATCCCAGGGATATTCTTGGCTCGCCACAGTAGAGACCACAGTCTCTGTTGTTCAGTAAAGGGTCAGCTATAAGGTCATCTCCAAATCACACCAGCCTGCTTTTTGAGCCAATCAATCAATAAGCATTTATTAAGTGCTTATTGCATGCCAGGCACGGTGTTAAGCCTGAGGATACAAAGAAAAGCAAAAACAAGCCAGCCTGCCCTCAAGGAGCTCACCTTTTAATGATGGAGATAAAATTCAAATTACTAACTAGGTTACTTCAGTCTCAGGTTAAAGGAACTTAGATTATTTAAGACTGAATACTACTAATAATGTATTTCTTATCAGTTCTACCCCACTAATAGTAATAAACATTTATTAAGCACCTAAATATTTATTAAGAGATAATTAGTGATAATTGGTATCCTTAAACTCCTATTAATGCAAATTGACAGCTGCTCTGCGCAAGTATATGCAATGTAACAGGCAGGATCGGAACCCAGGACTTCCACTGTTTTGGGCGGGATCTCTAGCCACTATGCCAGGAATTCTTCACCTTGGCCTTGAGGTAAACAGAACCAGACAGGACCTCTCCACAATATAGCTTGCCCATGTCCCCTTCTCTCTACTCCTACAGCCACAATCTAGTTCAAGGTCTCGTTATCACCTCTTCCGCAGACATTTTTCTTTTATTATGTAAGCTGCTTCTTCTCCCCCGCGGTCTACCCTTTCTCAGATTCATCCTCCGATCAGCTGCCAAAGTTATCTTCCTAAGGCATAGAAATGATTCAGTGACTCTCCAACTCAGTCCTTTAGTGAATCACTCTTGGTGTCACCTCTAGGTGGCGCCAGAGTGCACATAGTGCAGGGCTTGGAGTCAGGCACACTCGTCTTTCCTAGTTCAAATCTGGCCTCAGACGCTTATTACCTGTTACTCTGGGCAAGTCACTTAGCCTCAGTTTCATCTGTAAACTGAACTGGAGAAGAATATAGCAAACCACTCTAGCATCTTTGCCAAGAAGACTCCAAATGGGGTCATGATAAGTCTGAAACGATTGAACGACAACAATAACGTAAGGTATGGAGCTGTCCGTTATTACTATTAGCTACATTTCCATTACCAAATCCAACCTGTCATGGACAGCTCCCACTTCTTCTATGTTATGTCACCCTATCTCTTTCTATCCAACCCACATTTCCCACACTTGGCATTTCATTTTCACAGTTTGCACAAGCTGTCCCCCATGTCTGGAATGTATTCCCCCATCATCCCAATCTCTTAGAACTTCTACCTTCTTACAAGACTCAAACTTAGATGGCTCTTTACTCTGTAACAAGTATCACCTTCATTATTCCCTTCATCCAATGTCTTTCTTTCCATGTGTCCCCCCTTCCAAACTTCCATATTACTGTCAAGGGTACCACCGTCCTCCCAGTCCCCCAGGCTCAAATCCTAGATGTCATTGACTTCTCCTTTTTCCTCATCCCACCATGTAAGAATAATAACTAACATTTATGTAACACCTACTATGTGCTAAGTGATTTATAAAAATTTATCTGATTGGATCCTTATAATAACCCTGGGAGGAAGATGCTATTCTTAGCTCCATTTTATATATAGATAAGGAAACTGAGGCAAATGGAGGTTAAGTGACTTATCCATGGTCACACAGTTAGGAAGTCTCTAAGGCTGGATTGGGACTCAGGTCTTTCTGGCTACAGGTCCAGGGCTCTATCCACTGTGCAACCTAGCTGCTCCATTTAATCTTCTGCCAAATGTATCATTTCTCCCTCTTTTCTCTTCTGGCACTTCCGCCACCCTGGTGTAAGCCCTCATCTCCTCATGCCTGGACCATTGTAATGGACTGCTCTTGGTCCCCACTCAGTCCACCCCGCAGTGATCTTCCTAAATCACAAGTCTAACCATGTCATCCCTGTCCTCAACTCCAGTGGCCCCGCATCACCTCCAGGATCAAATAGAAAATCCTCTGTTTGCCTGGCGCCTTCCAGTCTTTCCAGTCTTCCTATACCTTATTCCCCCTCCATGTACTTTACAAGTCAGTGAAGCTGGCCTCCGGGATGTTACCTGAACAAGACACACCGTCTCCTGATTCTCTCCCCATTTCTCCACCTCCTGGCTTCTTTCAAGTGTCAGATAAGGTCCCACCTTCCATGGGAAGCCTTTCCCAATGCTCCTTAATGCTGGTGCATTCCCTCTGTTGATTTTCTCCAATTTATCCTGTCCATATTTTGTTTGCATTTGGTGTTGTATGCTGTCACCCTCATTAGACAATGAGCTGCTGCAGAGCAGGGATTATCTTTTTTCTCTTTTTTTATTTTGCTTTTCGGTGAGGCGATTAGGATTAAGTGACTTGCCCAGGGTCACACAACTAGTAAGTGTTAAGTGTCTGAGGCTGGATTTGAACTCAGATCCTCCTGACTCCAAGGCTGGAGCTCTATCCACTGTGCCACCTAGCTGCCCACAGGGATTATCTTTTGCCTTTGTGGTCCCAAAGCTGTTGTTGTTCAGTTGTTTACCAGTCATGTCTGACTCTTTTGTGATCCATTTGGGGTTTTCTTGGCAGAGATACTGGAGTGGTTTGCCATTTCCTCCTCCAGATCACTTAACAGATGAGAAAACTGAAGCAAACAGGGTTAAATGACTTGCCTAGGGTCACACAGCTAGTAAGTGTCTGAGGTCAGATTTGAACTCAGGTCTTCCTGATTCCAGGTCTGGTGCTCTATCCACTGAGTCACTTAGTTGCACATAGAAACTAATTAATAAATGCTTGTTGACTCTCTCTCTCTCTCTCTCTCTCTCTCTCTCTCCCTCTCTCCACACATATATGTATATAAACACATATTGTGTTAACACATGTGAATATATGCATATGTATATTTACATGCATGTCCACATCCACATTATACGTGTATATATACAAGTGCATACATATATGTGTTAATATAAGTGAATATCTGTATTTTTTACATATATGTATGGTGTGACTGCAAATATATATACACAAACATGTGTGTGTATATATGCATACACACACATATATACATAGACATACATACATATATATCACATTAGCTATTATTATTAAGGCAGAAAAGTAGCCAAGCATATTTTAGAAAGGTTTTGAAGTAGGGCTAAAAGGATTTTCCCTCTTGGCCTTGAGGTAGACAAAAGACAAGAAATTAAATTACCCAGAACCATACCATCTAGTTAGCAGAGGTTTTTCTATAACTCAGAATAAGAAAAGCAAAGACAGAAAAGCTGGGGAGCCTTTCCTAAGGTTGGGGGGGGTGGGGAACTGGTGAAATGATAACTTTTTTTTCCCTCTTAGTTGACCCAATTTGAACATTTTCAGTCCTGAGAAAAGGCAGGATGTGGCTGGGGCATTTTGACAGCAGAGGAATTGATGTATAGACAGGGAGAGAGATAGTGTCCGGCATTTTAAACAGTTTCAGTCAGAGGAGAAAAATGTCAAATGCGTTCCTGGATAATGAGGCCTAATCTTCTTTTTATGGAGCTGTGCTGTGCAATTAGGATGGGCTTCATGTAAACGGCCTGAGCACTCGGGCTGCCTTACAACCTCGGGGTGTCAGCAAGGAAAATGGATATTCCCTGGTTTGCGCTCCTTGAGGAAGAATGCCGCTGATAAGCAGCTCCTGGCTTGACAGGTGGGACATCTTTGGGCTTAACTTGATGGATTCTCCATCGACATCTGGAACTGATAGCACGAAACTGTTGATGGAAGAGAAACACCATGAAAACCCTGGCTGCCCTAGAAAGGCCAGAGTTGGAGAGTGGCCTGCCTTCCAGGGGAAAATGGCAGATGGTGAATAGCAAGCCATGGAGACAAGGGCAGCCAGTGCAAAGAAAGGAGCTTCTGAGTTGGGTTCAGAGCTTTTCAGGGCTTAAAGTGTTCTTGGACATAATATCACAGGATTATAGCCCTAGAGATGGGATTCCAGAGGCCATCTAATCCAACTCCCTCATTTTACAGATGGGGAAACTGAGGCCTAGGGAAGTTAAGTGACCTGCCTAAAACCACATGGGTGACAAGTGACAGAAACAGGATTAGAATTGAGGTTCTTGGCCTCAAAGTTCAGGATTTTTTCCACTGCCCTAGATTTCTACCACTGCCCCATTTTATAGGTAAGGAAACTGAGACTCAGTGAGGTTCAGAGGAGGCTTAAGGTCATTCCAGTTACTCAGTGTCAGAGGCAGTACTTGAACTCACGTCTTTTGACTTTTTAGTCTACTATTCTCTCTGCTGTGTCAGGCTGCCTTAAAGTTTCATCCAGGATTATGGGAAATAGATAGAATTTCAGAGCTGGAAGGGATCTCAGAGAGCCATTGGGAGAGAGACTACTAGGTTTACAACTCAACTCTTATGCTAATTACCTGTGTGACCTTGGACAACTCATGGAACTTGTGCATCCTGGTCTGTAAAATGAGGGGATTGGTCCAGGTATCCCCCAAGGTCAAGGTCTGTTCCAGCTCTCAAACTGTGATCCTGTGACCCTATGAACCCACCCTCATAAAGAAATCCCTCCTGTAAGATCTTTGAGAAGTCATTTAGCCCTCACTCAAAGATTCCAGTGAAGGGAAGCCCAAAAGAGGACATAAAAATGAGAAATACAGAGAGAATGAAAGAGACATATAGAGCCCTTTGTGAATGCTTGAAATAGTAGAAAGTTTCCCCTTTATATCAAGTCTACATCTGAGTATCCACCCCTTCTATTCATTGTTCCTTTTGAGTAGAAGACTGAACTAGATGTCCCTTAATGTCAGTGAACAATGAATGAATGAATGAATGGATGGATGGATGGATGGGAAAGTGTCTATCAATCACTTATAATAATCCAAGCACTGAGTGTACAGGAAGCAAAGACAGCTGCTCCCTTCAAGGGGCTTACATTCTAATGGAGGAAACAACACACAAAGGGGAGTAACAGCCAGGTTTAGAAAGGTACAGGGATGGTGAGGGGATTGACACTCCCCATCCAGGAACAATGACAGTATTGATTTGATCATGGTTCATGGTTCCAAAACTGGGGGAGAGGAGCTGGGAGAGTGGAGGAGAAGACAGGAGAAAGCAGACAAACTAGGAGGAACTATGGAGATGGCCAGAGAGATGAAAGTAAAAGGAACATGTCTAGAATTTTTTTTTTAAATAGTGGTCACACTTGAGCTATAAGAAATTATAAGCAGGATGGTTTCAGAAAAACCTGGAAAGACTTATATGAACTGATGCAAAGTGAAGTGAGCAGAACCAGGAGAATATTGTGCATAGTTACAGTAATATTGTAAGAATGATCAGCTGTGAAAGACTTAGCTACCCTGATCAAGACAATGATCCAAGAAAATTCCAAAGGACCCATGACAAAAAATGCTATCCACCTCCAGAGAGAGAACTGATGAATGAATGAAGATTGAGGAGTACTTTAAAAATATTTTTCTTGCTTTTTTGTGTGTTTTTTTCTTTTGTACCATGGCTAATATGAAAATAAGTTTTGCATGGCTTCCACATACATAATCAATATATTGCTTACCTTCTCAATGGGTTGTGAAGGGGTGGGAGACAGGAAGAAAATTTGGAACTCAAAATTTTAAAAAATGAATGTTAATTTTTTTACATGTAATTGGGAAATATTTTTTAAAATAATAATTTTTTAAAAGAAAATAATGGTTACACTATTTGGCAGTTACCAGTCATGAAAGCAGCCACCAGGAGAGGAAGATTCTTCTGAGTGAAATGAGAGCTGATAAGACCATGAAGTAAGTAGTCTGAGGGTCAGGCACAAAGTGTAGTGAAAATGGAAAGATCTGGATGTCAGAGATAGTGCCTAAACATTAAAACTTGGGAGAAAGTTTTTCACTTTATCCAAGAATTCACCACAAAAGAGGTCCTTTAGATACTGTGATGATATTGGGAGCAAAATGCAGGTTCCAAGAAGGAGTGCAGAATCAAGAAATAACTTTTCCCTCAGGATGATTTGTAAATGTCTTTATGTGAAATTCACTATATGATATAAATATGTGTGTGTATGTATGTGTGACTTTATTGTCTATAAAATGGGAATAATGATGACCCATGGAATGATCTGTAAATACTATCAATGAGACAGTGAGTCTTCCAGATTTTATCAGGGATCTTGGAGAACCTTAAAATCTAAACTATAATTAGCATAAGGTAAGCTGTTATTTGTCCTATGAATTGTTGTTGAGTCGCATCTATTGTGTCTGACTTTTCATGACCCCATTTGGGGTTTTCTTTGCAAAGATACTGGGGTGGTTTGCCATCTCCTTCTCCAGGTTATTTTACAAATGAGGAAACTGAGGCAAACAGGATTAAATGTCACAGGGTTACACAACTAGTAACTGAGGCTGGATTTGAACTCAGGAAGATGAATCTCTCTGACTCCAGGCAGGATGCTCTGTGCACTATGGCGCCACCTAGCTGCCATAAAGTCATCACTAAAGTGCTACAAGAATATCAGCTATTGTTCTCACGTGAAGGATTAAGGAACCCTAGGAAAGGAGAGTTGTCTGACTGAGAAGTTGTCTCTTGAAGGGAGAGGGCTCTGATGACCAGGAGGAAAAAATTAGCAGAGGAGTAAAGGCATGGGAAGCAAAACGAAGACAGATGTCTGTTCAAACACTCACCTGCGTAAATGTGGACAAATCTTTAAGCTAGCTGAGCCTCCACTTTTTCATCTGTAAAATGGGGTTTTGGTACATGCACTACCTACCTCACAGGAACTTCTGGTACCATTCAGCAAGAAAAAGAACACTGGACTTGCAGGGAGGAGACCTAAGTTCAAATCCTGACTCAGTTACTAGCTCTCAGAGGCTCGGTTTCCTCAACAATAGCAACCAATTATTTATTAAGCATTTACTATGTAGCAGGCACTGGGGATACAATAGCAAAATCAAATCTCTCTCTCAGTCTCCTCCTTCTCCTCCTCCTCCTCCTTTTGCTTCTCTCCCTCCCTCCTTGCCTCTCTTTCTTCCTCTCTATCCTTTGCCTCTCTGTCTCTCTCTGTCTCTGTTTCTGTCTGTTTCATCTGTCTCTCTCTCTCTCATAGATCTATCTATCTATGTTTCTGTTAGCAAATGCAAGTTAATCTGGGAGAAAGAGAGACACTAGCAATTAGGAAGCTCAGGAAAGGCCTCTTATAAGAGGAGGCCATTGAACTGAGTTTTGAAGGAGACTAGAGATTCTAAGAGGCAGAGGAGGTGTATACAAGGCTGTATTCTATGTAAAGGCAGAAATAAAAAATGGAATATTGTATGTGGTCATAATCCTTTCCCTGAGAGTCAGTGTGGGGTAGAGCGCTGGATGTGGAGTTGGAAAGACCTGGATTCAAATCTTGCCTATGGCCCTTACCATGTGGCCCTGAGTAAGTCACAACTTTTCTGTTCCATAGTTTCTTCATCTACGCAATGGGGGTGGGGGTTGTCCTTGATGACCTCTAAGGTCCCTTCCAGCTCTAAATCCTAGGATCACTGTGACATATTGGAGAGAGAGCTGGACTTTCAATCAGAAAGACCTGAGTTCAAGTAATTCTTCTGACACATATTAGCTATAGGACCACTTAGCACTCTCTGTGCCCCAAGGCAACTCTCTCTGACAGAGGTTCTCAATCTAGACCCTTGGGCAGTCTGGTGAAGCTTAGGGACCCCTTCTCAGAACTATATTTTTAATGCATAAACCAAAATACATGGGATTACAAACCAATTATATTGAAATATGACTATCCAAATATTTTTCTTTATAAAATTCACAGATCCCAGGTTAAGAACCTTTGCTCTGAGACTATAAGTTACAGATGAATCACCAATCAGCATTGGGGAGGGAGTCTGCACCTGTGCAATTATAGATCTGGACACTCAGAAAAAAATTCTTGCCCTTCCCACCTTACAGAAAAGTTATGGGAAAACCACTGCGTGCTATGTAAACACGACATTATTATCTGTAAGATGGGAATAATAATGCTGAAGGATTTCCATGAGGAATGTGCTTTATAAACTGTAAAGAGCTCTTATAAATATGAACTATTGTTCTAAAGAATGCTATGATGTGATTCATAAAAATTCAACTAACGCGATTTTCCAGGAGCCTTGCTGTCCTATAAAGTGGGGTGCCCCTTGATTTCCTGTGGGATGGTTGCTCTTACAAAGTTATTCTCCCTCAGAGATCATCATGGTCCTTTGCAGCTACAGATTCTCTAAAAGGGGGTTGGTCCAAGTAGCCATTCTTTGGGGGAGCCTATAATTTGAGTTCCTATTTCTGACCCCGCCATGCCCTCTCCTTCCTTTCTTTTTTTTTCTTTGCTTGCATCTGTTGCCTTCATCAACTACTCCAGATCCCATGGATTCATCAGCAGGGGCGGGGGCGGGGGGGAGGAGTCCCCCTGCCGCTTCTCAGGCATCTGGTGTTCTTCCTGTGACCGAGGTGAACAGGAGAGGCAGTGACAGGCAAATGGGAAACAGGCTCTGTGTCTGATGGCCTGCTGTTACTTGTCAGTCATAGGCTACAGGCTGGGAGGGAGGAGAAACATCTCCATCCCATGACAATGGAATTGGCTCCTTTACCCTGAGAAGCCTTGATCCCTTCCAGAGGGATGTTCCCTCACCTTCTGATTCCTTACAAATGGGCTGTGGAGGATGAGGAGATCCTGGCTCCCGCAAAGGGGATCCTATTGAGTTTGCCTGGGAAGATTGTGTCTCTTTAAGTGGTGTCCCATGTAATGGCTTACATTGATATGTCATTGAGAGGTTATAAAAGCATTTTCACAAAGATCATTGTGTTTGATCCTTGTGACTGATCCAGGAGGAAGGGAAACAGGTTTGATTATATCTGTTTTAAAGATGGGAGCACTAAGGATTAAGCAAGTAAGAGTCAATCTCTTCTAGTGTATCCCTACCTAAGTGTCTAGGAAAGCAATCATTCACACAGAAGTCTAATTTAAACACTATAGTGGTTGAGGACTAAATGAGAGGAAGAGAATTAGGATGGATGGCATTTCAGAAACTGGTGGAGCCATTCCTTTTTACTGGCTGTCCCCATTCCCAGTCCCACCTCCAAGCCTGCAATGCTCTGTCTCACCTCTGCCTTCCAACTTCCCCAGTTTCCTCCATGATTCAGCTCAAAGCCCACCTTCTGCAGGACGGATTTCCCAGCACCCCCTTCTCTTGGCTGCTAGTGCCTTCTCCTCTAGGATTCCCTTCCGTTTGCTTTGTAGCGTAGCAAACCACTCCATTATCTTTGCCAAGAAAACCCCAAATGGAGTCACAAAGAGTTGGATACAACTGAAAAATGACTCGATAACATATAAGTACATACCTGGTTATTTCTGTGTTATCTCTGTTATTAGAAAGTGATCTCCTTTGTGGGCAGGGATCGTTTTTACCTTTCTCTGTATTTCCAGTGGTTAACATTATGCAGGGCACACAGTAGGTGTTTAATAAATGCTTATTGATTGACTGACTTAGAATGGCCCCAAACTTCTCCCTGAAATAAAAATCCATCTTGGTAACAGCAGTATCCTTCACCTAATCCAGGGGTTTTTTGTGTCATGGACCCTTCTGCAGTCTAGTGAAACCTATGAACACCTAAACTTCATCGGATTATAAAGGAAACCAATTACATTAAAATACAATTATCAAGATATTTTTTTAAAAAAATTTTTGTGGACTCCAGGTTAAGAACACCTGATCTAGCACAACCTCCTCAGTTTACAATCAATGTGTCATTTATTAAGCACCTACTATGTGCCAGGTACTGTGCTAAGTGCTAGGGATACCAAAGAAGGTAAAAGACAGTCCCTGCCCTCAGGGAGCTTACAATCAAACAACATGCAAACAAATATATATATATATATTTATGTATATATTTATATATATATATATATAAAATAAGCGATGTACAGAATAAATAGGACATAATTAACAGAGGAAGGGCACTAGAATTGGGAGGGCTAGGGTAGGGAAGGCTTTTTGTAGAAGGTAGGATTTTAGATGGGACTTAAAGGAAGCTAGGGAGGTCAGCAGTTGGAAGGGAGGAGAAAGACCATCCCAGGCATGGGAGTTGACCAGAGAAAAGACCTCCAGCTGAGAGATGGAATGTCCTGATTGCAGAACATCCTCCTGGCCAATGTCACTGGATTGAAGAGTACATGCCAAGGCATAAGGTATAAGAAGACTGGAGAGATAGGAGGCGAGGTGATGAAGGGCTTTGAATGGCAAACGGAGCATTTTGTATTTGATCCTGATGTAATAGGAAGCCACTGGCATTGATTGGTTAGTGGGTAACATGATTAGACCTCGACTTAAGGGTAAATCACTTTAGTGACTGAATGGAGAATGGATTGGATCAGGGAGAGACTTGAGGCAGGCATGTCTGCACCATGATGGTGACAGTGTCAGAGGAGAGAAGGGGGCGTATTCCAGAGATGTTACAAAGGTGAAATCACAGGCCTTGGCAATAGCTTGGATATGGAGAATGAGAGATAGTGAGAAGTTCAGGATGACTCCTAGGTTGTGAGCCTGAAGGATTGGGAGGACAGTGTCTCTACAGGGGGACAACTAGTGGTGCAGTAGATAGAGCACTGAGCCCGGAGTCAGGAAGACCTGAGTTCAAATTCAGCCTCAGACACTTACTAGCTGAATGACTCTGAGCAAGTCACTTTAATGCTATTTGCCTCAGTTTCCTCATCTGTAAAATGAGCTAGAGAAGGAAATGGCAAACCACTCCAGTATCTTTGCCAAGAAAACCCAAGTGGGGTCACCAAGAGCCAGACACTACTAAAATGACTAAACGTAGTAAGTTCTATTTTAGAAATATTGAGTTTAAGACGTTTACAAGACATCCAGTTTGAGATATCTGAAAGGCAGTTGGAGGTCAGAAGAGAGACTGGGGCAGGATATGTAGATAGGTAGAGAATCATCAGCATAGGGATGGTAATTAAATCCATGGGTGCTAATGAGATCACCAAGTACAGTTCAAGGGCAGAACCCTGAGAGGTTCCTGGGGTTAAAGGGTATGATCTGGAAGAGGATACAGCAAAGGAGGCAGAAAAGGAGCAGTCAGAGTGGTAGGATGAGAACCAGGAGAAAGAAATGTCCCAAAAACCTAGAGAGAAGAGAGTATCACAGAGAAGAGAGTGACCACACAACATAGGCTCTCTACCCCACCCCTGCTCTCCACCCCCCCCCAGTTCTTATTATTCTCCTCCTTTTATAAGTGTCAAAGGCAGCAGAGAGGTCAAGGAGAATGAAGACTGAGAAAAGATTATTGGATTTGGCCCCAAAGGTCATTAGTAACTTTGAGGAGGGTAGTGCAGATGGAATGATGAGGTCAGGAGCCAGATTTTAAGAGGTAAAGAAGAAAGTGAGAGGAGAGAAAGTGGAAACACCTATTGTAGACAGATAAGGAAACTGAGACCCAGAGAGATTAAATGCAGTGTTTTTATTAAGTGACTCACCCAAAATCACACAGCTATTAAGTGCAGAAAGACAGATTTATAGTAAAGAAAAGCATTCTAACAATTAGAGCCAGCCCAAAGTGGAATGAGCTGCCTCAGGCAGCAGAAGTCTTTTCGTGTTGGCTAGATGATCTTGGGGAGGGGTGGGAGAGGGGGAAGGAAAGGAATAGTCTCAGGGGAATTCTGTTTCCAGTAAAGATTAGACTAGCTGACCTCTCAGATCCCTCCCAACTCTGAGATACTGTGATGGTTTGATAAGCTCGGAGGAGGTGACATTTGATGAAGGAAGCAAGATGCATGGGATTCTGGAGGGGAGGGGTCCTCTCTCCACTGGGGATGAGGAGGAGGCTTTGAATTACGGAGAAGTGTGCAGGGAATTGGCACTGTCACGCTGTTGCTTTGGCTGCCAATTAAAAGTCATCTTAGGTAGTGTTTTCTTTATCAGACTTCCTCCCAGTGTGCCAGGGCCCCGAAGTGTTATTGTGAGCCTTATGACTAATTGCTCTGTTGGCATTTGGGGCCAAGTAATCTTTTATTTTTGGTGCATTGGTTGGGTGGGGGAGAGGGAGGAGGGGAAGGGTCTTTAGATGGAGGGGGGGGCAACTAGGAATCCATGAAAAGAATCCCAAAAACTTTGTCGAGAGGCTTCAGCTAAAATACAAGGCAGGTCACCACCTAAATCGCCGATTGTGCACAGGGCTGCTTCTAATTGGTAAAATTCAAACCTCTTCAGGGAGTTGAAAGGGAACAAGAAAGTTATTTAATCTGACCCCTTCTTTGTTTTACAGATGAGGACATTGAGGACCAGAGAGATGAACATTTAGATTGTGTTTTAAGGTGTGCAAACCACTTTATATGCATTCTCTTTTTTGTATGTTCACCTTGACATGTTATTTTATTTGACCCACTCAATAATGCTATGAGACAGGTGTTCTTATTATCCTCATTTTACAGATGAGGAAATTGAAGCTGTTGTTAAGTGACCTGCCCAGGGTCATATAGCTAGAAAGTCTCTACTTGGGCAGAATTTGAACTGAGGTCTTTTTGACTCTAAGTCTGATACTTTATGCATGACACCAGTTCAATAATTTTCAATTCAACAAACATTTATTAATCTATGTGCTAGACACTATGCTAAGTGCTGGGGATATAAGAGAGTCCCTGCCCTCAAGGAGTTTACAATCTAATGAAGGAAGACAACATGCCAACGCACGTATGCAAAGGAAGCTCTCTCTCCCTAACATATACACACATATACAGGATAAACTTCCTGCTTCTTGGTTAAGGATAAAGGAAACTTCCCAGAAACATCTATTTCGGGGCTTTTCCCCAACTCTTGCACCTTATTTTAAGGAATAGGAGTCCCCAGAATTAGAGAGAAGATAATTAAAAAGTAGAGTGATACAGTGCTATAGCAGATGGAGGATAGAGCACTAGATTTGACCTGGGTTCAAATCCCAGCTCTCCTAATTACTTTCTGTTACTTCACCTTTCTCAGCCTCAGTTTCCTCATTTGTAAAATGAGGAGTTTGGATTAGATGCTGTCTGAGGTCCTTTCTGGCTCTAGGATCTCATGGAATAGCTGACATGGTGCTTAAAGTTTACCAATGCATTTTCAGATAGATTACCACATTCGATCATCACAAAAACCCCAGGGAGGAAGACAGAACAGATACCACCACGGTGTCTGTTTTAAGGATGAGGGAGCTGAGGCTTAGGGAGAGAACGGAACATTCTTCTTGGGCATAAAGGTTTTTGCCTTTCCATTGGAAGTTCAAAACCCATTGGAATGTCTTTTGCCTCTCTCACTTGTGTGTGACCTTGGGCAAGTCCCAAGAGCCAATCCCATTCAATAAGAATTTATTTTGAGGTAAAATGAAAAGAAAGGCGGATTTGGAGTCTGAGGATTAGGGTTTACTATGTGACAAAGCACTTCTTCTCCCTGGGCTTGTTTCCCCATCATGTAAAATGAGGGGAGTTGGACGATGGCCTCTAAGATCCCTTTCAGTCCCAGACTGATGATCCTAAATCACTTAATCTCCCTGGGCCTCAGTTTCCCCATCTGTAAAATTAGGGGGGAATTGGACTAGATGGCTTCCAAGGTCTCTCCCAGCTCTAAATCTTTGATTCTATGATCCCACTACAAAGACAAGAAAGAATCAATGGTCCTTGCCTTGAAGAGGTTTACATTCTATAGTAGCTATACATCATATAAATGGCTAAATATGAATTGGTCCATCCATTTATGAACCCAGTAGCATAAAGGACTCCCATAGAGACTCTTTCTACCAACTCAGATCCCTAGTATTCTACAGTTTATAGCCTGAGGTACTTGGAGCAGGGGGCAGTTAAGGATTCAAGTGACATAAGTAGGGTCACTCAGCTATTGAGTGTCAGAGACAAGAGCCAGCTCCTAAGGCTGACCCAATAGCTGGCATGCCAAGCCACGTGGCTAAATCAATGCAGGATGATTTGAGAAAGGAGAGGCGCACTAAGACTTAGATTAAAATGTAACACCTTTGCTCAACCTTCTGTGCCTCAGTTAACTCACCTGTAAAATGAAAAGGTTGGACTAATTGGTCTCCATGCTCCCTTGGAGTAAGATCTGTGATCCTAGGATTCTAGGCTTGGCAATAGGAAGAATCAATTAGCTTATGCAAAGCCCTATGGAATCACTGTGATTATACAATCAGGATCTCCCCATTAGATTGGAAGCTCCTGGAAGGCAGGTACTTTTTTTTTTTGCCTATTTTTATACCCCCAGCACTTAGCGCAATGTCCCTCACCTAGTATGTACTTAACAAATGTTGATTGATTGATTGATTCTCCCCAAGGATCCTATGGCTGCCAGGATCTATCATCCTATTCTCTATCCCTTGCACAGCCCCTGCAGTTAAACAATTGAATATAGTTCAATAGAAAATAAAATTGTAATACTCATTTCCTCTACTGAATTATTTGAGTGCCCTTCATGGTATATGGCAGGCCACTAGGAAAATATCTGTGGACTGGTATGTATTGCTCAGCCAGCAATTGGGAATTCTTGGGAGTGTCTCCCCCCCACCTCAAACACACACACACACACACACACACACACATGATTCCAGGTCCTCCAGCTCCAGGGACAGCCATCTTCCCACTCCTCAAGACCATTACCTAAACAGGAGGCCAGAAGCCCTCCAGGGTTTCCCTGACTTCTTCCAATATTGTAGATGCTAAGGCATGCCCAGCAGGCAATCATTTAAAGAAAAATCAAGCAGAATTATAAGAGGATGCTGGGCCAGCATCCCATTAGCTGTGCTTTGTGAGAGGCCATTAACAATCAGTTAGTGCTGTGGATGAAATGGGGGCAAGCTTGGGACAAGAGAAGCGAGTTAGCAGCCCAAAATGAATTTTAATGATGATTATTACTATGATTACAAGGGATGATAGAGAGTCACTTTTGGGAGGCTCCCAGGAGGAGTTGGGATTGGTGTGACTTTAGTTTTCTTGTTGTGTTTTGATTTTGTCCAGACCTGCTATTTTCTCTATGTAGAAAGAAGTGATTTTCTCCATCAATGCAGCTTAGTATCTCATCTGGACTATTTCCCTAAGTCCTAGGACCCCTAGTTAGAGCTTAGACATCACTTGATCCAATCCCCTAATTTTACAGACAAGGAAATTGAGGCTCAGGGAGACTTGCCTGTAAGTTGCCCAAGGTCACACAGTCAATATGTACTAGAAGCAGGAGCTGCCAGGGATCTCCAAGGGCACCCAATTCAACCACTTGAGGAAACTGAGGTCTATAGAATTTGTGTTTTGCACAAAGTTACACAAGTAATAGATGTCAAATTCGGGATTTGAACCCAAGCTGTCTGAGAGGCTGTGAGGCCTAGTGAGAACTGGCATCCAAGCCAGGAAGATTGGTATTCAAGTCTCACCTCTAGCACAAAATGACTGGAATACTCTGGCCAAGGCAGTGCACCAGTCAGTGCTGGCCAATTCTATAGAATTTTAAATTGCTGAGAAGATGCCGACTGGACAGGATGAGGGAAGCCTGCTTATGGGAGAAGTTCTCTATAGTACTGAAATTACAAGGCCAGTCCTTAACCCTACTGGGTGGCTAGAACCACAGGATGCCGATTAAGGTTAAGTGACTTGCCTAGGGTCACACACACCCAATATGTGTCTGAAGCGACTTCAACCCAGGTATTCCTGACTTGGAGGCGTGCTGTCACTATGCCTCATGGCCTCTCACAGCCCCCAGGCATCGGGTGAAAAGTAACCCATTAAGAGCGCAGCCCCAGAAACCATCATACAACTAATTTGATCATTATGCCTTTGATGAGCTCCCTCCAAAGAGTAGGAAACCAAAATCACACTAATGCTTTCCTAAGAGAGTATTTTTCAAAAGGTGCCAACAGTTTATCTTCTTGTCTAATCCATGGGGAGCAGAGAGCTTGGGACAATGGCCTTGGGCAGGAAGCCCCCCTGAGAAAGGCCAGAGGAGAGGGTGGGGCGGCTAATGAGCTAGACAAAAATCTAGCTAAACAGAGTCCCACTCAAAGGTGTCACGGGGCAGTTGCTGGCTAGGTGGGGTTTTTTCCTCCTTGGTTATTTTTCTCAGGGGTCCGCAAGAGGTTCACAAGGCAACCTCATTGGCCTCAGAAGCGGGTGGTTGATTCTCACTCCTAAACAGCAAAGGGGCCTAAAATCCAGAAAGGAGCCCAGGAATGGATAGCTTGTTTGCATTTCAGCAAGACCTGGGTTCTAATCTCTCCTCTGCCACTAACTCTCTGGGTGACCTCAGGAAAGTCACTCTCTGAGCCTCCAAAAGATTATGTTGAAGATGCTTGGGTCTTCATTTTTCTTTTTTTTATCCAGACTTATGATACCTTTGGATCCTAGCGTGAAAATTCCCTCTATCAAAGCAAATCAAAGCAGTAACTTCTAGTCTTAGAGCATGCCCAGGGGCCAGAGATGGTAATGACTTCCTCAGGGTCTCAGAGCCAGTAAGGGTCAAAGAAAGGACTTAAACCCAGGTCTTTCTGACTTTCTACTTTATCTCCTTGCCATAAGGCCAAGAGGAGATAACACCTGTGAATAGTCTTTAAAGTTAAGAGCTAGAGAAGAATAACTAGGGTTGAGCAAATTAGGCTTTGCTCCAGGGTGCTACACCTGATGGAGTGGTTCCTCCTTGAGTCCTATAGATTTCCCCATAGCCATTTTCATGGGCATTCCCTTTCCTCCTCCCCATGCCAGGCTGCAACCTCACAAATCCATTGCCAATGACCCTCTCCCTAGGTCCATTATGGTACCGTTAGTTTCTCCTTAGAGAGCCCTCCCAGAGGTTGGGCCAGACTCTGTAGGGCTGGAGCAGAATGTTCTCTGGGCACAGTCTCACCTTACCCCCTACACACACACACACACACACACACACACACACACACACACACACACACAC
>NW_020943070.1:10782453-10825679 GCF_900497805.2 Vombatus ursinus
CACACACACACACACACACACACACACACACACACACACACACACACTTCAGGTAGGCTCCTACTTAATGATTCTAATGAAAGCATTATCGTATTGGTCAAATATAGGCTTCACCTCTCCTTTCTCTCCCTCCCCCTCAACAATTACCTGGCATAAATTTAGAGTAAAGTTTATATTTGTGCTTTCCTTGGATGATGGTGGTGAAGAAGCTGATAGAAAAATAAGGAAATATGGACTGATGCTAAGTGTGATGAGCAGAGCCAGGAGAACGTTGTACACAGTAACAGCCACATTGTGCGATGACTAACTTTGATAGACTTAGCTCTTCTCAGCATTTGTAAGGATCTGTGACAACTACAAAAGACTCATAATGGAAAATGCTATCCACATCCAGGGAAGGAATATGGAGTCTGAATGCATATTGAAGCACACTACTTGATCTTTTTTTTCTTCTGTTTTGTTTTGTTTTGCTTCTTCTTTCTTGTGGTTCTTCCTATTGATTCTAATTCTTCTTTACAACATGACTAATGTGAAAATATGTTTAATAGGAATGTGTAT
Organism: Vombatus ursinus; assembly: GCF_900497805.2. Classification (NCBI taxonomy): domain Eukaryota; kingdom Metazoa; phylum Chordata; class Mammalia; order Diprotodontia; family Vombatidae; genus Vombatus; species Vombatus ursinus. The sequence goes on from NW_020943070.1 coordinate 10,783,012, forward strand.
GTAGAGCCTATATCAGATTGCACGGCCATCTTGGGGAGGGAAAGGAGAAAATTTTAAATTCAAAAGCTTATGGAAGTGATTGTTGAAAACTAAAAATAAATTGATTACAAAAATTAAAGAAAGAAAAAAATAAGGAAAAAGAGAATAGAATGAAAGTGACAAAGACAAAGGGAAAGTGATGATGAAAATGAATCAAACTAAGAAGTATGGGAAGTCTTACATCAGCTTTCCCTTCCCTTCCCTTTACAGATATGGCCCTGGGAACACCAGGGAAGGGAAATCACTTGCTTTGGTCACACAGTAGGCCAGTGGGCAATCTGGTACTAGGACTCTGGTTTCCTAACTCATATCACAGTACCCTAATAACCTCCTAACCTTAAGTTGGGGGACAATGGTCTCTCAGAAGAAATCACATTTTCTAATGTTCTATCTCATGCCCCTAGTGCAGACAGAAGGAAAGACGCTGGTTTTCCACGTCCTGATGGGTCTAAGGCAAATTTACAAATATGGAAGAAGCTTGAATTCCCATTCCTAATTGCTCAGTCAGAGCAGGGTCTTCAGACCACAAGGAAGTGGCCTCCGACTGTCTTCTTGTCTGTATTCCAACCCTTGTCTTCCTGCCGTGACCCACTCCCCCGCTTCACTCCCCCACACTCCGCCTAACCCTCAGCTTCTCCTTTTGGGAATACGGTGTTCTGGTCATTTACAGGATTTGCAGAACCCGTCATAAATCACTCATGACTCTTCATTGTTCAACTGTCTTGAGCCGGCCTGCCTGGGTCGGTTTTTGAAAAGGCTGCCAAAGCTTTCACTGGCTGAAGTGTCTTACTCATAGTCTCATTCGTTCCCAGGAGAAGAAGAGTGATATGGCAGAAAATGCAGAAAGACCTGCGTTTGACCCACACCAGGTGTGTGTCAGTGGACAAGTCACGCCACCTCTAAGGCCTCAGTTTTCTCATCTGTAAAATTGGGAGCGGAGCAATCAATGAAACAATCCCTCTGTTCCTGTCCACTTTCAATATGCGATGACATCATTTTGCTAAATATCCCTGCAGGTGAAGATGGGGTGGGGACAACAGGCCTGCACCCCATCTGTGGCTCAGGAAGTTAATAAACATCTTTAAAGACCTGCTCAGACCCCAGCCTTCCGACTCCAAACCAAAATACTTTCCACGACACTGCATTTGCCTGTGTGGTCCCTACTCACATGGAGTTTACAATCTAACGAGGAGCACGGGGACGAATAACCATGATACAACCCCAGCCTCCCTTGCAGCCAATAAGAAAGCTTCTCGGTCTGTTGTTATGCCAAGCACACAGTACTCATTATTGATAAACTAAGTACTCATAAACATCAATCCCAATCACTCTTAAAGTATTTGTTAATGTGTCGAGGGGGCAGCCAGGTGGCACAGTGCATAGAGTGCTAGGTTTGGAATCAAGAAGACCTGATTTCAAATATGGCCTCAGATACTTAATAGTCAAGTCCCTTCACCCCGTTTCCCTCAATTTCCTCATCTGTAGAATGGGCTGGAGAAGGAAATGGCAAACCACTCCAGTATCTTTGCCAAGAAAACCCCAAATGAGGTCACAGAGAGCTGGATGCGACTAAAAAAAGAATTGAACACAACACATGAGAGACTTGAACTGGATGGAAGATCTTTCCCACCTCTTAATCCTATGATCCTATAAACATATCTCATTAAATAGGTAGTGAAACTATTATCAGCCCTAATTTACAGATGAGAAAACTGAGGCTCAGAGAAATTGAGTGACTATGATAGAATAAGATTTAGAGCTGGAAGGGATCTTAGAAGGTATTAAATCTAAGCCACTCTTTTGACATATGTGGAAACTGAGGCTCAAACTTATTCCCACCCACCCTCTACAAATATAAAGTCCTGATTTCCTGAGGTTGGGTCCCTTCCTTCCAGGGACAGCATTCTTCTTGTCACATCACCCCAGGACAGAGCATGACAGGAATAGACAGTGTATAATCCCAAAGATGGAGAGACCCTACCTGCTTTCCAAGACAAAATTACAACCATCCCCCCTCCCCTTTTTCCACACCAGCTCCCACTGGGATGGGAATCTAAGAAGCTGTCAGACCTCTGTTTAACAATGGTTTCTTCCTGTCCTCTTAGCTCTTGGCTGTGAGCTGAGGCTGATTGATGGTGATAACATTCAGTCGGCTCTGCTGGTAGCAGGAGGAGACAAGGCAAATGTCTCTTACCCTTATCATCCACAGAATTGCAGTCAGAAGAGAAAGGGAAGGGGGTAAAGGAGAGGGGTCAGAGAAAGAACATTTCTCTACAGCTTTGGACCAAGAATCCTATGATGTTATAGCTGGAAGGGGCCTCGGAGACTGAGTCCAACCTGGCTTCCCATCTTAACGTTAAGAAAAAGAGAAGGGAAGCAAGGACCCCTCTCCCCACCCCTATACGTACACTTTCCCTTTTGAAGAGAGCATAATACAAGAGGGAAGGAAACAAACATCTATTAAGGGTCTACTGTGTGTCAGGCACTGTGCTAAGCACTTTATAAATACTATTTCATTTGATTCTCATAACAACCCTGGGAGATGAGTGCTATTATGATCCCCATTTTGCCATTGAGGAAACTGAGGCAGGCAGCTATCATGTGACTTTCCTGGGGTTACACAGCTAGTAAATGTCTGAGGCTAGATTTGAACTTGAGTCTTCCTGATTCCAGACCCAATATCCAGTACACCACTTAGCTGCCGTTTGGATAAAGCTGCAAAATAGTAGGGAAAAAAATTGGATTTGGATTCATAGAATCATAGATTCAGGATTCATAGAATCATGCATTTAGAACTAGGCATCTGAGATTTGATTTGGTCCAACCCCTCATTTTACAGATGAAGATTTACAGATGAATCCCACAAAGGTTAAGTATTTGTCAAAAGTCATTCAGTTATTTAATGGTGAAGTCAGAATTCAAACCCAGCTCCTCTCATTTTAAATTCAGCAGTCCAACATTGTCCCAAATTGCCTATCTGTTGGGAATCCTAGATTGAAAACCTGACTCTCCTCCTTCCTACTCTGTGTGAGCTTGAGCATATCACTTTTTTTCTGGGCCTCAGTTTTCTCATCCGTAAAATAAAAGGGCTGGATGAGATTGTTTCTAAGACCCTCTACAATCTTAACGTCTATGATTCATCTCAGGTGGGTAGCCTGAATGAAAGAAGAATTTCCCTTGAGAATAATGTCAAACTTCTTTGTTGCGCTCCAGAACCCTGGGAATTTTGGCCAGACAATTCCCCCTGGAGAACTCTGAGCTAGTTGGGAGGGTTTCAGAAGCTTGGCGGCTCTCCAGCCTCAGCTGGGTACAAGTGTCTTAGACATACTTTTCACTGCCTGAGGCTTTTAACACTGGCATTTCTGGAAGTCCTCTTTTCCCCTGCAAATAAACACTCCAGGGATAGCACACTGGTGGTCTACTATGTGGTACGGGACTAGGGGGGCTGGGACTGGGCAACAGGCAAGGCATGAAGGCATGGTTGTGGGTTACTTTGGTGGCTTCAGGGCCCCCAGCCTTCTAAGAGTAGGATCTGAACATTCCCTGAACTCAGCTCCAAGAAGACAGAAATCAACCATTTTAAACTTTGATTTCAGTATAGAATGGGAGTTTTCTACCTTTTCTGTGTCCTGGGCTTTTTTGGCAATCTGCTGAAATCTAGGGACCCCTTCTTATGATCACCATCTTTCAGTGCATAAAATAAAATACCTAGGATTACAATGGAAACCAATGACATTGAAAGAGTTACGGAAATGTTAGAAAAAACAACTTCATGATCCCAAGTTAAGAACTCCTGGAGAGAAAAATCTTACAAGGTAAGAGAGAACTCATCCCACCAAGGGCCTTTCACCAGGGAATCCTTCCCTCACCATTCACAAGATAGCTAGACAGCAAGTCAAATGGAGGCTCCCTGAGGGCAGGGACTGTTCTGTTTGTTTTGTTTGATGGAGCACTGGGCTTGGAATCGGGAGGACTACTCTTCCTGAGTTCAAATCTGGCCTCAAACACTAGCTGTGTGACCCTGGGCAAGTCACTTCACTCTGTCTCCCTCAGTTTCCCCATCTGTAAAAGGAGTTGGAGAAGGAAAATGACAAACCCTTTCAGTATCTTTGCCAAGAAAACCCCAGATGGGGTCCCTGAGAGTCAGCAGGACTGAACAACAGCATTTCATAAGTGTTTGTTGAGTTGAATTGCCCTGAAATTTCAGTCCCATTTATTCAGAATCCTAGAGTTAAGAGCTGGGTCATCCTCTCCCTTTGCTATCTGGGCATTCCCTTTGTTCGTACAGATGGTTGCCCTTCACACCTTCTCACAATCCCTTCAGGGCTCTGCTCTTAAGCAGTGCAAGAATGGATTCAATGAGCATGTCGATCATACAGCAGGTGGGAAGCACCTACAATAGGCTGGGCATCGTGCCAGGCATGGAAGGTACAAATACTGTGAAATTGTTCCTACCTTCGAGGAGCTTTACTGATGGAAAAGAAGCTGAGGATGTTTTGTCGGGAGAAGACACAGGGGGAACATGAGTCTGCCTTCCTGTACGTGGAGAGTTCTAAGGGGGAAGAGGCTTAGAGGGCAGAAGTAAGAGTAATGGGCAGGTGTTGTGAAATCTAGTCTAACAGTTGGAGCTGTCAGAGAGAGAGACACAGAGACAAAGAGAGACAGAGAGATAGAGACAGAGAAAGGGAGAGAGAGGGAGAGAGATTGAGAGATGAGGAGAGGGAGAAGAGGAAGATGGAAAGGAGTTATTGAGTGCATTGGGCAGAGGGTGACATAGTCACCTCAGCAGACGAATGAAGGATGGACGTGAGGCGGGGAGACAGGTCCATCACAATAGTGTAGGTGAGAGGTGATGAGAGCATGAATTAGGCAGAGTCTGTGAGACTGGATTGAAGGAGACCTTGGGAAGGCAGGATGAGACTTGGCAATGGATTGGGTGGGCAGGTGGGGCGAGTGAAGAGTTGAATTTGTGCCAAGGAGGCCGGAGATGAAGTGTTGTGTTCGTGGACTGGCAAGTAAAGCCAGTGTGGCTAGCTCAGAGAGAGTGTGAAAAGACTGCAAAGATGAGAAGAGCAGGTTGTGAAGAACTTTAAATGCCAAACAGAAGAGTTTATGTCTGATCGTATAGAAGGGAAAGATATGGGATCATGAGTGAGCCCAGTTGTGTGACATGAGCAAGTAGTTGCTTTGCCTCTTTAACCCTCAGTTTTCTTACCTGTCAAATGGGGATAGTAACACCTATAGTAACTGCCTTGGGAGGCAGCATGGCATAGGGGGCTGGCCTCAGATCTAAGAACGCCTGAGCTTAATCCCCGTCTCTAAAAATACTAGCTGTGCGACCATGGGTGACTTTTCTAATTTCTCAGAGCTGCTTCTCCTCCTGCCCCACAATTATCTATAACCACAAACCTAAAGAAGTCCCTTCCCCTGTGTGGGCCTCAGTTTCCTCATCTGTAAAATTAGGAGAATTGGGTTAAGTGACCTCTGAGTTCCCTTCCAGCTCTAGAATGAGGATTCTAAGTCACATGCTCTCTGTAAGCCTCAGTTTCCTCATCTGTAAAATGAGGGGGTGGGTCCCTTCCAGTTCTGGATCTCAGATCCCATGACCCTAAGTTACAGATGAGTTGATGGTCTGCTTGAGTGGAGGGAATTCCCCCAACAGGAGTTCTCCACCCTGGTGAGATTGCAGGGACAGACACCAGGTCAAAATAATTAATCAATCAAGCAATTAATTAAAATTAATTATGAACAGATTATAATTGTAAACAAACTAATTAAAATGGTGTCTACTTCAGGAGGTTGATTCATAAGCTTAAAAAGCCTAAGAGATGATATTATTGTCAGGATTCCCCTTAAGAGTGTGATGAAGGACTTGGCCACCGGCTCCTGTAGCAGGGGGAGAGGTCCAGGCTGCTGGGGAAGAGCTGGTCCCAAAGCCTGGGCCAGCCCATGAACTTGGCCGTCTCCCCTCGCTCTAATGAACTGAATGCAGAGCCCCGTGCCTCCCTCCAGGCCTCTTACTACCAGGACTTTTTAATGAGAAAGCCTGAAGTCCTGGGCCGGCCTCTCCACTCCCGCTGGCTGCCACCACTCTCCAGGCCATTAAAAAGACCAGGATGGGGGGAAACAGAAGGGGCCATTGGTAACAAGCCCCTGAGCCATGAGAGAGAGAGAGCCAGTCTGGGGGAGCTGGGGAGGGGGCAGGGTCAGAGGGAGAGGCTCCCTGGGAGAGAGGGAGCCCGAGGGAGATAAGACCCGGGCTGACTTTCCCTGCCCCATTTGTTGGTCGTGTTAATTCTTCCCCGGCTGTTTTTATGGAGGGACCTGGTGGCGCCAGCAGGCTGGGCCGGAGCATTGACAAGGTGGCCCGCCCCTAGGGGAAGGGGTTCAAAGTGCCGGCCCCCCTACTCAGGGATTTCGGTTTCAGGTCAAGTCCACAAAGCCCCCTAGGAAATGGAGGCTGGAGAAAAGGATTTAGGAGTCTTTCCATGAGTTCTTAGATATAGAACTGGAAAGGGTCCAATCACCTCATTTTATATATAAGCAAACAGACCTAGAGAGGTAAGAAGACTTGCCCAAGGTCACCCAAACAGGAAATGACAGAGCTGAGACTCAAACCCAGCTCCTCAGACTTAGAACACTGGGGCCATTCCGTTGTTCCAAATGGCTTTCTTTTGTTGGAATCCGGAAGGGTCCTTAGAACATGAAATAGCAGTGGGAGACCTTAGAATAAACAGGGACTGTGCAGGTGGGCTGGAGGAAGCTTCTACTGGCTTTAGAGAGTCTTTTTAAAATTTTCCATGTGAGCATTTATACCCTGGAAATCTGCAAATGCATCAGGGCTCGATTACTGTTTTGCTGATTGTCTAGAAAGTGATAGGAAAAATGTTGTAATAATAATGCAGATTAAATGTAACAGCATGTCCTGCTTTTCAGAAAACTGGTTGTTAAACATTAATGTCAGAGTTGGGAGAGGCCTGAGAACAAGGGATGTCAGGGCTGGGAGGGGCCTGAGAACAAGGGATATCAGGGCTGGAAGGGGCCTTACACTTAGGCTATCATAACTAGAAGGGTTAATTTTATAATCCTATGATCCACCCACCTCATTTTAAAAAACAAAATAAAATGTTTTATTGAAAATAATATCATACCTCAATTTGTTTAATTAGGTAGAGCAGTGGACAAAGCACTGGGCCTAGAGTCAGGAAGACCTGAATTCAAATCTGACCTCATACATTTACTAGCAGTGTGGGCAACTCATTTAACCTCAGTCTGCCTCAGTTTCCTCATCTGTAAAATGGAGACAACAGCACCTAGCTCCCAAAGTTCTTGTAAGAACCCAATGAGATAATAATTATAAAGCTCTTAGAATAGTGTTTGGCACATAGTAAGTGGTATATAAGTGTTAGCTATTATCATTATTATTATCAGTTACAATGTACGGTTCGATCAATTAATTTCAATGATTAAAAATTATAATAACATTTTCATGTCTATTACCACCATCCCCCTCTCTGAGTGACCCATATTAATATAACTTCACAGAGTCCTGAATTACATCTCCATATGTTTCTATAGACACAGAGAAAAGTATGTTTCCAGGAACTGGAATAATCTGTCCCTCGAACCAAGTTTTTATCTGAAACACTCAGAGCAGAGGGAGGACTTATCCAGATAACTGCTTTAAATTGCTGCTCCAAGTAGAGCAGTGTAGACCCAATATAAATACCACTGGCAGCATCTAAGGCATGAGTACCCAGCACATAGTAGGTGCTTAATAAATGTTTATCGATTGACTGATTGGGTGATCTTTACAGATATAATAAGGCCTCTGCTTGCCAGGTTTGCTCAGTAATGGGCACTCTGATATGGGCAGGGTTGGAGCAAATGGTTTCTAAATCTGAGATCCTATGACCTCTCTGGCCTCAGCTTCCTCATCTGTGAAATGAGAAGGTTGGACCAGATGACCTTTAAGGTCCCTTGCAACTCCAGAGCTACGATCTCACTAGGTGCTAGGCCTAATCCAGAATAGACAGAGAGGAATTCTGCCCTGGAAAGTTTCCTTCAAGATCGTCTCTTCTAGGGGTCAGCCATCTCTAACCCACCCGCTTCAGTCCAGCCTGAGAACAAAGAGATTAAGTCTTACATTTTAAAATAAAGAGTCATACAAAGGCAGGTGGCAGGCTGGGTTGAGCCCACAGGCTGTGATGCATTGCATACAGTAGGCCATTAATGATTGTTGACCAGAATTGATTAGGGCTGAGTTTTTGGTTTTTGATCTGGACCGGGTGAGGAAACTCCATCTGCCAATGCAAATTGATCTGCATGCTCTTACAGAATTATCTGGGGCTCTGGGGGTTAAGTGACTGACCCAGGGTCACACAACCAGTATGTGTCGGAGTTTGGGACTTGGATCCAGGTCTCTATAACTCTGAGGACAGTTCTCTACCTCTGTTGCCTCTCTGAGCTGAGCACTAAGATGATTCACGAATTGGACAGTGTTTTTAGGATGGATGGGAGGGGGAGAAATGTATCTTGGCATTCCTAGACTCCAGGCCTCCGACACCAAAACCTGAAACAAAGCAGTGAAAATTCTATTAGAACAGGCAAATAAACAACTCGCAGCTTCCTATCTGGCCTTTTCCCCTGTTATAGGCTGGACCACGAATGGATGGGTGGATGGATGGATGGTTGGATGGATGGATGGATGGATGGATGGATGGATAAATGAATGAATTTAAAAGCATTTCTACAGTGCTACTATAGTCCAGGTGCTATGCTTGGCAACTGGACACACAGACAGAAGTGAGAGAGCCTCTGCCCTCAGGAAGCTTCTAATTCTAATTCTAATGGAGGGAGATGATCCACATAGAGCTGGGACAGACTGGGAGGGGAATCATAGGAATGGTGAGATGAGCCACACAACCTTTCCTAGTAGTGATGGTGGTATTAATTTGATTATTGTTCCCAGAGCAAGGTGGGGAGGGGCAGAAAGAAGAGTATGTGGGGCAACGGGACATATGGCAAGATGGTGAGGACAGATGGATGGAAGCCAAGTCTGGGGTTGTTGAGATAGAGAGGGTTAGGCTAGGTTGCACTCACTCACTCACCAGTCAAGATGGTTCCCCACAGAAATTGAGGAGAATGGCCCACTGGAGGCAGCATCCTAGCATGGCAGACACAAATGGGAAAAAGGCATAGCAGGAAGAGACCTCCCTAATTTCCCTTTACCATGCTCCCTGAACACACTCTAAAAGAGGGAGAAGTCACAGATGGTTCAAAGGATCATAGAACTAAAGCTGAAAGGGATCTTAAAAGCCATCTAATCTCAGTCCTTCATTTTACAAATGAGGAAACTGAGGCACAAAGAGTTGAAATGACTTACCTAAGGTTACACAAGTAATAAATATCAAAAGTGAGATTTGAATCCAGGATCTCCAGCTCCAAAGTCCTTATTCTTTTCACTGTACCATGCTGGTTCTAACAGTCCCCTTTCCAGCCCCCATGTTACTGTGACCATAGATGCAAGAGCCAACTTTGGGAGGAGAGAAGGGATAGATACATACCATGTGTGTGTCTGACTGCACTTGCATAATACCCAACACATAGAGAAGGGAAGACCCTTTGAGACCCAAGAATACCTCAGCTGTGCTTCCCAGACACAACCAGAGTCTTACCCAACTTAAATCTTCTCTTTGTCCTTTGTGCTGTGACTTGGGGCAAGCCACTTCCTCTTTCTTCAATTTCCTTCTCTGTAAAATGGGGACAATAATAGCATCTGCCCCTCAGGATTGTTGTGAGGCTTAGATGAGTAAATGACCTTAAAGCTCTATGTAAATGCTAGTTATTATGAGCGCGTTATCCTTTTGTAGTTGACCGATAAAATGTCTGCTTTTGGGACCTGAATAAGAGCACTGGGATGTCAGCCCCTCTTCTGCAGACTCACTGAAGGCACCTTCGGGACAAGTTCAGTAGGCGACAGGATGGTGGGGATGCCTTCGGACGAGATGCCTGCTGCCATATGTATTTGATTTCCTCGGCTGGGTCTCTATGTTTTGAATGTTTCTCATTCCATACCATTTGGAGTTTATGAGTCTCTGGCATGGCACCATCTAGTGAAAATGCCATTCTGAAAGCTTTATGGATCAAGGTCATGTCCAGGCAGTGGTGGCCAGTAGTTTAGTCTGTGAGGATAATCCAGCTCCAATATGGTTAATTTGTGGAATTCTCAGAAATATTTTGAGTCTGCATTTGCAGCTCAGGGATTAGTATGAAGGACATTATTCTCACCATTATTATAGCTACAGTTTTTTTTTAAATGAATTCAGTTAATCCACCCAACTGAGATATAATGCCAAGGAAAGGAAAATGCAGATGAATGAAGAAGAAATCTTGCAGAGTTCAGAGTTTCCATCTGGGTAAGCCTCTAATTGCTTAACCCGGGGTTATTTGATCCTTTAGAGTCTGCAGAAATTGGACTGGAAATCTCTCAAGGTCAGGCCTGCTTCCTCCAGAGCCTTTCAAGGGTGTCCAACTTCCACTGGGCTAGGCCAGCCCTCGCCCCTGTGACCCCACAGAGCTCCCGTGTCCAGCAAACTCAGGAAATGGAGCGGGCAGCGAGGAAGAGAGGGAGACAAGAGTCTTCTGGAACCACTCTTGGAAGCTGTGACTATCCTGAGAAAACAGAGCCATATAGGAAGACCTGGATTCAAATCCTACCTCAGACATTTACAAGTCATGTGGCCCTGGACAAGTCACTTACATTCCTTGTGCCTCAATTTCCTCTCCTGTAAAATGAGGGAGTCTGATCCAGTGGCCTCAAAGGTCCCTTCCAGCTTTAAACCCATGGTTCTATGTCAGGTGGACAGCAGAAGGCAAGGAAATAAATAACTTTTTGAAGCTATGGCATCCTAGAAGATCCTCTAGTCCAGTCCACCCATTTTATAGATGAGGGAAATGAGGCCTACTATGTGCCAGGCACTGTACAAGAGTAGAACAGTCACAGCTTCCAATTCATGAACATTTTGGGGATATAGATTTATGGAGAACTTTCCCGTGAGATAGGCAGTTAAAGGATAAGTGACCCATTTTATGAATGAGGAAACTGAGGCTTAGAGAGTCACATGACTTGGCCATGGCCATACAGCTAATAAGTGATGGAGGACCACCATACCTGAGCTCTTTCCTTTCTTTTTTCAACAAGTCAAGGTAGAAATAGAGTGACCAACCAAGGCAGTAGGAGACTTCTCTATCCTTTCTCGGAATCTGACTTGTAATGTGTTGTTTACAAAAAATAAAAATAAGCAGGGCAGGAAATAGGACCAGAGTTCAGGTTGGGGTCCACTCCTGTCAGTGAAATGGAGAACCCAGGCAATTATATGGATCTTGAGGCCCTGAAACATTACTCCTCAAGACATGACGTGATGGCATGAACACTGGAATTGGATCTGAGCTCTGCCACTGACAAATTATATGACCTTGGGCAAGTCACTTAACTAGGCTTTGATTTCCTCATTTGTAAAATGAAGGAGCTGACTCGTAAGGTGCTTTTTTGTTCTAAATCTATGATCCTATAAGCCACAGGGCAGCTAGGTGGCTCAGGGGATAGAGCGCTGGGTCCAGAGTCAGAAAGACCTAAATTCAAGTCCAGCCTCAAACACTTAGCAGCTGTGTGTCTCTGGTTAAGTCATTTAACCCTGTTTGAATCAGTTTCCTCATCTGCAAAATGAACTGGAGAAGGGAGCAGCAAGCCACTTCAATATTTTTGCCAAGAAGAGTCATGAAGAGTCAGACACGCCTGAAATGACTAAACAAGATACCCTCGCACTGTCTTACTATCTTGTATGACCTAAACCAAGTCATCTCACCTTTCTATGCCTCGGTTTCCTCACCTATAAAATGAGAGAGTTGAACTAAATGGTATCTAAGGTCCCTTCCAGGGTCTATGATGCTATGAGAGGAGGTCTCCATTCAATATTTTTATCAATGACTTTGATGAAGTCAGAGATGGCATGCATGTCCACCTCATTGACAGAAAGTGGTCAAGCATAGCTAATGCATCGTATGACAGAGCCAGCACCCAGAGATGAGTACTGAGGCAAAATGAGCAAGAGGAAATTTAGCTGACAGAAGCATACCATTGAAAAACAAAACAGCCAAGTACAGAATGGAGGACGCGTAGCTAGAGAGCAGTTCACGTGAAAAAAAAAAAAAACCAAACAACTAACAACAACTAATAATTTCCCTTTTTGCCACATTCTTTACATTTATTTTTCAATTAATTTTATTGCAATTATCAAGCACTTGTGACTGGTGTGTTTCTGTTGACTTTCAGCTCAGTGAGTCAACAGGATGACGACAACTACAAATGCAAATGAATGGAGAAACCAAGAATGTTGCACCATCCACCCATCCTGGGTTTTGTAGTCCAGGTTAAACAGCCTCCAGACTTTACACTTCCCAAGCCTCCTCTTAGCTCCCTCTGTGGCATCCACACTCCGTTTTTCCTGCTAAGACCCGAGAATGAGGTCGCAGGTTGTCTATGCCTGCGGATGATAAAACCATCCCTTCGGGTTGAGGGTTGATAAAGGCACAAATGAGCCGGCAAAAGTGGCATAATTAGCAGGCGCGACGCTGGCTGGGACACAATAACAATAATTTATATTTCTGTAACACCTTCCTGTCTGCCGGGGCTTGGCAGATTTTACAGCTGTGACTCATCTGGGCTACTGGAGTGTCAGCCACATACAGCACTCTCAGCAGGAAGGAAAGAAAAACAGCCTCTTTGGTTATGAGCAAAGTACGCCAGCCCGCCTCAGCTCTGCTGAGTTAGTGAATGTGCCATTCGAAGTTCCATCAGCCAGAACACAATGAACATTCAGAGCCTGGCCTTCCATTGTCGTGGGCAGGCTGGCCCGGCGATGAGCTCATGGTTTTACAATAATATAGCTGGTGGACAGGATCCAGTCTTGGAACAATGACCTAATTTTGGCTGGTGACGAAAGGGCTGGTTTGCCTAGAATAGAAGGGGCGCAATGATTTTTTAGAATATATTTTATTTTTTCTCCCAATTACATGTTAAAACAATTTTTTTTAACATTTGGTGTTTTTTTTTTAAAGTTTTGAGTTCCAAATTCTATCCCTCCCTCCCCCTCCCTGAGACAGTAAGCAATCAGATATAGGTTATACGTGTACAATCTTGTAAAACATCTCCATATTAATCATTTTGTACAGGAAGACTCAAAAGAAAAAGAGTGAAAGAAAGAAAGTGAAAAATAGCATGCTTTAGCCAGTATTCAAACAACATCAGTTCTTTCTCTGGAGTTAGATAGTATGCTTCGTCATTAGTCCTTTGGGATTCTCTTGGATGATTGTATTGCTGAGAATAGGTAAGTCATTCACAGTTCTTCATAGAACGATGTTGCTACTGTGTACCATGTTCTCCTGGTTCTGCTTGCTTCATTTTGCATCAATTCATGTAAGTCTTTCTAGGTTTTTCTGAAATCATTCTGCTTGTCATTTCTTATAGTACAATGATATTCCATTAAATTATACACCATAGCTTGTTTAGCCATTCCTCAATTGATGGGCATCCCTTCAAATTCCAATTCCTAGCCACCACAAAAAGAACTGCTAGAAATATTTTTGTACACATAGGTCCTTTCAGAAGAAGCACAACGTTAAAGGCACAGGGGGGAGTGATTAGCAGGATAGTCCAAAAAGGGGAAATTCCAAGAGAATGGAGAGGCTACCCCAATGAGGGGGACGAGGAAGACATTATATGCCAGCTTTATGAAATCTTTCCTGAGAAAAACATGTACGCATCAAAGGTGTTCGTTATGAAGTCACGGGAATGGAACGGGCAAGCTGGTGAGAACATCCCTTATAGCAGACCTCATCTTTGGTCACACAATGGACTGAGAGGCCTCGAGGATCTGAGATCTGCCCTGTTTCCTTGAATGTTCACAAGAAAGTGTTTGATGCGGTCCAGCAAAAGTCAGGGTTAAAAAGCCTTAGCAAAGTGCCTCAAACCACCTGCATGACCTTGGGCAAATAATGTAACCTTGCTGGGTCTTAGTTTCCTAATCTGACTTTAAATGAAGGAGTTAGATTAGGTGGCCTCTAAGGTCCTTTCCAACTCACTCATTCTCATTCTCTCTCTCTCTCTCTCTCTCTCTCTCTCTCTCTCTCTCTGTCTCTCTCTCTCCTATACACACACACACACACACACACACACACACACACACACACACATATCTCCATACAAGAGTCCTTGATTTCAAAACCATCTTTGGTTTGAATCCTACTTACAGAAGTCAAAGAGATGATTTTACTTCTTGGCATTTGAAAAAAACTAGAGGGATAAACTGATGTGCTTCTTGTCATAGAGATAATTCTGTTCAATTATATTCTGAGTATCAATGCCAGCAATCAACAAGTATTTATTAAGAGCCACATTTATTAATATGCCAGGCTCAATGTTAGGTGATGGGGATACAAAAAAACACAGACAAAACAATTCCTGTTTTCAAGGGGCTTACATTCTATCAAGGAAAACAAGATAAACACATGTAAGGAAACATAAAATAATTTCAAAGGAAGTATTGGAAACCTGGAGGGAGAAGGGTCAGGAAAAGTGATACTTGAACTGGTCTAGAAAGGGAATATAGGGAATCTGCAAGATGGAACTGAGAAGGAAGGATATTGCAGGTGTGGGAAACAGCTACCCTCACATAGGTAGGAGATGGAATGCCATGTCCAAGGAACAGGAGGTAGGCCATTCTGGCTGGATCATAGAGTACATGAATGGGAATAATTCATGCTAAGCCTGGAAAGGAAGGTGGGAGCCCCACTGAAAAAGATTTTAAATGCCAAGCAGAGGCATTTATATACAACTACGTGGCACAATGGACAGAGTGCTGAGCCTGGAGTCAGGAAAGCTTGAGTTCAAATCCAGCCTCAGACACTTAATAGCTCTGTGACCCTAAGCAAGTTACTGTTTGCCTCAGTTTCCTCATCTGTAAAATGAGGATAATAATAGCACCTACCTCGCAGGGTTGTTGTGAGGATCAAATGAGACAATATTTGTAAAGCACTTAATATGGCGGCTGGCACATAGTGAGTGCTTAATAAATGTTTTTTCTTTCCTTCCTTTATCCAAAAAGCACGAGGGAGCCATTAGAGAATTTTAAGCAGGAGAGTAATATAGTCAGAACTGTTCTTAGTCAGTATTACTGGCAGCTGTGTGGAGAGGGGACTGGAGAAGGGAGAGCTCAGGAAGGGAGAACAATTAGGAGAAGGATCCCAGTAGTTCAGGCAATTTGTGATGAGGGTCATAAAGAGGAGAGACCTACAGTTTCCAAATGATCCAGAAGAGACTTTATAAGTCATTGAGCCCAACCCCTTCAATTTACAAATGAAGAAACTGAGGCCCAAAGAAGTTAAATGACTTAAACAATTAGTAAATAAATGTCTGAGGCAGGATTTGAACCCAGGTCTTCCTAATTCCAAGTCCAGCATTCTTATCCACTACACAAGGCCATACTGACCAATCATGAAGAAGATTCTGTAGACAGTCCATATGGAAGAAGGATTGTCTACACACCGTGAGGGTCTCCAGAAGCTCCTACTTATGGATTATATGTATTGCACTGAACTCCTCACTCCTCCAGGGCTTCCTTAGTGAGATCCATAATCACATCAATGCACACATTGATAACCAGGTGAATGAGGAATATACATCGTTCAGGTTACAACAGCACCTGAGGCTTCCCTCATAAGGCATAAGGAAGATGCCCAGGTTCTACATTCTTTGTTCAGCATCCTCTTAAAAGCATAGCTCATAAGCCCCCACCAATGTATTCAGCCTCATTAGTCCAAAAGACACATTAGTTCAACGAGAAAGACAACTAATCACACACACAGCAAATTGACTGACAGAAAAGATTGGGGCATACTCTTTCCACAATACAAGTAGGAAAGGGCACACATGTGGAGAACATATGTGACTGGGAAATACACGTGGAAAACATACATTGTGAAAGGTATCCACAGACACCCACATGGCAAGGGCACATAGGTTCTCTCTGGAGGATCTCAAATTCCACTGACTGAACTGGAAGAGAAATCATCTCAAGGATATCTATAACCAGACAGCTAGAATCCAAACCAAAGATGGCTTTGAAATGTCTTCAGAAGCAACTGTGTAACCTCTGTAGACAGCTGAGCATGAGTGCAATGTGTCCACTGAAGATGACACCCGAAAAAGAATAGGTCCAAGTGATCTGCTCCCACCCATATGGTCTTTCTCTCACCCACATGGTTTTTCTATTAGGGGCATAGGAAAGAGTCAGGTGACTTGAATTCCTAGCTCTGCCAAGAATATTGGGTCAGACTTGGGACAGACTACTTTTGCCTTCCCTGCTCCATTTTTGTATTCCTTATCCAGGTAATCCAACAGAGTCCAATTTAGGGAATGACAAAAAGAACAGAGGATGGAATGTGTTCACCAGCAGCTAAACTTGATGTTTCATGCTACTGTTGGTGCTACAGAGGAAAAGACAGAGGAGAAAGACAGAGAGTCAGAGATAAAGAGAGGAGGGAGAGGGTGAGACAGAGAAAGGCAGAGATAGAGAGAGAGTTAGAGAGGAGAGAGAGAAAGAGAGAGAGAGAGAGACAGAGAGAGAGAGAGAGGGAGAGAGAGACAGAGAGAACCATCAGGGGGACCTGAGTTCAAATCCAGCCTCAGACCAAACACAACACTTACTAGCTGTGTGACCCTGGGCAAGTTACTTAACCCCAATTGCCTAAAAATAAAATTAAAAAAAAAAAGAAATGGCATGATAGCTTCCAGGGCTTGTAATTTTTTGACTATAAACCCAAAGTTTGTGTCCCAGCTCAACCAGCCATTAGATCATTCATTCATTCAAGAAGCATTTAGTCTGCACCACTTTGTACTAGGCACACACTCTATGTTCCAAGCCATCTGGCCTCCTTTCTATTACTCTGAACATGACATCCCACGCCCCATTTGCCTTTGTTCGTGCAGGCTGGCCCCACGTCTGGAATCACCTACATGTCAAAGCGTCCTTAGTCTCTCCTCACCTCCATCTTGTAGACTCCCTGGCTTCCCTCTAAGCACAACTCAGGTACCACTCCCTACACAAAACCGTTGCTGATCTACCCAATAATTAGCATTCCCTCCCTGCTGAGATTACTTCATCTTTCCTTCTGTGGTAGCTTCCTACCTAATAGAATATAAGCTTCCTGAAGATGAGGAATGTTGGGGGGGAGGGTGTTAGTTTTTAATCCCTAACTGCCAGCATAGTACCTGACTTGTAAGTGCCTAATAAATATTTGTGAAATTGATTAGGAAATATAGCAAGCTGGTATACACTATGATATTATAGACATGGTGATAGGGATTGGACTTTGTGCTTTCATAGAAATAGGGAACTTTCAGATGAGAAATCCCCCCTACGAGAGTTAGCTAGGTGATAGAGTGGATACAGTGCTGAATTGGGAGTCAGAAAAACCTGAGTTCAAATCCTGCTGTAGACATTTACTAAGCGGTGTGACCCTGGGCAAGTCACTTTGCCTTTTCAGTCCCAGTTTCTTCAACTGTAAAATGGGGCTAACAATAGCACCTATCTCACAAGGTTATTATGAAGATCAAACATGTGGAGAGTTTTGCAAACCTTGAAGTACTATGTAAATGCTAGTTATCAGCATCATCATTATTACTACCAATGCAGGTCTTCACTTTCTCAGTCGTTTATTGTCTTAGAGAATTAACTTAGAGAGATCAAGTAATGTATCCGAGGTAACACAGCCAATATGTGTCAGAAGTAGAATTTGAAATGAGTGGCTCCTCACTACCCTTTTGACACTAGGAAACACTTGGCTAAATGAAGAAGGAAATGTAACATCTTTGGAGGGAAAGTTTCAATGAAGAAGGAGCCCAGCTAAACCAGAAAAAGTGGAAGCAATGGAATTGGCCAAGGGAATCATAGATTTAGAGCTGAAAGGGACCTGAGAATTAGCCCAATATTTTACAGATGAGGAAACTGAGGCCTGGGGACATTGTGACTTGCCCAGGGTCAGACTGCTAGTAAGTGATGGAGACAAGATTCCAGTCCAGATCTTACTAACTACATTGCCTGAGAAAGAATCTGAGACATCAGAAGTCAAAGAAAGAGTCCAGGGAAGGAAGAGTTGATGAAGTATCCCAGAGACAACAGGGCTGATGGAGATAAAATGAAATCCAGCAGGAGGGAAAGAGAAAAATCATCTGAGGAGATGGAAATGGTGATCAAAGGAACCACAGTCACACAGATGATGAAGGAATAAATTACAAGGTGTTAATAATAGTAGTTAACATTTATATATGACTTTTTAGTTTACAATGCATTTTCCACACATTATCTTATTCTGTCCTCACACCAACCCTGTGAGGTTGGTACAACAGGTAGCATTGTCCCCATTTTGCAGGTGAAGAAACCTTCTCAGAGAAGTAAGTTGACTTGTCCAAGGTCACATAGCTCATAAGGGTTGAGCTGAGATTTCAACCAAGACTCTTTGACCCCATATTTAAGCAGTCTTCCATTAAGAGCACAGCTTCTACTGACAGGTAAGAAGAAAACCAGGGATCAGAAGCATTTCTCTTATTTTTTCTTTTTAAAACTTTCCAGAGGGACATCTGTAGGTTGTGAATAGGCTGCAACATCTTTTAAAAGAATAATTTCCTGGGGATAACAGGGTATAGGATTTTATCTGAAAGATGTAGGATCAAAAATGGAGATGGTTCCGTCATGGAGTGAAAATAAAATCTGAACAATAAAGAGTCCACGTGCATCAAGAGCGCACAGGGAAACTCCCAGTATGATAGCTGGACCAGAACTCAGTCAATAATCACACAGGAGCAGAGGGCAGGAAGGATCGCAATCTATAATGTTGGAGGGAATGGGATCCTCCCCATGATGAGATTATAGATCCATCTGGTAAGAATTGAAGCATGTAGAGGTGAGAGGAATTTCTGAAAATGTTTTAGTGACAGAGAGAAACAGAGAGACAGCAACAGAGAGAGAGACAGACAGAAAGAGAGAGAGAGAGAGAAGGGATGGAAGGAAGGAGGAGGAGAGAAATAGGGGAGGGAGGGGGAGAGAGAGAGAGAGAGAACCCAAATGAGAGAACATGTATTTATTAAGTGTCTCCTGTGTACTAGGTATTGTGCTAAGCAATTTACAAATATCTCATTTGATCTTCACAACAACCCTGGGTGGTACTTGCTATCATAACCCCATTTTACATTTGAGGAAACTGAGGCAAACAGAAGTTAAATGACTTGCCCAAGATCACATAGTCTGTGGCTGACTTCTGAGGTTCCTTCCAGCTCTAAATCTACAATTTTATGACCTACCATGGCACAAGACACTAGAACACTCCCTTTTTTTCCTTTTTTTAAAAATCTATTTTGCTGATATTTTTTGAGAATGCCTACATTTCTCTATCTATCCTTCCCTCTCTTTACCCAGACAGCAGTCCCTTATAGTAAAAAGAACTATAAAAGAGGAAAATAAAACAGCTAATCAAAACCAATCGACACATTAAAAACCTCTGGTGGTGTGCAGTGTTCCACATCCATAGTCCCCTACCTCTGCAAAGAAGCAGGGGGAGGTGCTTTCTCATTATCTCTTCTTTTGGACCAAGTTCGGCTGTTATAATTTCATGGCATTTGATTTTGAGTTTGGGGTTGTTGTTTGCTCCATTTACAGAACTATTATAAATTTTATATCCCTCATGCTGCTCAGATAGTTGGTCAACAAACATTTATTAAGCTCCTGCTAGGTACCAGGCACTATACAAATGCTGAAAATACAAAGGTGAAAAACAAAAACAAAAAAAAAGTTCCCTGCCTTCTAGGGGCTTACATTCTAACGTGAGAGTCACCATCTATACAGAAGCTATATTTAGTGTAAATGAGAGGTAATCTGGGGTGGGGGGAGGCAATAGCAGGTTGAGAGACTAGGAAAGGCCTCCTGAAGAAGGTGGGATTGGAGCAGAGTTTTGGAGGAAGCTAGGAAGACAGTGAGGAAGGAGAGTGAATCGGTTCACCTAAGTTTTCCCAAGCTCCTCCGCACGTATCACACCCTTTGTTTCTGAAAGCACAATATTCCGTTGCATTTAGGTAGCACAGTCTGCTTACCCATTCCTTAACCAATGGACATCTGCTTTGTTTCCAGTTCTTTCTTCCTACTAAAAAGGCTGCCATAAATATTCTGATGTCTCTGGATCCTTTCTTTTGGCAATTGACCTCCTTGGGGTAGAAACCTAGCCTCCCAAACTCTGGGTCCAAGGGAACAGAGCTCCCCTGATCTCTGCCAGAAAGTCCCAGCTCCCTTACATAAACCACAGAATTAGAAATCATTGCCCACTCACTCCCCCCACTTTTTTTTCACAAACCCTGGTTAACAACTTTCGTGATTCACATTGTTCTTCCCTGCTGGTCCCCAGATCCTTATCCATCCCCTGTCACAGCACAGTAATCCCTTCATGTGGTTTTTTGTGTGTGCTTTGGGGGCCAGCCCACCTTTGCTGAGTTCAGACAACCCTGGGCTGCTCTGGTGGTCAGGGGAAGAGGGTGGGAGCCTGGAGAATAATGACAAGGAACAGAGAGATGCTAAGATGACAAGAGGTTGGGCAATGATTCATCATTCCATTCATCAGGTCACTTCTAGGTCAAGATAATTCTCCCAGAGATCAGGGGGCAGGGGGCTTGTCCTCAAAGGAGAGCTTCTGATCCCTTCTTCTCTATCTCCTTTATTGGAAGGGCCTTTTGAAAGGTCAATAGAGTCACATGAAGCATGGTGCTTCATTGGCCTGCAATATCTGTCCCATTTGCAAGGAAGCCAGGTCAGCTAGCCGGGAAGCTGGCTACTCTGGACTTCTAAGAATTTGTGTTTAGGACTTTCATCTCTGCGCAGACATCTGAGCTCCAACTGTGCTTGGAGTTTAATTTCAGGGCCCCTGAGGCTGCATAGCTCTGAGATAGTTACACTTAAGAGCATTCAATCATTAAGTAGTTTTCAAAATTACACAGGAAGACCCACTGGGACATGGTAATTGGGGTAGAGTGGGAAGACCCAACAGGCCATGGTAAGTGGGCAACACCCATCCAACAAAACCAAAAAATGTCAATAAAAGCTTATTTTAAAAAATAGTTTTCCAAGATAACTAAACTTGCAAATAGCCATTTAGTCATGGGCAAATTTGCCTTTGACTTTAGCCAGCCCCATTTCTGTGTCCTGCTCCCTCAAGCTAAGGTTGGGTCTATATACACAAAGAGACTGGAAACAGTCATCCATATCACTGGAAGCAATCAAAAAACATTTTTGCCTT
Organism: Vombatus ursinus; assembly: GCF_900497805.2. NCBI lineage: Eukaryota > Metazoa > Chordata > Mammalia > Diprotodontia > Vombatidae > Vombatus > Vombatus ursinus. The sequence continues at coordinate 10,804,447 of NW_020943070.1, forward strand.
AAACTGGTTTATTTGCCATCCCCTGAACACATTGCCCATTTCCCAGTCACCATGCCTTTGCACAGTACTATTTCTGGTACTTGGAGTGCACAATCCCAGTACAATGGCAGAAGCCCATTGACATTCTACCCAGTCTTCAAGGTCACCTCCCACAGAGGGTTTTTTCCCATCCCCCTCCCCTGCAGTCATGAGTACTTTCTCACCCCTAAATCACTCTGCATTTACTTTATAGCTGTTGTTTAAGGCCACAGGACTAAGAAGATCTCAGTTTAAGTCTCACTTCTGACACATGCTGTCTGAGTGTCCCTGGGCAAGTCACCTCAACTCTAAGTGCCCTAAGCAGTTCTCTAAGACTGTAGAGTACAAAGAAGTTTCCCATCTGCACTGGAAGAGGGACATCCTTCACCTGGGAGTTCCCTACACTGATGAAATCACAAGTTCAGTCCCCAACTTCTACTGTGTATTTGCTTCTCTGTGTACATGTTATTCCCACCCCTAAATACTCCTAAACTGTAGGGGCCATTTTCATTTTTGTCACTGTAGTACCTAGAGCAGGGCTTGATATACGACATGTGCTCAATAAATGCTTCTTGATGAGCAGATGAGGAAAGGCTATAAAAGTTGTGGGACATGAACACAATGGAAAGTTACTGGGCTTTAAGAAAGGAACAGCTTGATGATTCAGAGAAGCATATGAAGATTTCTATGAATTGATGCACAGCGACTCAAGCAGAACCAAGAATACAATATACACAGTGACTAGGACAGAGTAACTGGAAACAATCACCATCAAACAATTGAAACTAATTGCTGTGAAATTATTAGGACCAAGCTTGCCCAGAGAAGAGATGTGAGAAGGCTCCTCCCTCTACTTCTTTGCAAAGGTGTGGGTGTGGAACTCTGTATGCAACATTAAACTTTTTCAACATGTTGGCTTTTTTTTCTTCTCTTTGTCAAAATTCTTCACTATAAGAGAAGGCTTGTTAGAAGGTAACAGGGGGAAGGATAAAGGCAGCTAGATGGCACCATGGTGCATAGAGTGCCTGGCTGGTTGTCAGGAAGACTCATCTTCCTGAGTTCAAATCTGGCCTCAGACACTTACTAGTTGTGTGACCCTGGACAAGTCACCTAACCTTATTTGTCTCAGTTTTCTCCTCTGTCAAATGAGCTGGAGAAGGGAATGGCAAACCATTCCAGTATCTCTGCCAAGAAATCCCCAAATGGGGTCATGAAGAGTTGAGCATGACTGAACAATAAAAATGGAAAATATTGGTGATATAAAAACAAAAACTAAAACTAAACATTATTTAAAAATAAAAAGAAATGCTTGTTGAATTCTAGAACTGCAAGAGGGAAATTGAGCATTTTCTCAGTGGCCTGGAGATCAATCTACATCTTTCCATGAGGAGGGAGAAGCAATTACCCCACTGCTGGCAAAAAGTTCTACCCTGTTCCTTGGGACCATGGATATTTTCCCTGATTGTTTCGTCTAAGAACGTCTTTAATTTTTCCTAGGAGCACTGAAGTATGAATTGATTGATAAGTAACTGAGGCTGCAGCTCTGTGCCTTTCCCCTGGAAAGGCAAGGATAGGACCTGGTCCATCAGTGAGAAATTCACAGCTGTGGTTTGGGGCTGATGACCTCACCCAAGAACCATCCTACAGCTGAGACCCAAGAATCATTCTACATCCATTTTCACCAAGCATTTAGAAGCCTTCAAGGGAGTCAGCATGCACTCTGACAGGGAAATCACAGGTGAGAAATCAGGCACAACAGAACCCCGTTCTAACCCAGCTTGGTGTGAACCATAGCCAGAGAGAGCTGGCGGAAATCGAATTCCCCAGAACGTCACAACTCCATGCCAGGAACAGCTCAACACCACAAGGTTCATCTACAAAGCAGGTGTTGGGTGATTCTCCCTGTCCCACTCCAGCATTCCCCTCACAAAGGGGTCCAGCTGAATACACAGAGAGAAGTCATCCTCATCTCCGAAATCCCCTCCAGCTATAAGGTCTCATGATTCTATGATCTCCATGGAGAAGATTTCAGCTCTCCCAGACTTTAAGCAGCAAGTAAGATTCTGGTCTTCACTGGTTCAGGGAGTGCCCACCCTGAGGTATCAAGCATGAGCCCTAGTTACCCATAGCACCCACATTCTCAAGGGCTGCTTGAGACATACTAAAATGGAACTGGGAAATATTAACAAAACAAGCAAAAACACAAATATAATAAGTAAAAATACAAAATATACAAAAACACAAAAAATTAAAATACAATAAAACTAGATAATATTACATTTTAAAATAGTCAATATGCAGCCCATAGGGATCCTTGTGTATGGTTTTAGTGGCCACCATTTTTATTTTGGTTTAACTGAAGACCTGTGAAATCATAGGGCTGGTTTAAAACATACAAACACACATACATACACAGACATATACCACACACACACACACACACACACACACACACAAACACGCATATACAACTTTAACTCTCAGAGTTGTTAGATAACATACGTAAAGTGTTCTGTAAGCTTTAAAGCATTATATATGTGTCAGTTATTATGAGAATCAGAGAACTTCATACTTTAGTGGGTAGATCTTGTGATCTACAGGAAAAACTAGGATTCAAATCCCACCTTAAACATTTAATGGCCATGTAACCATGAGAGGGTCATTTAACTTCTCTTGCCTCAGTTTCCTCTTCTGGATCCTGAGGTTGACCTAGATAACTTCTGAGGCTCCTCCCCCTTCTAAACCCCAGGATCTTGGCAGACCCACTCTCCTTGTAGTTGCAGGACAATTATAGGGGGATAGCCATCCCCCAGCCCTGCCCTTTTATTTTTGGGAAAGTTGTGTTAGGAAAATGAATATCAGTGGTACAGATGCCTGTGGGGTTTTTCCCTCCCTATAAAATGGTTCATGAAATGCTATAAATGTTGTTGCAATAGTTCTTCCTTCACAAAACGGATGAGGTTTCAAAGGCATTCATCCAAGGGGCATAATGGAAGATGTGTCATTTGCTAGAGGGGTGACTGGGAGATGATGTTATGAGATGGTCTCCTGAGGGATAAAGGTCAGGGGATCCCTGGGGATGGATGTGGCGCCAAAAGAATGTCATGTATGACTGAAGAGAGAAGAATACCCCCCCCCCGCCACCTCCTGGCACTGGGGCTGCCCGGTCAGTGCCTTGGTTCCCAGTGATATAGCCGACTGAAGGAGTTGGGGCATTTCTCTTTCCCTAAGCTGAAAACCCTCACGGTGTCAATCACTGATTAAAGAATCAAGTTGTGCAAGCAGGGACTTGCTGAGTATAGACAGGGAAACTCAGAGACTACCTAGTCCAGTCTCTACTAACTGGTCTTCCTGTCTCATCTCCACTCAATCTTCCACACAATTATCAAGTTAATATTCACAAAGCATAGGACCGATGATGGTCACTCCCTTGCTTGAGAAGGTTGGGCAGCTCCCTATGCCTCTAAGATAAAATATGCAACCCTCTCCTGGACTCTGAAAACCCTTCCCCGCTGGGGCCCAGCCAAGCTTTCCAGGCTTATGGCGATAGACTCCAACTGTAGCTGGGGTGTACTGGAGCCAGCTCAAACTGGCTTCTCCAGAGCCAGTTGTGAACTTTCAGTATGAACATTTGCACCTTGGAAATTGGCAAATGTTACAAATTAGAGTGTGATTTATTGTTTTCTTGATTATTCCTAGACTTTGAAAATGTTAACAATGTGCATTAAACTTGAAAGTGTTTTAAACACACACACACACACACACACACACACACACACACACTTTTTTTTTTTCTGGGCAGCCAGTTGTTAAACATTTACCAGGACACCACTGGCTAAGGTCAGGCCTAACCAGCTTGCTTGATGTTCCCCACAAGTGACATTCTGTCTCCCATCTTTTTTCTTGCCTTGGTCTCCTACACCTGGAATGCTCTCTTTTCTCAGCTCTGCCCCTTGGAGCCCTTCAAGGGGCCTTCAGAACTAAGCCTAAGTGGCTGCTGTCCTTCCTTTAAAATACCTTTCTAGCTCATAGCATGTCAGCAGGGGAAGAGACCTCAGGCTAAGTCCTTCACAGCATGTCAGCAGGGGAAGGGATCTCATCTAAGTCCTTCATTCTACACATGAGACAGCCAAGAGCACAAGTTGTGATGATGCAGATGCAGGGGGGCAAAATGGTTGGGGAGCCAGCCTTGGAGACAGAAAGACCTAGGTTCAAGTCCTACCTCAGATACCTGTGGGTTGTTTGATCCTGGACAAGTCACATAAACTCTCAGTGCTTTAAGCCACTGTCTAAGACTATGAGTTTCAGGGAATGCGTCAGTCTGCATCTGAAAGTTGTCTATACAAATTAAATCATAAATATACCCTGTACCCATATTGTGCTGAGAAAGGGAGAGACAGACAGACAGACACAGACAGAGAGACAGAGACAGACAGAGACAAGGACAGAAAGAAACAGACAGAGACAGAGAAGACAGAGAAAAAGAAAGAGGTAAAGATACAGAGAGAACAAGAGAGACACAGAGAGAGAGAGAGAGACAACATTTAGCATATTCCTTATGGTAAACTTATCAAAGTATATTCAAGAGTCACACAGGATGGACAGACCTAGATACATTGCTACCTCTATCATTGGAAGGAACATGGAACTCTATGAAATCTTGGCTCCATCTGAGCACATTTTCCATTGACTTCTTTATCGATGCTTGGCTGTCCTATGGTAGGACGTATTTTCCTGGAGGGCAGGGACTGGGTCATTTTTGTCAGTTTCTATCGAGCACCTGGTACGGTGACTGGAACATATTAGACGTTCAGTTCAATTGACTCTTATCTGACTAAAAAGGTCCTTGAATTGAATCTTAATTTTCTGAGCTGATTTCTTAAACTCTCTGCCAGCCCAGCTCATTCTACCCAATGCAGACCACCTAGTGCCTTGGCATGATGGGAATTTCCCCCAGCATTTCTGGTTGGAAATAGTCCAATGTTAAAGAATGTGGGAGAGAGACATCAGTGTATGCATGTCTATAGCCAAGGAAAATGGAAAGAAGAAATAAGAGGGACAAAGAGCTGTACCAGCTTCTCCTGAACCGGAGGCTCTGTGGCTTAGCATTGATCCCAACCCTTCAACCCCTCCCCATTCCACACCATCACCACTGACCGAGAGAAGAAAGGGGGAGGTGAAGATGAAAGAATCAAAGGAAAGAAGAATGGAAAGGAGAAGGAGAAGAAAAAGGAGAGCGGAACAAGGGGAAGAACGGGGAGGAGAGAGAGAAGGAGAAGGGGAGAGAGAGAAAGGGGTCAGTTATTATCCTGTGTACCTGTCCACATGGGAAAGCTTTGCACAGTGTCATTTCATGGATGCTTAAGGATGATAGGAATTTGCAAAATTCCTCAATTCCAGAATCACTAAGGAACTTGGAACTTGAAGAAACTCCAAACTAACAAACAAACAAATGAATAAGTGAATAGATAAATGAATGAATAAATAAATGAATAAATGAACGAATAAACAAATGGAAAGACAGAAAAATAAACAAATGACAGAATGACCAGATGAATGGATGGATAGATAAATAAACCTTCTTCCCAACCTCCCAATTCCCTCCTAACTGTACATTATCTTTGCTGCTTTCTTTGCGGTGTGTTCAGGAAAAGTCGACTGGTCCACTCCCCCTTTTGTTTCCATGACATAAACCGTCTAAGAATGTGTGGTTGCTCGAGCGCGGTGGTGTCAGCCCGTCAGCATGAAGCCTGGGCCTCAGCACGTCTCATGATGTCAGTACACCAGCACATGCTGCCCCAGACACCACAGGCAAGGGCTTGTTGGCAGTCCAGGGCGAGACAGAGTGAAATAATGAAGGGGTTGGCCTAGATGACCTTCAAAACCCCCTTCAGCTCTAACTCTGAGATGCCAGCATGGTACCTGGCACACGGTAGGAGCTTAACAAATGCTTTTGGATTGATTGACCTTATGAAATTCTGTGGACCTCAATTTCTTCCTTTGTAAGTGAAGGGGGTTGAATGAGGCGATCTCTAAGATCTATTCTATCTTTAAATCAATCCTCCTGTCACCAAATAGTCACTTAGGTGCGTTTCACCCCTAAATCTACAATGTTGTAGATCCAATCTGCTCAACTATAAAATGAGTGTTTCCCTCGAGCTCTAAAGCTACGATCCTAGGACCATTTCTAGCTTAAAGGGCAGAGAGGAGGGAAGGTGATGTCTTTGTATCCCCAGTGCCTTGTATACAACAGGTGCTTAGTAAATGCTTCTTGGATTTAGTCGAACTGAATTGGATTGTATCAAATGGAGTTAAATTGATGTGAAATGGATGAGGAGGTAGCATGTGAACCAAACTGTTGCAGGAAAGGTAGGAGGTTAACAGTCAAAGGTAGATGGGAAGACAATCCAGGCCTAGGCAATAGCTTGAGTAAGGATACCAAGGTGAGACATATTTGAGGGCAAGGAGTTGGAGTGTAGAACACACGAGGAGATAAGTCTAGAAATTCAGGTCGAAGCCAAATCTCAGAAGGCCTCGAATGGCGAGTTAAGGAGTTTGGATTTTCGTTAGTGGGTAGCTCCTGAAGTTGTGATGCTTGAGCCTTCTATCAAATCCTACTCAAAATGTGCCTTCCACTTATATGTTTACTGGCAACAATGATTGAGTTGATCTTTGAAAGGGAAGAAGGGAAGAAGACCTTTTCAGTTGAATGTAGAATTTTATAACTACAACCGAGGCTTGGGTGGTATGCAGGAAAGAGGAGAGGAAAGAGGACTAAACTAAGAATCAGAAAACCTGGCACCATCACAGATTAGCTTTGTGACCTTTCACCTCCCTCAGCCTTATTTTCCCCATTTGTAAAATGAGGGATGCCACATCTCTCTTCGTTGCTAATAAATCGTCTCGCTTCTATCATTTCTTTCGGTCTGGTCATGAGGAGCTGCCCCAAACAAGGACAGTCCCGCAGCAAACCCGGGAGGCTTAAGGGAGAAACATGCTCTGTGTCTGTGATGTGAAATGGGGATGTGACTTTTTCTGCTTGGTCTCAGGAGGCAGAACCCAGATCAGTGAGCTTCAAAGACAGATTTAGGGTCAATGGATGATAAAAATTCCCAGTTGATAAGAGCTGCCCACATGTATAATGGGCTGCCTCTTCTTCCAGTCAGTGAATGAATTCAGGCATTGGCTTTCTTTCTTTCTCTCTCTCTCTCTTTCTTTCTTTCTTTTTGCACTAGGCAATGGGGTTAAGTGACTTGCCCAGGTGTTATGTGTCTGAAGCTGGATTTGAACTCAGGTCGTCTTGAATCCAGGGCCGGTGTTCTATCCACTGTGCCACCTAGCTGCCCCAAGCATTGACTTGATACCCACTCATCAGATACGTTGCAGCAGAGATTCCTGATAAATTGGATTTGATGGCTACTTGCTAGCATGGTTCCTTCCAACTCTGAGATTCTCTGATTCCCTCGTTTAGCAGCTAGAACAGACACTCCTCTGTCAACCACTCTAATTCAGAGGTGCCATGTTGTCTTGTAAGAGCGTTGGATTTGAAGACGGGATGTGGGTTTGAATCAAGATTCTGCCTGACCTTGAGCATCAACCAACCAACAAGCATTTACTAAGTACCTGCTATGTGCCAAACACTGTGATGGGTACTGGGCAGACAAAGAATGCCTCAGTTTCCTCATCTGTGAAATGACCTGGAAAAGAAAATGGCAAACCACTCCAAGTATCTTCGCCAAGAAGACCCCACATGGGGTCACAAAGAGTCAACCGCAACTGAAAAATGGCTGAACAACCAAGACAAAGATAAAAATGAAATAGTTCTGCCCTCAAGAAGCTTACATTTCATTTAGGTTACCATTCTTTCTTTCCTTCGTTTATCCAACAAGCATTTATTAAGCTCCTACTACGTGCCAGGCACTGTGATAGGCACTGAGTGGACAAAGACAAAAATGAAAATGTGCCTGCCCTCAAGAAGTTTACATTCTGTTGAAGTTATCCTTCCTTCCTTCTTTCTTCCTTTCTTCCTTCCTTCTTCCCTCCCTCCCTCCTTCCTTCCTTTTTTCCTTCCTTTCCTCCCTCTTTCTTTCCTTTCTCCCTCCCTCCTTCCTTCTTCCAACAAGCATTTATTAAGCACCTGCTATGTGATAAACACTGGTTAGATAAAAACAAAAATGAAACAGTGCCTGCCCTCATGGAGCTTCTATTCTAACAAGCTTTTTATTAAGGATTTACTATGAACCAGGCAGTGCTGGGTGTCCTCAAGGAGTTTACATTCTATCACATCCCCTCTTAGTTTTTTTCTCTGTAAAATGAGTCAGTCAGTCAATAAACATTTATAAAGTGCCAGGAAGAGCACCAAGTGCTGGGGATTAAAAAAAAAGGCAAAAGATAGTTTCTATTCCCAAGACGCTCACAGTCTAACCGGGGAGATAACAAGCAAACATCTATTCACAAACAAACTAAACCAATTAAACTCAATTCTCACTAAGATCCTTTCCAGTGCTGAGCCTGTTAACCGGAAAAGGAGGCAAACAGGCATAGTTTCTATGTCCTTTCCCCACCAGCCACCCCCTTTCCCTGCCATGGTGGTAATTTGAAAATAAAAACTCTGAGTTATTTTTCATAAGTTAAAACAATAGCTCTTGGATCCGCTGGCCCAGGGGCCTGACAGGGGATTGGCAAGAGTCAGTCTACCGCAAACCTTGCCAGTGTCTGTGTACATACTTCTAAGAATAACTCAGTGTCCAAGAATTTCGCCTGCTATATCAGAAGCCGAGGCCAGTCGACAGCTGTTTTGAATTAAGAGTGAGTTGAATGGTATTCCATTTTACTCGAGTTGGACCAGTATTAGTTCTGCTCTCTCTTCTTTATTCCCCTCAAAAGAGTTGCCATTCACCCGACAACTAGTTATACAGTCTTTACCAAACAACCTCTCCAGTACAAATCACCAGCATTGGGTCAGCTCAAAGTCAGTAAGTTAGTGATATTTGTCTTCCCGGTCATTATCACCATCATCATCCTCACTGTGAAAATCACCATCACCGTCATCATCATCATCATCATCATCATCATCACCATCATTCCTAGAGTTAGAAGAAAAGATGGCGGTCATCAAGTTCCTGGGGTCAAATCCTGCCAATGTAACCTGGAGCAAGTCAGTCAACAAACATTTATTAAGCACTTACTTACTATGTGCCACGTACTGTGCTGTCACTTAACTTCCTTGGGTCTCAGTTTCCTCATCTGTAAAATAAATGAAATGGACAAGATGACTTCTGAGATACCTTCCAACTTTGGACTTGGAGTAAGAAATACCTGAGTTCAAATCCTACTTCAGATACTTAATTAATTGTGTGACCTTTAACCTCTCTCAGTCTTAGTTTCTTTATCAGTAAAATGAGGATAATAATGCCACCTACCTGCCAATAGTACTCACCAATAGGGTTGTTGTGAGAGTAAATTATAGGTGGTAAAGTGGATCAAGTGTTGGCCTTAAAATCAGGAAGATCCATCTTTGTGAGTTCAAATCCTGCCTCAGACACTTATTAGCTGTATGATCCTGGGTAAGTCACTTAACCCTGTTTATCTCAGTTTCCTCTGATGTAAAATGAGCTAGAGAAGGAAATAGCAAACCCCTCCAGTATTTTTGCCAAGAAAACCCCAAATGGGGTCATATGAAGAGTCGGTCTTGACTGAAAATCACTGAAGGGAAAAGAATCAAATGAGGTGATTGTGGGTAAAGCCTTTAAAGTACAAGATAAATGTTTAGCTACTGCGACCCCAAGTCCAACCCCTTCATTTTACAGAGTCTAAGCATCTGAAGCTTGGGGATAAAGTCACTCTCCCAAGGTCACATAGCTAGTAAGTGGTACAGGCAGAGTCTTAACACAGATTGAGCCTGGTTGTGTGACTGACCTGGGACAATTCTTTTAATCTATCTCAGGCTCAGTTTCCTCATCTGCAAAAGAGAAGTGATACCAGTCATGCTTTTATGACTGGACTTGTAAAGTCATAGGGATGATCCAATCAGATAAAGAGCATAGAGCCTTGTCACCAGAAAAGACCCTGGAAATGGGAGCCATTGGAACACAATGCTCTGAGGAGTGAGAATGAGAGAAAACATTTAAAATAAGAAGGTAATTACAGGTACCGGGAAGAGAATTCAGACCTTTCCAGGGCATGGAAAGATGTTGGGGTGGTCGCTTCACAAAAGCATGGAATTTTTAGAGTTAGAAGGGTCTTCCATGGCCATCTGGTTCAACACATACCAGAAAAAAAAAATCCAACAAGTGGACAACTGGACTCTGTCTGCCAGCCTCCAATTAGAAGGAGGTAGCCTATTAAACTTTTGGAAAAGTCATTATTAGGAAATATTTCCAGACAATATGTCTAAATTTCCCTCTTTACAATTTCCTCTATTGCTCCTGGTTTTGCCCTCTGGGACCTAGCGGAGCAAATCTAATCATTTTTTCTATATGACAGTCAGTCAGTAACAAACATTTATTGAGTACTTACTGAATGCTGAATAGTGTGCTAAGCACTAGGGTACTAAGAAAGGCAAAAACTTGGTCCTCCTCCTCAAGCAGCTGCCATTTTACAAAGGAAAACAGCTTGCAAAAAAGTTGTCATTCCCGGGGCAGCTAGGTTGTGCCATAGTGCATAGAGCACTGGTCCTGGAGTCAGGAGGACCTGAGTTCAAATCAAACCTCAGACACTTACACGCCGTATGACCCTGGACAACTCACTTCACCCCAATTGCCTCCAAAAAACAAACAACAAAAGTGTTATTTCCTTCCCCCCACCTCCTTTAGTCTTTTCCAGCCTAAACAATGACAGTTCTTTCAACTCATCTTCATTTGTCATGAACTCAAGACTCTTTACTATCCTTGGTGCCCTCCTTGGGTCATACTCTGTTTATCATTGTACTTTCTAAACCATAGCACCCAGACTGGAACACAGTCCTCCAAATACAGTGTGACCAGGGAAGGGTAGAAAGCAACTAAACACATCTCTCTGGTCCTCAGTTTCCTTATGTGTAAAATGAGAACCAGATGGTCACTAAGGTCTATTTCAGCTCTACATTGTCTGATCCCATGAAAAGTGCTAAGGGGATGATAAAGACATTAAGTGTTATGGTGATTTATGGCAAGGGGAGGCCAGTGTGGACTGGGGTGATCTAGTATCACAGAGGAAAGAAGTAGAGCTGAAACTAGGCCTTGAAGGACAGGAAGGATTCAAATATTCAGAGAACACACGGGAGGGCATCGGAGATGACAGAAATGGTATGAGCAAAGGTCCGGTGGAGAGAATGTACACAGGGGAGTGGAACATTTTTGCTGGGGAAATTTGGGGGCAGACATTAGGTTTTAAATTAAATTGTAGAGAGCCTTGAATGATGTGCTAAGGAGTTAAGGTTTCATTCATTCATTTAACAAACATTTATTTTGGACTTGAAAGAAATCTAATAACTACAACAATAATAACAACATCAATATTTGTGGTGAACTTGAGAGAAACAGAAACTCTTTTGAGTGTTGTTGTTTTTTTTTTCTTTCAGGGTCCTTTGAACACTTCTCCTAAGAGTACTTCATTGCTCGGCAGGTTGAGGGGCACACAGGCAAAGGCAGGCCAGACATGGAAAGAACCTCCCCCTTACTCTGATGGCCAGCTTACCTCTTCCCCATCCTCACAGATCTGACCTTGAGAACTTTATTTCCTGTTTCTAGCTGCGAAGAGGCGTGTCATGTATCTTCTGTCTAAATCGAGTGACTTTTTCTGAGATACCTCTGTCTTGCTGCCAGGTCACAAACTGGTTCATTCATGCTTCCTCTCTTGGTGCTCCAGTCCTGTCAGGGTTAAGTTCCCTTCAGAGAGCCGGACAGCAAGAGGCGTTGGTACATGAACGTCCCTACCCATTAAACTTTCTTATCTCCACCCCAGGCCCTGCCCTCTCTGGTTGCTGTCCTCACTCAAAGCCTAAGAGAGCGGCACAGAGAGTCTCTCCGTTTGTCAACAAGGGCCCGTGTTTAAATTCTGGATTTCCAAGCAAGTATTTCAAAAGGATGACTGTCCTTCCTTCATTGAAGTGGGACAGAATTTACAACAAAGTGAGGTCTCCACCTTCCTTCAACCTATCTCCTTCAACGTTTAGCCCACATCCATGGCTACCATTTATCCAAATGGAATGCCAAGGTTGTCCTTGCATTCGAGTGCGAGTCAAGAAGACCTGAGTTCAAATCCCACATTACACACTTACTAGCTATGTGACCCCCAGGTAATGCACTTAACCACTCTTGGCCTCAGTTTCTTCATCTGTAACCTAGTAACACATTAGTTTTTGGTCTCCATATTGAACTGTTATATCATATTGAGCTGGTGGTCCCCTTAAAACCCCTAGATGTTTTTTGTTCACACAAACTAATCTGAGCCATGCCTTCCCACTCTTACACTTATATTGATTTTGTAAAACCCAAATGGAGAACTTTAAGTTTATCTGTATTAAGTTTTGTGATTGGGAAATAGAATCACAGGATAATAGATTTAGATCTTGAGACCTTAGAAGTCATCTATTAAGTATTTACTATGTGCTGTGCTAAGCTCTATGAATTCAAAGAGGCAGAAACAACCCCTGCCTTCAAGGATCATAAATTCTAATGTAAGAGACAATAACATAACATAATATAACATTATCATATCGTATCACATATCGTATATTATATATCTTAGTACATATCCTATCAAATATTATATATATATGTATCAGTATATACATGAAGCATACAGAGTAAATGGAAGGAAGCTTCAGAGGGCAGGGTATTAGCTATGACCATTGGCCCTGATCAATCACCTTGTAAATGTATGCCATTTGTTGAAAGAGCTAGAGAATATGGATGGTTCAATGCAAGGCCATATCCACTGCTAGAAAAATGCCCTCAGAATATGTGTTTCACAGGCAGTGGGTCAATATCATGTTTTCATACAATGGACAACCTATGATTTCTCAGTGATACAATGATTCATTTAACAATTATTGGAGACTTTAGGTACCCAAGGCTGGTAGACCATCAGGAGAGCTGGAGTGGGCCCCAGCTTTCACCAGAATCAAAGCTGACAGGATACAGTTGCCTAAATAGATCCAATAAACCTATTCAGCAGTTGAGTAGATGAAACCTCCCTGCAGATGGACATTAAATGTTATGGTGATTTGTGGTAAGGGGAGACCAGTGTGGACTGGGGCAATCTGAGATGATGAAATCTACTCCCAGATGGACAAACAGATTATCCCCTAATACTATAATATTTTGATGTTCAATCCTTGAGCCCAGCATGGTGATGCACACCTGTAATCCCTGCTAAGGAGGAGACTGAGGCTGCAGAATTGCTTGGGAATTCTGAGCTACAATAGATTAAAGCCAATTGGACAAGTGCCGTCTGGCGCCGATCTGGTAAGCCTCTGGGAGGAGGAGACCACCAGCCTGCCTAAGGAGGGGTGAACAGATACAGAGCAGAGACAGAGTAGGTCACAGTTCTTAGACTGATAGGAAGTATGGTCAAGTCCATGTGTGAGCACTGTGCTTTTAGTCCCTGAGTGAGATAGGGGAGGAAAGAATGAGAGAGAGAGAGAGAGAGAGAGAGAGAGAGAGAGAGAGAGAGAGAGAGAGAGAGAGAGAGAGAGAGAGAAAGAAAGAAAGAAAGAAAGAAAGAAAGAAAGAAAGAAAGAAAGAAAGAAAGAAAGAAAGAAAGAAAGAAAGAAAGAAAGAAAGAAAGAAAGGAAGAAAGGAAGGAAGGAAGGAAGGAAGGAAGGAAGGAAGGAAGGAAGGAAGGAAGGAAGGAAGGAAGGAAGGAAGGAAGGAAGGAAGGAAGGAAGGAAGGAGGAAAGAAGGAAGAAGGGAGGGAGAGAGGGAAGGAAGGGAGAAAGGAAGGAAAACAGAAAAAAGAAAGAAAAGGGAAGAAGGAAAGGAGGGAAAGAGGGAGGGAAAGGAAGAGAAAGGCAGAAATATAAAAAGAAAAAGAAAGAATATTCAGAACTTGCTAGTTTCATCGGTATCGGTTTTCCTTTCACTGGACCCTGACCACAGCCTCTCTACACTTTGGCAGATGATCTTACAAAGTTCCCTGGGGGTGAAGAATTAATTACTCTGTGGCCAGCCTTGTGTTGAGCTTCTGCCAGCCTAGCTAGGCTGGTCATCAGAGAAGACATTCACAGTCCAACATTGGTCTGTAGTGTTTCTCTTTGTCTCTGCAGCCCCAGCACCTAGCACAGCGCATGGCACATAGTAAGCACATATACATATTCCTGTTGATGGATAGATTTTCCTTCTAAGTGATTCTTATTATTTTTTTAAATTGTATAATTATTTCAAAGGAAGCATGACATTATGGTTAGAGAGCTGGGCCTTAGGGTCAGGGAACCTTGTGTTGAAGCCCCACCTCTAACAAGGCATGGTTGCCTGCGTGTTAGCTGCTATTTTGATTAATGGATATAATCATTAATATTATATTAACATAATGTTATATGTGATTATTTATTTTATAGTGATTGCCTCAGTGTTCTAAGCAATCTTCTAACGCTGTAGGTTGCAGAGAGGATACCAACCTGCATTGAGAGAAGGAATTTCCTTACTTGGAAGTTTCCTACACCAATGAATTCATTCACAGGTCCAGTCCTCATCCCTGCCCTTATCTAGGGAGGCCTTTGGGTTCCCAGTACAGACCATCAGCCCACTGGACAAAGCCTCCAATTCAATGTTCCATTGTGGGTCAAGGAGCCTGGTTGAGGTTCCATCCATTAAACCATACCCAAAATCAACACTCCAGACCGACCTCCCACCCAGGGGTGTTGTGAGGATTCCTTTGTCAATGTTGACACTGCACTCTCAAACAAGCAGTACCATGTAAGTGCTAAGTAGGAATGTTATATTATCCACCCCCCCGCCACCCCGCCTCACCCTGGATGGGAAGAACACAGCCGTGCGTGTCTGACAGAAGGGAAAACAGCTCTAGAGAGGATGGAGGGCCAAACTAAATTTGGCATTTCACCTTTCATTTCCCCTCTCCCCTCCAGTCACTCAAACTCAATGTAAAGTGTTTCAAATATTTCACTAGTGCCCCCTCCCACCCACATTTCCATTACTCCCCACCCAACCCAGAAAGAAAAGGAGGAAAGAAAATCAATGCCATACAGATGTGTTTATCCTTTGCTGCTCCAGGATAAAAGATGTGTTTCTTTTCAAAGAAAAATAAAAGGGATCTCACATATCTCAGGGGCTGGATTTGTACATGCACGAAAACACTCACTGGACAGTCAGACCACTAACTACTTAACTGTCCTTTTCAGATCAAACCCAGAGTTCTGTTTTATGGCTCATAGAACAATCTACTTAGAGATGGAAGGGATCTTAAAGACCATTTAGTGTAAGCCTTTCATTTTATAGATGAGGAAACTGAGGCCACAGAGAAGTTAAGTGATTTGCCCCAGTAAATATCTGGGTTCCAGTCCTTGCTGATTTTTGGATTCAGGGCTCTACCCACCACGCCAAGCTGCCCCTCAAGACTTCTGACCTCAAGCTGAAAGAGACCCTAGAAAGCATGTCAGCCAATGCCTTCATCATACAGATGAGTAAACCGAGTCTCAGAGAGGTTTGAGTTGGGCTTTAAGGAATGGAGCAATCAGGTTAGCAACAGAGTATTTTTATTTATTTTATGTTTATCTATCTATTTATTTATTTATTGCTTTTTTGTGAGGCAATTGGGGTTAAGTAACTTGCCCAGAGTCACACAGCTAGTGAGTGTTATATGTCTGAGGCTGGATTTGAACTCAGGTCCTCCTGACTGCAGGGCAGGTGCTCTATCCACTGTGCCCCAACAGACATTTTAAAAAATGCTTAATACGTGCCCACGAAGACAAAAATACAGTCCCTGTCCTCAGGAAGCTTAGATTCTAATGACAGAGACAACCTAAGCACAAATAAGATATATGAGGACTCAATGGATAGTCATCTGACAGGAGAAGCCACTATTCCTTGGGTTAATATGCTGTGAATGTGGCACGGCATCAGGCTGTCTGTTAGCTTTTACTCGTTAAGTAATGGGTCCAATCAATCAACAAATCTTCATTAAATGCCTGCTCTGTTGCCAGGCATTGGAGAATCAAGACAAAAATGAAATTGTTTTCTGCCTTCAAGTTTACACTCATTTGGAAGAGATGCTATTATGTATTGCATGTGTATATACATATATACATACATATGTGTACGTATGTGCACATATATATTCCTGTGTATGTATGTGTGTGTGTGTGTGTGTGGAGGCAGCTCATATGTACATGAGGCTTAAAACCACCAAATCATTCACAGATATAGAACTAAAAGGAGGGCGCTTTTACTGTTTATAAAGTGCTTTACTCGCAATAATCTTGTGATGATGATGGTAGTGATGATGATGATGGTGATGATGATGATGATGGTGGTGATGATGATGATGATGATGATGGTGATGATGATGGTGATGATGAGGATAAGGATGAGGAGGATGAGGATGAAGATGATGATGATGGTGATGATGGTGATGATGATGAGGAGGATGAAAAAACCTGTACTCCCTACCTCAAAGGGCCATAGGGAGGAAAACAGTTTGTAAACCTTTCCAGCACTATAAAAATACGAGCCATTCATTTACGACGGAATTATTATCATTCCCACTGAATTGTACTACTTAGAAACAACAACAATAACAGTGAACATCTGTACAGTGCTTTTCATTAATCCCCTTCACACGTTGTATCTTGGGGCCAGAGTGGACTCATTTCGCCTGAACGCACGGTTCGCTGCCTGCCATTCGGACATCTGGATGAGCTGCCGGCCTCACCCAGTCCTGAAATGCTCTCTCTGCCCATCTCAGCCCCTCAGAATCTACCTCCTTCAAGGCTTCGCTTAGGGCTTGGGAGCTCCATGAAGCATTCCCAGATCTCCCTAGGGATTAATGCTCTCTCTCCAAATTGCCTGGTATTTATTTCCCTAAAGACAAGTTGTAGCTGTCCGGGTAGAATACATGCTCACTTTTTCTTCTTTGCATTCCTAGCGCATAAGTGTTTAATGAATGTTTATTTGATTGAATTGAACTATCTCATCGGATCCTCCCTATCTGCTAGAAGATAACTAGCAGTTTTATTATCTCCATTTTACAGATGAGCAGACTGAGACTTAGAGAAATCAAACAACTTTCTCATAATTACAGAGCTAGTATTTGGGGAAGGATTTAAGGCCAAGTCTCTCTAGACTCCAGGTCCAACACTCTTTTCACTCCACTACCTAGCGCCTCAGGGGTGAAGAATGCCAGTGCAATGAACAGAATGCAGAAGTCATCTCTTAGGAAAATGCTTTCTTTGCCAGTGAGGGCTGATGCTAAAATCAGGACTCTGAATAGATGCCAGAGACCAAAAGGGCACCTTAAGTTGGCTTAGGACCAGTTATTCTTTGGAGCCAGGGATACTTTTTAATAGGAAGTTGTCTGGATTACAGGAATCATTTTTTATCCTTCTCCCTCGCACCCCCTCCCCCACGTTCTCTACCTCACTCTTCTCTTCTCTTCTCTTCTCTTCTCTTCTCTTCTCTCCTCTCTTCTCTTCTCTCCCCCACTCCTTTCTTCTCTTCTCTTCTCTTCTTTCTTCTCCTCTCCTCTCTATTCTATTCCCTTCTTTTCTCTTCCCTAACCTTCTCTCCCTCTCTCCTCCTTCCCTCCATTATTCACACTTCTGCTTGTAGCATGCCTAGCTTTCATTCTGGTCCCACGTGAATCAGTTGGCCCAACCCGTGGAAATCAGCTGTCTTGGTCTCAAGGTTATATAATATAAATATGAATATACACACACGTACACACAAACATGTGTGTGTCTATAGATGACACTGATATAGATAGATGATGCAAATGATAGATAGTTGTTGAGTCATTTCAGACTCTTTGTGACCTCATTTGGGGTTTTCTTGACAAAGATACTGGAGGGGTTTGCTATTTCCTTCTCCAGGTGAGGAAACTAAGACAAACAAGGTGAAGTGACTTGCTCAGGGTCACACAGCTAGTACGTCTCTGAGGCTGGATTTGAACTCATTTCTTTCTGACTCCAGGCCCAGCTCGCTATCCACTGAGCCACTCAGCTGCCTCAATGATAAACAGACATATATGCATAAATTTATAAACATCATGTGAGAGATAGAATGCTGTAGGAATGAATCAATAAATGAATGAATGATTGAATGAATGAAAAATAATTTATTAAGCTTTTACTATGTGCCATGCACTGTGCTAAGCACTGGGGATATAGAGAAAAATTGAGACAGCCCTTTACTCTCCAGGATCCCCTATTCTAACAGAGTGAAACAACACAGAGTGGGAGGGATGCCATGGGTAGAGCTTTGAGGCAGGAAGATGGGTTCAAGCCTACTTCCTTTTTTGTTGTTGAGGCAAACAGGGTTAAGTGACTTGCCCAGGGTCACACAGCTGGTAAGTGTCTGAGGCTGAATTTGAACTCAGGTCCTCCTGACTTTAGGGCTGGTGATCTATCCACTGCGCCACCTGGCTGCCCCACAAGTCCTACTGATACTGATGTGGAGTAGATCATGGGATAAGGGTGTTCCCCCTCCTCATCAGTGCCTCTTGGCTTCCCTGACTTCCTTCAAGTCCAGCTAAGATCTCATCTTCTACGGGAAACCTTTCCCAATCCTTCTTAGTTCTAGCTCTTTCCCTCTGTTCATTATCTCTGACTTATCCTGCATACATCTTATTTGTACATAGATGTTCGCATATTGTCTCCCCCTTTAGACTGTAAGCTCCTTAAGGGCAGGGACTGTCTTCTACCTTTCTTTCTATCTCCAGTGCTTAGCACAGTTCCTGGCACATAGTAAGCACTTAATAAATTTTTATTGACCAACTAGCTGATTTGTCTTGATGATGCCCCAGAACTGTGGTCAACTGTAGAGAGGTTTCAAGGAGTCTGTGAACTTGGATGGAGAAAAATAACAACATGGCAATAAACATGACTCTGAGAAGATGTCCACAAATCCCACCAAACTGCCAATGGGGTCCGGGATTAAAAAAAGAAAAAAAAAGTTAAGAATTGTTGCTTTTAAGATGTAAATTACAGACAAGTTGTCAATCTGCACCAAGGGAAGAATTTTTACACTGATAGTTCCCCACCAAAAAAAATGTATATTCATTTCCCTAAGAAATTATGTTAATTTTCACTTTAATTCTTTAAAAGTATGAATATGAAGTTATATGTTAATTTCATATGTACTCAAAGATTCCTCCAAAGATTGCAAACTTTTTTAAAGAAAGAAATAACTGCAAATAGAATGAGGAGACAGTATGTGTGGTGTCTATCCCTCTCTTTCCTATCGGAACGACTAATGTAGTATTGGGCTTTTTAAAATTATGAAGGCATGAGATAACCAGTTCCTATGCTTCCCTCCCATTTGGGGAATTTCTAATTCTTTATTTGTAGGGATTTTCAAGGATTAATGTAAAAGGGGGTTAAATATCTTAATCCCTCTGAATGGAGAAGTGCTTAATTCCCTTTCCTCCCTACAACCACCCAGTTGTTAGACCCTGAGGTTGACAAGGTTGGGGAGGGGGTGTCCAGGAACAGCTGTGAAACCAAGCACTACACAGCTCCTCCCAGCTGTTAATTAATTCTTCTGGAGTATTAGGAATATCAAAGCACTCTCCTGATGGTTTTGAGAGGCCCTAAGGAAGTCAGCCCTCAGTGTGTGAAGTTGCCGGTCTAATGAAGGAGGAAAGGGAGAATCAGTCATGGAAATCAATCAGTGAAGAGTTAAACTGCCTAGTACATGGCAGCATGATGTGAGTTCAAATCCCACATCTGACATTTACTAGCTGTGTGACTCTGGACAAGTCACTTAACTTTTCCTTGAGAGGATGAAATGGGATAATATCGGTTAGAAAAAGCCCTTTGCAAACCTTACAGATGCTAACTGTGATTAATGTTAGTTAAGCGCCTACTATGTGCCAGGTACTGTGTTGGGTTCTAGGGATACAAAGTCAAAAGTGAAAGCCTCCCTGGCCTCTGGGTAGATACAGGATCATTGATTTAAGGATAAGAAAGAAACTCAGAGGTCATCAAGTCAACGCCTTCTTTGCACAGGTGAGGAAACTGAGGCACTGAGAGGATAAGTGACTTGCCCAGGGTCACACAGCTAACAAGCCTCTGATGCAGGATTTGAACCCAGGTCTCCTGTCTCCTGATCCAAGGATCTGATACGCAAATACTGGATTTGGGATGGGATTAGGGATTCGACCTGGGATTCCAATGGTATGAGGAACTTCCATATGAGGAAACATCTTCTTCCAATACAGATTGGCACCTTCGCTGTCATTTACAGTCTCAGGGAATCATCTGACGCTCGGTAGAGGTTAAGTCACTGGCATAGGCTCCCACAGCCAGTATGTGGCAGCCGCCGGGCAGGAGCCCAGGTCTTAAAATCTCTCAGTGCCTTAGAATTGCACACAGCTGCAAGATTTCATATTTTCTCTTCCCCAAATCCCCTAAAAAATTTGGCTTTTAACTCCCTCCCCCAGGGAGCAATCTCATTAACTGGAGGAAACGAGGTGGCACCACGGTGAACAGAATGCTGGGCCTGGAGTCAGGAAGAACTGAGTTCAAATCCAGCCTCAGACACTTACTAACTGTGTGACCCTGGGCATGACTTAACCTCCATTTGCCTCAGTTTCCTTAACTGTAAAATGGGGCTAATAATTGCACCAACCTCACAGGGTTATTGTGAAGATCATATGAGATAAAATTTGTAAAGCACTCAGTAAAGTGTCTGGTACACAACAGGTACTTAATAAATGCCTGTGCAGTGTCTGTCCGCCACCTCATAGCAGTCCCTAGGAGGTGGTCATAAAGGCATTAAGTAGGTACAACTATATTGCTCCCCTACTCAGTCAACTTCAATGGTCCCTATTGCCTCTAGGATTGAATTTAAACTCTTTTCTCATCTTTAAATTCCTTTATAACCCAGCCCAAGCTTACCTTTCCAGCATTTTTATACATCTCACCCCCTCCCACCCTCTAGGGTCCAGCCAAATTGCCCATCCTGCAATTTCTCAAATACAATACCTCTGTCTCTGTCTCTGTTTCTCTGTCTGCCTCTCTCTCTCTCTCTCTCTCTCTCTCTCTCTCTCTCTCTCTCTCT
>NW_020943070.1:10825779-10862781 GCF_900497805.2 Vombatus ursinus
TATATATATATATATATATATATATATATATAAATCTGTCCCTATCTCTCCTGTCTCCCTCTCAATCTCTCTCTTTCCTCTGTTTTTCCTCTCTGTCTCTGTCTGTCTCTCTCTCCTCTCTATCTCTCTTCTCTCTCTTCTCCACTTCCTCTCTCTCTCTCTCTTTCCTCTATTTTTCCTCTCTGTCTCTGTCTCTTCCCTCTCTGTCCTTCTCAGTCTCTCTACCTCTGCCTATCTCTCCTCTCTCTCTCTCTCTCTCTCTCTCTCTCTCTCTCTCTCTCTATATATATATATATATGTATATATATATATATAATATCTGTCCCTGTCTCTCCTGTCTCCCTCTCAATCTCTCTCTTTCCTCTGTTTTTCCTCTCTGTCTCTGTCTGTCTCTCTCTCCTCTCCTCTCTATGTCTCTTCTCTCTCTTCTCCACTTCCTCTCTGTCTCTCTCTCTCTTTCCTCTATTTTTCCTCTCTGTCTCTGTCTCTTCCCTCTCTGTCCTTCTCGGTCTCTCTACCTCTGCCTACTCTCCTCTCTCTCTCTGTGCCTGTCTCTTTCTGTCTGTCTCTATCTGTCTCTGTCTCTGTGTCTCTGTCCATCTTGCTGTCATCTATGCCTAGAATGTTCTCACTCCACACCTCTACCAGAGAATCCCTTGACTCCTGAAGATTTCACTCAAGTTCCACCGTCTATCTGCAGCCTTTCTTGAGCTCCCCAGTTGCCAGTGCTCCCCCTCCCCACCAATCCCCGTCCCCCACAAAACCAAAAGCAGTATCTTTTTATATCTTTCATATGTGTATGTGTTGTTTTCCCTGATAGAATGGAAACCCCTTGAGGGCAGGGACTGTTTCATCTTTGTCCTAATTCTTTGAGACTCAAGTTCCACCGTGTAATTTTCATTGATTCAGTGACTGAAGACCATTACAGGGAGCCCAGACCCATACCTCCCAACACAGCACAGTTTCCACTGTAACCAGCTAAGGGCAGACTACTTAGGGAAGCCCTTTATCTGGAGATCCCAGAGCCAGGCAGCATTTTTCAGCCTTTTAAGGCCTTCTGATCTTTACGAGTCTGCAGCCACCCCACCAGCTGAACTAACTCATGCTGGCTTTGAGCATCTGTTCTAAATATGTACATAGACATTGAAACTTTAAATTATTTTTAATGGGAAGGGACCTAATGGGTCATGAACCCTAAGCCCTTTTTACACAGAAGGCTTCATCCAATTCAGTTCAACAAGAAAAACTCAACAAGTGTTACTAGGCACAGAGAGAAAAATTAAACAATCCTTGTCCTTACGAAGCTTCCATTCTAAAGGGGGAAGAAGGGAGACACGGACAGAGAGGAATAAGTATAACGTATATATGAAATAAATGCAAAAGACTTTGAGGAAGTGGTGAGAGGAGAAAAAATGACTTCTGTGAGACCCAAGGTTAAGAGATTTGTCCAAGGTAAGGCAGAGAGTTTGATCAGACCATTACGCATAGAGTCAGGAAGACCTGAATTTTAATGCGGGCTGTGCTTTCCCAGGCAACCTTTCTGGGCCTCAGTTTCTCCATCTGTAAAATGAGAGGGTTAGACTTGCTGACCTCTACAATCCCTTTCAGCTCTGAAAAATAATAATAACTAACATTTACGTAATGCTTACCATGTGCCAGGCCCTGTGCTAACTGCTTTACAATTATTATCCCATTTGATCATCATACTTGGGAGGTAGGTAGTATTATTATTCCATTTTACAGATGAGGAAACTGAGGCAAACAGGGTCAAGTGACTTGCCCAGGGTCACAAAGCTAGTAAGTGTCTAGGGCCAGATTTGAACTCAGGTGTTCCTGACTCCAGGCTTGGCGCTTTATCCATTCTGCCTCCTAAATCTATGAACCTCTATAAATGTTGGCTATTATTATTAACTAGGTCAAGCTTTCAAGGATTTCTGATTATATAAGCAAAACAATTTAAACACCATTTAAAAAAGTAGCTGTCTTGAAGCAAATGGGTAATGACTTCTTAGTTACCTAGAGAAATAATAGTTCTCATATCTCAATGACAGGCAGCAGGTGGCGCCATAGTGCATAGAGCGCTGGAACTAGAGTCTGGAAGACTCAACTTCATGAGTTCAAATCTGGCTTCTGACACTTACTAGATGTGTGACCCTGGGTAAATCACTTCACCCAGTTTGCCTCAGTTTCCTCATCTGTGAAATGAGCTGGAGAAGGAAACGCAAGCCATTCCAGTATCTTTGCCAAGAAAAGCCCAAATTAGATCACAAAGAGTCAGATACAATTGAACGACAACAAACATATCTCCCTGAGATAATAATAATTAACAATAATAATAATAGCTGACCTATTTATACCACTTTGAGGTTTGCTAACTGCTTTATATAAATTATATAAATGATTATATTATTGTGTTAATGATTATTTAAATTATATAATTATTATATAATTATATAAATTATCTGATGAACAATCCTAGAAGGTGGGTACTTTTATCATCCCCATTTTACACATGATGAAACTGAGCCTGAGAGAACTTAAGGAACTTGCCCAGGGTCACGTAGTAATTATCTGAGGAGGAATTTGAGTTCAGGTTTTGCTAACTCCACGTCCACCACTTTAAACCCAACGTCCCATTGCCACTCCGATGGATGTTTCTATCACTTGGGATTTGGAGCTGGAAGGAACCTTAGAAATTGTCTGGTTCAAGGGTTCTTCACCTTTTTCGTATCGTGGCTCCCTCTGGCAATCTGGTGAAGCCTATGATCTCCTCCTCGGAACAGAGTTCTCAAATGCATGAAATTAAATACATAGACTTACAAAGGGAAACCAATTACACTGACATAGTTATCAAAATATATTTAAAATTTTTCATGGACTACAGATTAAAAAAAAAACCTGGTCGAGTCTAACTGCCCTCATTTGACTGACGAAAAAGGTAAAGGGCCTAGAGGGACCCAAAGTCCCACAGGTAACAAGTGGCAGGAACAGAATTTGACCCCTCAGCTTCAGACTGCAGAGTTCCAGCTCTTTTCCCAGTACCATGGTGGCTCCAAGTTCAAGATTCCTCCAGGGGCTAGTTTCTTTAAAAAAAAAAAAAATGACAACGTAAAGACAGGCTGAAGAATGGCGGAGATTCCAATGGCCGAATTTCTGCCGTTCCGGATTCTTTTGGTTTTCAGAATCCCTAGTGACCTGCCGGCGATCCCAAGCATTCCAATAAACATGGAGTAAAAGCAGCCCATCCTTTGACGAGAGCCCGGGACTCTGAGCAGGAAGCCTGGTCTCTATTCCTGGGTCCAAAAAGCATGGAGTCCCTCTGAGACATGACTCCCAGCAAGGTCAAGAATGATGGTATTTCTCAGCCCCTCAGAGTGAGGCCAAATCTGGCTGCTCCGGAGAAATAAAAGGGGCCACCATGGACGTCAAATTTCCACTGGGCCAGATGCCCATCCCATCCCATGAAACGGCCACCAGTCCGTCTATGGGAACTCTTCATTGTTTAAAACTGAAACATTGCATACTTTCCATATACGCGAAGGAAGTATGTACAAGGTATGCTAAGAATTACCCAGCAAGGACACCCATTTCCTTGTATTTGAAATAGAATCCTAACTTTGTTAGGATAAGGCCCCGGCTGTTGAAAATATGGGACCAAGAAGGAAGATGTAGGGGAAAAAAATTGCAAAAATATGTGAAGATGAAGCCCTGAGAGAAACAGGGCATTGGATCAGGGGGTGCTGCAGCGGCCCCCCCTGCACCAGCTTCATCTTTTCATTAGGATGTTTAAAAAAAATCACAGCTTTCCATCAAAACTCATCACAATGATGGGACATCTTTGATCTCCCAAATCAGCCATGATCTCAAAGGGAAGCTTAAAGTGTTTTTGATTATTATCTTTAAAGTCTAAAATTCCTTAGGTGAAATTCAGTATGAAATGCATCCATGCAGTCAAGGAAGGTGAGGGAATATGTCCGCATCTGGGCCTGATTAAGCCACAGCTATTTTCGCTGGGCACTGAACTGGAGAGACCAAATTCCTTGATAAAACGAGAAATTTCCAGGAACTATTTGCGAAAGGCATGTCTTCTGTCTGGTTATTTTTGCAGAGCACACACTTCAGTTTGCTCATTCCCTCTCTGCTGACCTCTGTGAATGAGAGACATTGTGTTTTGGGTCTTTCCTTAGGGATGGTGATGTTGTGTTTTTAACAGTGTGCGGTCCTTGAGTGGGCAAAGGGGTAGGATAAAGTACGCAGGATGCAGAATAAAGCAGTCTGGATTCTAGTCTGCGCGACCTTTAAGCAAGTCCCTTAACCATTATGGGCCTCAGTTTCTTCATCCGTAAAATGAAAGGGCTAGACGTCATGGCCTCTGAAAGTCCTTCTAGGCTCCTTCATCTCTGAGTGAGGTATCTGATATAGCTTCTACAGTGTATTCAGCTCTAAGGATCCCTGGCTCCATGGAAAGTCTATGGTGTTTCTGATAGGCTTATCACTGATCAAATAGTCATGTCTCTTCCATCTTTTAATGCCCCCTTCAAGACTCATCTCCTTCATGAAGTCTTCCCTGACTCCTCCAACCCACAGTAAGCTGTCCCTCCTATACCAAAGAAATGTCTATTTCATTCATCGGTCAACTCAACATGAGACTGCCTCTTCTTGGCGTCCTTTTATGAAGATGGGAAGGGAGACTGGACCTGGGAATTCATTGGTATCAAGAAGTCCCAAGTAAGGAATCTCTTTCTCCCAATGCACATTGGCTCCTCTGCTCATAGTCTTAAAGAGTTGACGAGGGCAGTGAGAAATAAATTGATTTCCTGAGGTCACCTAGCCAACATGTGATGAAGGTGAGACTTGAACTCAGGTCTTCCTGGCTTGGAGGCCACCTGCCTCACTGCTCTTTTACAAAGATGAGTCAATGGCCAAGGTGAATTTTCATTTTTCTTGGATATTACTTAGAATGTCTACTTTACTACAGATCCTTTAAGCATGATAGAAGTGTGAATTATTATTATTATTATTATTATTAGAGAGGCAGTATGGTCCAGTGGATAGAGCCCAGTACTTGAAGTAAGAAAGAGCTGAGTTCAAGTCTTGCCCTGGATGATATTTTGTAAAGTACTTAGCACTGTGCCTGGCACATAGTAGGTGCTTGTTTCCTCCCTCCCTCTGACACAGGCTAGCTGTGAGACCCTGGCTTAACCACTTAACCACTCCAAGCTTCAATTTCCTCGTGCGTAAAGTAGAGATCATAGGATCACATATCTAGACCCAGAAGGGATGTTAGAGTCCAACTTCCTCATTTTACAAATGAGGAAACTGTGGCAGGCAGATTTGTAGTGACTTGCCCAGGGTCATGCAGCTCGTAAGTGGCTTAGGTGGAATTTGAATCCAGCTCGTCCTGACTCCAAGTCCAGGGCTTTACCCATATCTGTAGCATCAGCCTCATAGAGCTGCTGTGAGGCTCCCATAAGACAATCTAGGTATATGACCCATGGCCAGCCTGGGGAGTCACATGGACCAGGCCTGACATTCTGTAATTCTGTGATTCTAGAGGTTTAGAGACCCTAAAAGATCATTCTCCTTCCCCCACCCTTTGCCCTTTTGGCTTAGTGTACCCACCTGAAGTTACTCTAAGAAAATATCCAAAGAATAAAGATTTGTTATGGTATGAGCCTCGGTTTCCCCAAACGTTGGCGTCTCCCAAAAGATGGCGCCCTGGGGATGGAGACTAGATGCTACCATAGTTGAAGTCTTTGCCTCTGTTACAACAACTGCTCCTCTTCCTCTTCCTCAGCTGCCATGGATGCTGTGCCCCTCAGTAATAGCAATAGCTGTGATGGTGGTGGCCCTGGCCTCAGCAGAGTCCTCAGGAATGTCAGGCGGTGGCAGGCAGGCATTGCTCTCTGGGCTGTCTACATGGATGTACTACTGCTAGCTGGGGAAGTCACTTAAACTCTGCTTGTTTCAGTTTCCTCATCCACAAAGTGGGGATACCAATAGCACCCATTCCCCATCAACCCATGATTGCCATAGGGATCAAATGAGATATTTGTAAAGTACTCTGAAAATGACTAAACAAGAACAAAAGAAGCAGGATGTAAAATCATCTTCTGTAGGTTCCAAGAGAACACCCTTGGTACGACTCTAGTTATCGTCATTATTATTGCTTATTGTCATTGGTTTGAATTGTAGCATTCCATGTCACCTTAATATCAGGTTGGTAACACTCTCGAGTGTGTTTCTGAGATACGTTATTTTGAAGAGACTCTTAAAATCACCTTCATCATTGACTTTTGGCCTCTTTGTTTCATATCCCAAGCTGGTCTTTCTTCCTGCCTTATTTATCTTTCATCTCTCTCATCATCCCTGGTCCTTAGCACAGTGCCTTGTGAAACCAGCGCTCCATAACTTTTCTGTTGATGGATTGATTTACGAAGTCTGTGTGCCTTTCAAAATTCTGGCTTTTACCTCAGAGAGGCACTTCCAGTCTCCCAACCATGTTGCCCATCCAAATGACTCACAGGCATTGTGTAATGGGGGGAAGGGGGAGTTCGCCCCTGGAGGACCCCAAGAATGCTTTGAGCTCGTTGGGAGGAAAGCTATATAAATCCCCGCTATTAAGGGCTCCATTTCTTTCATGCACTCTGGGGAATAGACATCCTTCAGAAACAGATGAGAAAGGTGCTTTCTCATCACCTTTTGCAAATTCATCCTCCCCCTCTTCCTCCCTCGCTTTGCCCTGGTCTTAAAATCAGTCACACGAGAAAGAATCTGCTGTCTCCATGGGTGTTTTCCCCTCTATCCTGACATCTCCAAAACAAAAAAAAAGATGATTAGCCAAATGAAGAGAGGGGCCACACTCAGATTTCTGTAACAACTGAGATTCCTAAGCAAGCATGGTCTTTGCGAAAGGTTATAATGGCTCCGTCAGAATGAGGATATCTTATAGCAGAATGGGTGACGTGTTGAAAATCTGGCGTTCCAAAACAGATTCGGGGCCTGAGACACGCCAAGAGAGCTCACTAGTCCGAAATACAAGCCGTTAGACGGATTTTGAATCATCCGAAAGATCAACATGATGGAGGCCAATTTCAATGATTAAATGGCTATCGTGCGGAAATGTGTGGGTTTTTCCCCCTGTATCTTATATCCTCCAGGAAGTCGTGAAAGCTCAAATGACCTCGTCTGCTGGAAAGAAGGCAATTGTACTAATATCCTTAATCTCAGTGAAATGCCTCCCAAAGAATCATAAAGGATGTACTCCATTGGTTCAAATCCCTTACTCGAAGTGGCTGTGAATTTTTAATGCTCTTTGCTATATTAATTTCTGAAAGAATAGATCCATTATCTCTATCAGATCAGGGGTCCCAATCACATCCAACACGCTGTCAGGGTAATATCATGATGGTCAGGTCTGACTATGTCACCACCCCCTGCTCAATAAGCCCCAGGGGCTGGCTACCCATGACCTCCAGCATCAAATACAGATCCTTTTTGGCATTTAAAAGCCTCCACAATTGGCTCCAGCCTCACTTTCTGGGCTTTTTACACATTCTTGTCTTTGATATGTGCTGCAGTCCAGCCAAACTGTCTTTGCTGTCCCTCACTTATAGTTTACAATCTCCCACCTCCATGCCTTTGTACACATTTCCCCCATGCTTGGAATCTCCTCCTGTTTCTTTCAATGCTCAGTTCAAACCTCACCTCCTAAGTGAAGTCCTTGCTGACCCCCCAGCTCCTAGGGCATGCCTTGCAACCACCTTGTATTTATTGGGTATCTATTTACATGCCATACTATTTGTCTACATGTGGTTCCCCCCACCCCTTATCTAGAATGTAAACTCCCAGAGGGCAGGAACTATTTCATTTCTATCTTCACAGAGGTAGCTAGGTGGTGCAATGAACAGAGTGCTGCACCTCAAGTCAGGAAGACTCGAGTTCAGATCCAGCCTCAGATACTTATTAGCTATGAGGTAGTCACTTAACTTCTGTCTGCTTCAGTTTCCTCAACTGTTAATGGGAATAACACCACCTACTTTCCAGGGTGGTTGAGGACCAAATGAATTACTATTGTAAAGTGCTTTGCAAATCTTAAAAAGCTATAGAAATGCTACTTAATATTATTATTATTATTATTCATATCCTCAATGTCCAGCTCATCTAATCATTGACCTAGTTATTGTCTGCTGACCAAGCCTTCTACATTCAGATCAACCAGTCATTCAGCAAACACTTATTAAACACCTAAGTGGATAGAGCTGCTGGCTTTGTAGCCAGGCTCTCTTGCCTGGTATCAGCAGCAGCAAGGACATCTGGCCCAGCTGCCCTTCCCCTTGTGTGGCCCTTCAAGGAAGCTGCGGCTAGTGTATCTGATGCAGTGAGAGAGTCCAGGGAAGCTGCATCTATCATATTTAGACAATTGCTATGCTCCCTTCAGATTTGATACAAGTTTCTTTGGAAGGGAAAGGGCAGCTTGTATTCTGGATGCTCTGGTATATGGAAACCAAAGTGTGAGTGGGAGCTGAGATATCTTTCTGACCTCCACTTTCATCAGATCAAATCAATTCAATGGTTCCTATTGCCCGCGAATTAAAATGTAAATTCCATAGTCTTGCATTTAGGGCTTGCTCAATACATCCCTAAACTATCCAGTCTTTTCTCATACTATTTTCCTAACGTGATTATCACACATTCCTGGTGTCTCTATCAACCCAGACAGGTCTCCTCACTGTTCTCTTGCACATTTCCAACTCTAAGCTTTTGCTTATTCCATTAAACATCTTATTAAAGTTCCAAGCAGTGTTTAACACAGTGTTTTGTTCATAATAGGAGCAAAAGAAATTCTGGGTGGCTGGCTGGGTGGATAGATAGATAGATGGACAGAGAGATGATAAGTGGATGGATAGATGGATGGATGGATGGATGGATGAATGAATGGGGAAATGAATGGATGCATGGATGGGTAAATGAATGAATGGATGGGTGAGTATGAGTAGAGTATAAGCTTCTCAAGAGCAAGAAGGATACTGGAAAGAACATGGGCTTTGGAATCAAAGGATCTGGGTGAGTAAGTGTATGGTTAGATGGATGGATGGACAGATAGATGTATAAATCGGTGGATGGACAGATGGGAGATGGAGGGACAAGTAAGTGGTGAATGAAACATCTTTATTTCTTATCTCTGCCTATCCAAATCTTACTCATTCTTCAAAGTCACTTGTTTGATGAAACCTTCCCAGACAATTCTGGCCCGTTATTTCTTCCTCCTCTGCAATTCCTTCCTCCATGGCACATTACTTATACCTCTCTCTTAGAAATTCTGTTATAGAATCACGGGATCTCAGGGTTGGGAAGACCTCAGAAGATACCTAGCCCTATCCAAACAAAGTCATACTGTTATAGGATCATAGATTTAGATCTGGAAGGGACCTTAGAGGTTAGTAAGTCCAGCCCTATCACTACACTTGAAAATCCCGCGCCCCACCCCCAGTAGCCCCCTCCCCCTCCCCAAATAGCTCATACTTGACCAATGGGTTGCTCTAATTCAAGGGTTTTTAAGCTGGGCTTCACAAACCCCCAAGCAATCCTTACGTAGCTTTCAGAGAGTTGCTCCGTAAACTTAGATGGGGAAAAGTTAGATCTTAATTTTCACTAACCTCTGACTGAAATTTAGTATTCCTTCCATTATTTAAGGGCCATAGGCTTCACCAGACTGTCAAAGGAGTCCAGGACACAAAAAATGGTTAGTAATCTCTGTTCTATCTCTTAGGAAGGTAAATTGTTTCTTTGGCATTTCCATCCAGTGTCTCTAGCTCTTCCATCTGAAGTCAAACAGAACAAATCTAATCCCTCCATCACATGGAAGTCCCTCAAATACTTGAAAATAGCTAGCGTGTGCTCCTTAAATATTCTCTTCTCCAGGCTAACCATCTCTAGTTCCTTCAGGTGGCCCTCAACTGCTGTAGTGTCCAAATTCAGTCACCCTCCTGGTTGCCCTCATCAGAATCCATTCTGTATATCAATGTCCTTCCTAATATGAAATGCCTTTTCCTGAATGTGATATTCTTGATGTGCTCGCATCACAGCAGATTACCATTGGATAGCTATTCATCCTATATCCTACACTTTATTAAGGTAGCCTTAGCTCTTCTTTCTTGCAATGCTACAAACATCGATTCACATTAATCTTGCAATCCACTAAGAACCCAAGGTCTTTTTCAAATTAATTATTCAGTCTAGCCTCTACTTTTTGGAGCTTTTTTTTTTTTAAACCAAATATAGGAGTCCAGTGAATCCCCTTTGAATTTATGTGTCCCTAACACCTGAGAACTATTAAGAGCTTGGGACATGCAGCTTCTGTTGACCAAATTGTTAGCTATTCCTCCCAGTTTTATTTTAGTTGTAAATTTAAAAGGCATGATATCTATGCTTTTATAGTGGCACAGTGCATAGAATGTTGAACCTGGAGTCAAAAAGATTCACCTTCCTAAGTTCAAATCTGGCCCTAGGCAAGTCACTTAACCCTGTTTGCCTCAATTTCTTCATCCATAAAATGAGCTGGAGAAGGAAATAGCAAACCACCTTGGTATCTCTGCCAAGAAAACCCCAAATGGGATCATGAAGAGTCTGATACAACTGAAAAACGACTCAACAAAGCACTGATAAAAAATGTTGAATAACACAGGGCTAAGGAGGGATCCCTGGGGCACTCCAGTAGAAGTTTCCTTTCATGTTGGCACAAATTAGGGATAGGGGCTAGGCCTATGATTTCATTGTCATGAGGAATTCCTAGGTCAAGAAACTCCCTCCACCAATAGACAACTTATAATCTTAGAGAGCTGACTAATTAAGAGGTGTCAAACTCACAGCCCATGGGCTGCATGGGCCCCCCAAAACTCCAGAACAAATGCCATAGGAACCATAACTGGGAAATGTTTAGCAAAATAAATAAAAACGCAGCACAACATAGTTAATGTTAACTTGTGGTTTTCTAAGTCAATATGCAGCTCACAGGGATTGTTTCTAGTTGAGTTTGACACCAACGAGCACTGAGAGGTCAAGCAATTTCCCCAGGGTCACAAAGCCAGTTTGTGTCAGAAGCATAATTCATAAATTAATTAAATTGAATTAAATTAACCAAGCATTTATTGAGCATCTACTACATGCCAGATGCTGTGTTTTAGTCTAGACATTTAACTAGTTCCTAATTCAATCACATGCAACATCTAAGCTCCAGCTCATGTTTCTCCTTCTTGTCCACAAGGGAGACTTTGTCAAATGTTTTGCTAGAATCCAGGGACATTTGGGGGAATTTCCCCTGGTCCTATCAGAAAAGAACATAGGGTTTCTTGGATCTGACCCATTCTTGATTCAGCCATGCACTCACCTTTCCACATGCTCAAAAAATATGCCTTCAGTCATTTTGGGGGGATGGCAGGAACTGGGGAGATTAGAATTTGTGATCAGCTACTGTTCTCCAATTTAAGAGTCTTGAGAGTTTCCTGACGTCCTGGAAGGTTCAGGGACTTGCCCAGAGTTGCGTGGCCAGAAGGAGGTAGAGGTGGGGCTTAAACAGAGGTCATCCCACTGCAGAGGCCAGCCCTGAGGCTACATTTTTAGGTCTTTGGTGTATTTTTGCCAAGAATCAAAGTCAAGCTCTCCAGTTTGAAGAGTCCACCCTTTACCTCTTTATGAAAATCAAGGCAACATTTTCCCCATCTCCAGTCCTGTGGTACTGTTTTTGTTCTCCATGATTTTTCAAAGATCACTAACAGCAGCTTAGGAATCATCTTTTTTTTTTTCATTTTTTATTCTCAGTTACTTGAAGGCAGGAACCATACTTGATCAATCTGCAAATCCTCCAGGACCTCACACTGTCCCACACAGCCCACGGGACCCCAGCCATTATGAGTTTAGATTCTGAGAGAACCTTCCCAATGCCACTTGAAATTTCCTTTAAACACATAGTACAGGATGGAATCCAAGAGGGGAAGAAGAAACTCTAGGATTTGAGGAAGAGAAAAAATAGGATTACTTACAGAAATTGAAATGGTTCAGATGTCACAATTGGATTAAGAAACATTCAATCTCCAAGTCAATGCAAGAAGAATTTCTGGAAATGATTAAAAGCTCAAAAACTGGAAAATGGCCATGGTGGGGTGGGGGGTGAGGGAGGACATCCTCATGTTCTCAGAGCTATAGGACTTTGGGAGATAAAATGGAGTGAAATGACTTAGTGAGGTCTAATCTTGCTACTGAGCTGCGCCTTCCTCCGAAGTCTTCGGGCCTCTCTTGAATGCTCCTTTCCTTCTCCTTCCCAGTCTTTCCCCAGTTTCGTATTTCACTAAAACCTCATACCATCCAAGAAACCTGTCCCAACTAATGTTCTGCCCTCCCATCTCACCTCTGGCCGTCTCATTCTCTCCATATTCCCCACAGGAAAGAGTCAGGTAACTAGAATTCCTATCCCTGCCAAGGGCACTGGGTCAGACTTGGGACAAACTATTTTCATCCTCCCTATCCCAGCTGTATAGCCATACCCACTCACCCCCAACACATCCCAGACTAATTTCCCCAGGACAAAAACTACAAAATAAGCACATCTTACCACTTTATTCACACTCACCTTTTTTTTCCTTCTCTTTTCCTTTTTGGCAAGGGCATTTATTTATTTATTTTCCCACTTCAAATATTTTTCCAATTACATTTTTAACATTCTTTTTTAGATTTTTGAATTCTAAAACTCTCTCTCTCCCTCCCCTGTCCTTCCCCCCAACTGAGAAAACAAGCAATTTGATATGTTATACATGTATAGTACAGTCATGTCAAACATATTTACATGTTACTCATGTTGTGAAAGAAAACACAGACCAGAAAAAAAATAAAGTTTAAAAATGTATGCTTCAGTCTTCATTCAGACTCCATCAGTTCTTTCTCTGTAGGTGGATAGTATTTTTTTTTTACCACAAGTCCTTCAGAATTATCTTAGATCATTGGATTGCTGAGAATACCATTCATAATTGAACATTGTATAATTTTGCTGTTACTGTATACAATGTTTTCCTGGTTCTACTTCCTTCACTTTGCATCAGTTCATGTAAGTCTTCCTGCTCATTCTGCTCACTGTTTCTTATAGTACAATAATATTCCATCACAATCATGTTGGTTGGCTATTGTCCTTTGTTCTTGAAGAGGACCAAAACGACATCACTATGCTAGAGTCAAGTTACGGTGTATCTGACCATGGTTGATTGGACCAATATGAGCTCAGAATGTTCTACCCCAGATTGGGAATAAATAGTCCATGTGAACATTTGGGATGGATCACCATCATATCCCACAACTTGCTCAGCCATTCCCCGATTGATGGGCATCCTCTCAATTTCCAATTCTTTGCCACCACAAAAAGAGCTGCTGTAAATATTTGTGTATGTGAAGGTCCTTGTCCTTCTCTTTTGAATCTTTTTGGGATACAGACCTAGTCTTGGTATTGCTGGGTCAAGGGATATGCACAGTTATATAGCCCTTAGGGCATAGTTGCAATTACTCTCCAAAATGGTTGACTCTGTTCACAATTCCACCAACAGTACATTCACACTCAACTTTCCAAGAGGTCCTGTACCCCACAAAGGTAGCAAAAACCAGGTCATGGGATTATAGACTTAGAGCTGGAAGGATCTTAGAGGTCATGTAATCCTAACCCCTCATTTTACAGAGAAGGAAACTGAGGCCCAGAGAAAGGAAGTGACTTGCCCAAAGTGACACAGGTAGAAAGTGGCCTAGCTGGGATTTGAACCCATATCTTCTGTCTCCTGATTTTCAAAACTCTTTCTGTAAGGAGTATGTAAGCTCTTTGAGGGCAAGTACTATTCTTATACCTTGTATTTCTTGTATGTAGCAAAGTGCCTGGCACATAATAAAAGCTTAATGTTTGTTGAATTGAATTGAAGTAACAAAAGTATGATTTTATTTTGTATCCCACTGATTATTCTCTAATCCTTTCGTGGATTTAAGTCTCACATCCCCCGAAGACCATAAGCCCCTTGAGGTCAGGGGCCATGACTTTTATTTCTTCCACAGCACCTAGGCTCAAGGTTCTCAGGACACCCAATCCAGAGCTCTTTCCACTCTATATTTGGCAAACATCTACTAGGTGCTAGACTCAACTTTGCTTTATAATCTCCATCTACAAAAAGGAACCTAACTGAGGTCTCCCATCCAGCCAGACCTTCAGAATCTTTGGGCCCCCCAAATCCAAGCCTGCCAGGGCTCAGAAATATTTCGGTTCAACCTTCCTTGCAAGAATTAGTTCACAGACACCAGCACCGTCCACATGAGTTCGTCCCCTCCCACTTCCAAATATCACCATTCCCAAGGGGTCATTTAAACTCTGGGAGAAAGGTTGATTGTTTATGCGTGTGCTTTAATGAGTTTCCTATCTTACAAGAGGGAAAACAAAGGCTAGCTAATAAACATAGGTGATTAGCAAGCCTTGAAGTATTCCGGGAGTCCCAAGGAGAGGAAGGCCACTCACAGCATAATTGAAGGAAGCACTCACTAAGCACACAAGCACTTGGCCTCCTGCTTTCGAATGGTCTGGAGGTTCAGAGGAATGTATCATTTGCTACAGCAAAGTTAACCCACGACACATGTGTTACCCTGTATTATCACTCGAGCTGGGCTTTTTTTAGCACCCACAAACATGCCATGCTAGAACAGTATGTGACAATTTGTGGTAACACGTTAAAAATAAATTGGCAGTGCATTCCAGCCGCTGGAATGAGGGGAGTTGGGGTAGTTGGGGTAGTTGGGCTGTGGGTAGGGGTGGTGTGGGGCGGGGGGGGCGGTATTGGTGCAAGAGTATGAAAGACACCTAATTTCTTAAGAAATTCTTACTAGACATGCCAAAAAGGATTCTGCATGTAAACAAACAGACTGAGTATTGGCCAAAACAGGACTTTCTTTGTGTCCCCGGCTGGATTCTTGGAAGTGGGTGTTCAAACTTGGCCACCATCCACCCTGGAATTCTGGAGGCATATGGTAGGTTTGATAAGGGCTGGAAAATGGCGGCTTTTGGCTGGCCGCCTTATTATAGTTCCCGTCCTCATGGAAACACAGGTGTAAGCCACTGTCACTGGAGGAGGCTTCTGCTAAGCCTGTGTTGATAAGGTGATTTCTAAGAGCTAAAGGCGGGTGCTGTAGTCCAGAGGAAATAGCCCTAGATGCTCTTTCACTTCCTTACAGGAAGGAAGAGTTCCTTGAGCAGGGACTTCATCTCCAAACACCCCGAGGTAGGGTGGAGTAGAAGATGGGGCTTAGAGTGACCTGCAGTCAGGATGTCAGGGTTCAAATGCTACCTTGTCTGTTTATTAGCTATGTGATTCTGTCTGAGCTTCAGTTGCTTTCTCTGCAGAATGAAGGGGGAATAGCTGGAATAGCTGGCCTCTAAAATTCCTTCCAGCTCTAAATCTATGATTTTATCACTTAGGAGGCAAGAAAAGTGCTGGATTTGGAGTCAAAGGACCTGGGTTCAAATTTTGGCTTTGCCATTTACTGCCCCTTTAATCTTTGGGCGAGGAACTCTGTTGACCTTGGTTTTCTCATCAGTCAAATGAAGGGGGAGGGGAGAGGAGAGGAGGTTGTTGGCCTAGATGTCCTCTGAATTTCCTTCTAGCTCCTTCTATGATCCTTATATATAAAATAAGGGAAATTGAAGTGGATGACCTCTAAGGTCATTGCCAGCACTACATGATCTGATCATCTCATCTTAGCATAGGCTACCCAGTCCTTTCTTCTTTTGCGTCTATTCCCAAAGCCCTTTGATCTGAAGTTTCTTGAAGGTAAGCACTATGTCAAACATCTCGAATTCCCAAGGGCTTTGCCTGGTGCAGATAATAGTGTCACTAACGTGCTACTGACTGAGGTAAGTGGGACAACAATGACCAATGAAGGAGAGAAAGTAGGGCTTTTCAACTCATCTTTTGCTTCTTTTCTCTGTGAAGGGGAACAATCTCTAGGCTGGAAAAGAGAACAAAATTGTGGATGACTTGATACCCAAGATAAGTAAAGCAATTATTGTAAGACAGACTGTAACTACTCTTAATGAATTCATATTGTAGGCCCAGAAGAGCTAAATTTGATAGGATAATGTAGAAACTCCTCAGCCAAAGGGGTGTTTCAGACCTTCCATAATCTAACTCCAACTCCCCTTTCCAGACTTCTTTCTCATTGTTCCCTTTCACACACTCTACATCTCACTATATATGATTACTAACTCTTCCTCAACCTTGACCTGCCATCAAAGGAGGAGGAGAGATCTTTGTTTCAATTATATGGATTTTTTTAAGATCAAAATAGGGTTTGGAGGGAGTCTTTATCACAAGTCTTTGATTTGATTATACAAAGACCCGCAAAGATTCTCTCAGTACCTTCTTTGAGGTTCTGTGAAATAACATCTTATCCCACATCTTGAGAACTTTAAGCTTAATTTAAAAGTGCTTTCCTTCATACAAGTCTATGAGGTATGAATGAGCACAAGCATTACTGATATATTTTGTAAGAAAAGAAACCAAGGCTAATTGTGGTTAAGTGATCAATAACAAAGAGAATTCCTCTCTGCACATTACCAACTCTCTTTTAACTTAGAAAGTTACCTTACGCACCGAGGGGTTTAAATGGTAAGGGCAGCCAGCATTCTCCAGAGGCAAGATTTGAAAACAAGTCTTCCTGATTCCAGGACTCTATCCACTTCACCAAAGTGCTGGAACATGTGGTTTGGGTATTTTGACTACAACACTCTTGAGTGTGGCCAGAACCAGATTAAAATGTAATTGGAAAAGATTTAACAAAATAAATAAAAATACAACAGAACATAGATAATGTTAATATGTGATTTTCTAAGTCAATATGGAGCCCACAGTGATTCTTATGATATCATGGCCCATTTCTATTTCTATTTTCTATTCTATCGAGTTTGATATACCTGTACTACACTATGATATTTCTCAAGATACCATATACCACAGCCATAACACAGTCATGGCAAGCAGCACAAAATAAAACACCAGCAAATTAACATCATAGTTGATGTTATGAAAATAATATAAGAAGTAATTAAGACAAACTTATCTGAGCCAGAATTGGTTACTATGGTGGTTCACAGGTGGGTGCTCTTAATAATGCTTTCCATCTGGTAGCTTCTGATCTTTACTAATTATTCTCACTAACTAGGTGCTAAGTTCAATTGTTTCTATACTGCTGGAGTGGCGTGGGTTTTGTCAATGTGTTAACGAATTTTATAGTATAACCTCCCTTAACATTGTTATTTTAAATGTTTTCACCTTCTAAATTTCTGTGCCCTTGATCAAAGCTCCAGTCACCCCACCCTTCTGATTCCAAGGACAAAATGTATATAGCCTTGGCTCACTATCCTTTCCATAGCATCCAGTTCCCAAGACTTTCATTCCAGGGAGAAAAGATTGATATTGATTCCATTAGGCAAATGGGTCATTTCTCAGGAGTGGTCTGTCTTCTTATTGCTAGTAAAACTAATATTTTCACATTATTTGAGGAAGGTCTCCAGCACAGTAGGAATATTCTCTATTAAAAAACAAACAAACAAACAATAACAAAAAAACCAGGAATCATTAAGAGAGGACAGAAGATCAGCCAGTCAGAAGGCATTTATTAAGCACCTACTAAGTACAAAGTATTGAATCAGGTCCTAAAGAAAGAAAGACCATAGAGGGGCAGCTAGGTGGCAGTGGACAGAGCACTGACCCTGGATTCAGGAGGACCTGAGTTCAAATCTGGCCTCATACACATAACACTTATTAGCTGTGTGACCCTGGGCAGGTCACTTAACCCCATTGCCTAGCAAAGAAAGAAAGAAAGAAAGAAAGAAAGAAAGAAAGAAAGAAAGAAAGAAAGAAAGAAAGAAAGAAAGAAAGAAAGAAAGAAAGAAAGATCATAGAGTTAGAGCCAGAAGGGAATTGGTTATTCAGTCCTTTCAGTCATGTCTGACTCTTCATGACCCCATTTGGGGTTTTCTTGGCAGAGATACCAGATTGGTTTGCCATTGCTTTCTCCAGCTCATTTTTACAGATGAGGAAACTGAGGCAGACAGGGTTAAATTACTTGCCCAGGGTCACACAGCTAGTAAGTGTCATTTTTTCTCAATGGGGGTGGGTAGGAGGAGTGAGAGAAGGCAGATTTTTGTTGATTAAAAAATAAAATTTAATAAATAAATACCCTTGTTACATTCTAAAAATAACACCAACCTCAGTATTTCTGTGAGATTCACATGAGATAATGTATATAAAATGTTTCACAGACAAAATGATATATAAATATATATGTACACATACATGTATCTTACTTAATTTATCATTATTTAAAAAAAATAGCAGTATCACTGGTGATGGCTTGTTTTTCTTTTTCAGTCTTGAAACTGGAATTGTGTTTTTAAAAAAGACTTACTATAAGCCAGGAACAATGAGCCTGTTTTCCACTTTTTAAGAGCTTTCATATTTATAACTGGCTCTGGGCATATCTTACTCTTGTGTTAAGTCCTGCTTTGTCGTGTTTTTCTTTTCTAAACATTAAATGTCAAACCCACGTCAGGGAAAGGCCCCCAAAGTCTCAGTGCCCAGGGCCCCAGAGGATGGAAGGCACCACTGTTGGCCGGGGCCAATTAGGAGGGAGTTAATCCTTTGGAAAGTGTTTATTGGTATTTCTGGAGACGTTTGCAAGTTTTCCAGCTGCCTTTTCATTGTAGCCTTGTGTCTTACAAACTGTCCCAAGCTGTTCCTGTGGTTTGGGGACTTAGGGAGATTTTCACAAGAGAGACAGACGGGACCGGTAACATTTCGGGGAATGGTTCAGCCCTTTTATTATTACAGTGACTTTTAACTCATGCAAGGAAAGACTCTACCATGAGCAATCACAGGGCAAGGTCATGGAGAAGCATGGGCAAGGGGAGTGAGGTTTAGGGTAAAAGATACAAGTGGGATGTCAGCTGACAGAGGAGAGGTCACTGTGCTTCAGGTAAGATGGTATTCAAGTCACAAAATGAGCACAAATTGGAATGAGTGATGATTGTGAAGACATTCAGATTGAGCATAAGTAGGTATGATAAGTTCATAGGATCATACATTTAGAGCCCTAAATGGCCCTCAGAGGTCATTTGCTCCTTATTTTACAGAACAGAAACTAAATCATTAAATGGCTTATTCACACATAACCTAGTTAAGTGTCAAGAGGTAGGATTTGAACCTGGGGCTTCCTAACTCCAGGTCCTATACCTCTATAATGCTACTTTGCCTCTCCCAGGGGATAAAAAAGAACTATTTTAAGCTATTGATGTTTTCAAGTACTGATTGGACTAAACAATCTTTAAGGTCTGATCCAACTCTGAGATTTTATAATAATAATAACAATAATAATAGCTTTATACAAAACTTTAATGTGTACAAAGCATTTTATATATGTTAACTCATTTGATCCTCTCAACAGTTCTGTGAGGTAGCAGCTACTATTAGCCCCATTTTAAAGATGAAAAAACTGAGGCTGAAAGAAGTGACTTGCCCAGAGTCACATGACTAGTAACTGTCTGTGGCCAAATTTGAACTCAAGTCTTCCTGAATCCAAATCCTCCCCTCTAACCACTGTACCACTCCACTGCCCATGACTAGATAATCTCTCATTTTCCTTCTAGTTCAGGGGTTCTTAACCAATCTTTTGTGTCCTGGACCCCTTTTGGCAGTCAGTCTGGTGAAACCAATAGACTTTAGTATGTTTTTAAAAGCATAAAATAAACTACATAGGATTACAAAGGAAACCAGTGATACTAAAATAGAGTTCTTAAAATATTTTGAAACAAGCTCATGGGACCCCTGAAATCTATTCATGCACCCTGTAGAGGTCCATGAACCCCAGGTTAAAGCTTAAATTCTAGACCTAAAACTATGACTCTAGGATCCCAACCCTGGATTTCCACTATTTTGCCATTAATTCATTGTGTGACCTTGCACACCTTCCTTGGCCACTTTGGGACCCGCTTTCTTCATCTGTCAAATGAGAATTGCTTTAAACCATCCCAATATCCCTCTCAGCTCTAAGGTTATTCTACAATGGGGGCAATTAAAGGAAAAGCCAAGCCTGGAAATCTGGGGCAGAAGCTCAGTTGTTTTCACCCAAAGCTGTCCCCTTCAGATATCAGGCTCTGCCCCTGTCATTTCCCAACCTTTCCTCCTGTCCCCAGAGAGTCCCCTTGCCTTCTCCAGGGGTGATAAGTCACTTTTGTCCCCAACATACTAAACTGCTAAGTATTTATTTTAAGTCAGGAGTAAATTAGACCCTGCAATTAGCACATTTCCTTAACACATTGACTAAATTGCCACCGGATGGCAGGAGCCCAGAGCTACAGTTATAAAGTTAACATAGTTCATTAAACAGGAGAAGTCACCCGACTGAGCTGCTCCCTAAGCTGCCATCTTGACTTCCTGCTCCTGCGGCTGCCATGATGGGAGCATGGCAGAAGTCACCAATGGAGAGCTGGCTGGTGATTTGTTCATCCCGGACCACAGGTACAGAACCACATCATATAAAAATATTCCAGCATTTTTCTAAAGGATGACTCAGGGGCTCGTGTTGCCAGAAGATTCTCACCTATATCATATATAATCATAGGGTCATGAAATATAGAGGGGGTGGGGGGAACATAAAATAAATAGTCCAGAAAGCACTAGATTGAGAATGAAATGACCTGGATTTGAATCCTGGTTCTACCACTTATTAGCTTTTCAATCTTAGTTCCCTAGGGTCATTGAACCTCTCTGGGTCATAAGTAAAAATATCTAATAATACCAGTCTCAGACAAGATGACACTTAGTAACTGTGTGACCCTGGGCAAGTCACTTAATACCAATTGCCTCACCAAAAAAAAATATCTAATAATAGCCAACATTTATGTAGGAGTTTGAGGTTTGTTCCTTTGTCTCCTTTGAGGTAATGTCAAATGAGATAATATTTCTAAAGTGTTTAGCACAGTGCCTGGTACACAGTAGGTACTTAATAAATGCTTTTCTGCTCCCTTTGGATCCTCATAACAACACTGTAAGGTAGGGGATATTCCCATTTTACAGATAAGCAAACTGAGTTTGAGAGAGATGAAGATAAAGGTAGGAGGGTCAGATTATAAGAACACTTGAGAGGCAACAGGAGGCTTATATTCCAAGACTGGTACAAAAAGAGCAAGGTTTCACTTCCAGTTCTGATACTTACTAGAAGTAACAAAGCATGGCAGAAAGAGCGTGCTAAGCATAATGGTTTAGGGAACAGAGTATTGCACTTGAAATCAGGAGCCCCTGGCTTGAAATCCTGCCTCAGACACACTGCTTGAGTGATGTAGGTGAATCACTTCACTTTGCTGAGGCTCAGTTTCCTTGTCTATCAAATAAATGGATTGGTCTCATTGGCCTCTGCAGTCTTTTCTATCTCTGAACCTATAATTCTATGAGAGCTCTGAATCCTCAAAGACTTCATCATGAAGCTTGGGAAATAACATCATCAGGACTAATTTTCAACCATGAAGTTTTCAAAGTCTTTGCTTGTCACCAAGGGATTTTGAGGCTCTCGTTTGGACAAGGAGATGCTGCCTCAGAAATCCTTGAAACCTGGTTGGAAGCTTCCCTCATAAACGAGGTCCAAACCATATGATGAATGCAGTCTGAGAAGGTGAGCCCCGCACATCTCCAGGAAGTCCTTCCAGGGCACATTGAGAATAGAATGACTCAGCCTGCATTTGGGGGGGGGGTCTTCAAAGCTGTTTCATTAAGCCTATCTCCAACTGACTCAAGCTTTAAGCCATAACTTGAGACCACTAATTCTCCTGATTATGTCTTCATGGACAGGGTGAATGTGCTTAAGGGATCAAGAGACACATTAGGGAGAAAGAAAATCCAACCATAATGTCTTTGTCTTGCAAGCTCTCCAATCTCTGCTGACCTGGATAGGTTAAAAGAGGTTGGCAAAACTGGGGATGATGATTTCATTCTGCCTAAAATGGGTATCTCTAAGGTAAAAAAAAAACCAACAAATGTTTGCATGTGTCAGTGGAGAAAGGGGGGGCATTGTCTTATTTTAAAATAGAATTCTCTTTTATTAAATAAGGGAGGAAGGATATAAGCAGAAATCTGGATAATTTTAAAAACAAAGGAGATTAATTAAAAAAACTTTTCTCAAAAATTATATTTTAGAAAACTCTCCAATATCATTTTCCAGAGAAATGGAATAATTCCAAACTTGGCATTCTCCCCCTACATTGTCATCTGTTCTCAAGTGACTGTTAATCTCCAACATTATACTTCCATTGGTATCTGTGTTTCCAATCTGGACAGGAAGCTTACGCCGGCTGGCGACATCAAGCTTCCCTTTTTTGATGGGATAAGATGGAATATCCCAGCATGCCCCAGGTTCTAACTCGGCCAGCTCCCAGGCTGGGATG
Source organism: Vombatus ursinus (assembly GCF_900497805.2). NCBI lineage: Eukaryota > Metazoa > Chordata > Mammalia > Diprotodontia > Vombatidae > Vombatus > Vombatus ursinus. The sequence continues at coordinate 10,848,287 of NW_020943070.1, forward strand.
CCAAGGCTGGCAGAGTTATTCAAACATGCATTCTCATGAGGGGAAGGTAAAACACAATGGCCAGCCATAACAAAGATGAGTTTTGGCCAGAAGGTTCTCATTCCCCCCTCTGACTTTTAGGCCCCCACCATTTCCACAATTTTCATGGAAATATATTAGAAGAATGTTTTTTTTTTTAGGGCTGGACCTGAATTGTTTCTTTTTTATTTTTATTTTTACAGTACAGAGGGATCTGGTGTTAACTCATGACAACACCAACAGCAAGGGTAGCCAAGGACATTCCAAGCATCTTTTGTTGGAGTTAGGAATTTCTTGGTGACATGACAAGTAACTCTATATACTCTGTGGGGCAGAAAACCTGATTAATTCCTTGCTCCAATATATTGATGAATCTATGACCTTATCAATCAATTCACCAAGAAATAGTCATTAAACTTTACTATGTTCCAGGCACCATATGGGGTATTCTGTCCAAGTCAAGTCAACAAACATTTACCACCATTTGGGTTCCAAGCACTAGGAATACAAATACAAGCAAAAAGAAAAATAGCTCCTGTCCTCAAAGAGCTTATGTTCTAATGGGAGAAGACAACACGTAAAAGGAACTGAAAAGCAGGAGTCTGGGGGTCAGGGAAGAAAAGGGAGATCCTGCAGCAGCAAAGTCCAGAGAATTGAAAGCATAGCTTAGAGGGGAATAAAGCATAGCCATCCCCAAAATGGAGGCCCTAAAAGGAGCTCATGAACCAGAGAAAGGTGCCCAGGGGCATACGATGTCTAGGATGAGAAGGCCACAGGAAATAAGGAACTTCCAGGGTGAAAAATCAGCTGAGGCTTGGTGGCACAGTCTAGAGTCAGAAGCAGAGCCATGAGAGAACTGAAGGAAGAAATCACCTCATGGCATGGCAGATAAAGCCTTGGATCCAAATGGAGTCAGGAAGGCTTGGGTTTAAATCTTGCCTCAGACATTTGCTAGCTATATGACCCTGGGCAAGTCAATTAACCTCTTTTAACCTCAGTTTTCCCATATTAAAATGGGGCTAAAAATAGCACCTATCTCATAGGGATGTTATAAGGATCACATGACATTACATAAAGAGTACTCACAAATCTTAAAACACAATTTATATATATACATATATAATGTATATACACTGGCTGCTATTGTTGTTGTTGCTATTATTATCATTACAATCCATTCATGCCTTCTCACCTGGTTAGACTTTTATCCATATCTTCCATTCAGTCTTCCATAGGGAATATATCCACCATGCTGAATATATCCATAGGGAATATATCCACCAGGGATAGATCCCTTGACAGTGTATGGATACCATAGAACATGGACCATCCATCAGTTACCCCTCACCCTCACTGCTTGTCCGGACCACTTCCCTTTTTAGCTATACATCTCTCTAATAACATCGTTTCTACCCCTTCTCCTGAGCAATTCTCACTAACAATACAATACAGCTAACTTATACCTGTTGTGTGCCTCTCCACTGCCCTCTGGGTGACCTACAGTTTTTCAGAAACTGTGGTATCCCATGACTCAAGGCCATCCAGGACTACCAGGAAAGTATTAATATTAAAAATAGGCTCCTTATATCTCCTTTCCCAACTTCTTCAGAGAGGTGAGAGTCAAGGGATGTGGTACATTGTATATTATGTCAAACTTTTTCAACATGTTGCTTCACTTTGCTGATTGACCCCTTTTCCCTTTAAGAAGTTCTTTGTTATAAAGAATAAATTTCTGGGAGGGGAGGACAAGGGATAGATTGGAAATGTAGGTGATTTAAAAAATAAAAGATATCAGTAAATTTTTTCAATGGGCTCAATTTCAAGGAGAAGTTTAAGGCCATTGAAATTACTACACATTTTTCCCCAAAGACAATCTATCTTATTCCTTGGACCAGAACCGTGGGTTGTTTATCCAACGGCAGGTCCCCATATAAGCAAAAGCATTGTTCATCCGCTGTGTTGATCCTGTATGAATAGTTAGTCTGAATTCTTTTGCTGGATTGTGGATCTCATTTTGGAGGCTTTATAATGTTGCTGGATTTGATGGGGCAGCTGAAGGACCTTATCCTCTGCAGGGAATCCCTCTTCAATTTACACTCTGAGCTGGATGTGAGTGCCAAACGTTTTGGCGAACATCCTTCTCCATCTTTCATTCTTTGCTTGGTAACAATCAGAGGGTCATTGAAAAATGTCCCATTAGTGTCCCATCTCTCCCTAGTTTCTGAGTGTTTTTTAGCATCCATCTTCTTTTTTTTTTTTAATGAGGCAATTGGGGTTAAGTGACTTGCCCAGAGTCACACAGCTAAGAAGTATTACATGTCTGAGGCTGAATTTGAACTCAGGTCCTCCTGACTCCAGGGCAGGTGCTCTATCCATTGCACCACCTAGCTGCCCCAAGCGTCCATCTTCTGAGTGAACATCTCCCTTCCTTCTTCTCCTTCCCCATTCACTAGGAGCCTCATCATCTGCCTTCAGTTAAATCTCAATTGTTCTGTAACCTCATGTTTAACAGTCCTCATTTTGGCCTCAGTTAAAAGGCCAGCTTTCACAATCACCCATCTCCAATCTGCAGCACTTTATTTAATTAATCTCATGGTCGATTCAGCATATTTGGTGATAAATCAAAGATTGTTAGACCAGCAAAGGATCTTAAAGATCAACTAATCCAATCCCCTCATTTCACAGATGAGGAAATAAATCAACAGTGCCTCATTTCCCAATTGAGTGGCTTAAAAATACCAAGTTTGTTCATATCTCTCATCTGGAATAACAATGAATGAGATTAATAATATAACACTCTATAATAACATTGCTTAATATTTACAGAGAACATTTTCCTAGGAAATTCTTTTTTAGTAGGATTTATTGATGCCTTTTGTTTAAATATCACAGTCATTTCTGAAAATATGCCTCTCTCTCTGTCCCTCCCTTAACTCAAAATTGATTCCTTTTTGTAACAATAACAAAAACCCAGTTCAGCAAAAACACTCAATACACTGGTTTCATTTCATAATGTATACAGCATTCTGCCTCTGTAGTCATCTACTTTCAGGGGAAAGAAAGAAGATATACTTCATTCTATGTTCTCCAGGGTTATTATTGGGTTTTATTTTGATGATGGTGGTGATGATGGTGGTGGTGGTGTGGTGTGGTGTGTGTGTGTGTGTGTGTGTGTGTGTGTGTGTGTGTGCGCTTTCCAGTTACTCATACATCAGCTTCCTTTTTCACAGGGGAAATTTTCCAGCTTCATGCTCTGATTTGGCCTCTTGCTCATCTAAGAAGTCAAGACACTTGCCAGAGAGAAGCAAGGTGAGAAAAGCACGCTTCCTTCAGGGAATTTTCTATACCAAAGAATCTCAGAGGCTTAAGAGGTCACCTCGACCAACCCACACATGAACAGGCATTCTCTCGTAAGGGGTTGTCCAGTCTCGGCCTGAAGACCTGTAAGGTCACTACCTCCCATGGCAAGCCGTTCCACTTTGGGACAGATCTAATTGTTAGGAAGTTTTCACCTTAATTAAGCCTAAAACTGGCTCTCTGAAACTTCCACTCATTGTTTCTAGTTAGTATGATTTGGCAAAAATCGTGTTTTTGCTAAAGGTGGGGACTTTCCTTTAAAAATCGGTAGCCATGAGACCAGCATGTTAGTCCAATCTCTGTCCCTGAGTTGCACAATGAGAACATGTAAAATCTGGGGAAATTTTGAAGCTATTTATTGCAAATTAGGGGGTCAGGAGTGGAAATATATCCAATTTCACAGCACATCTCAAAACAAAAAGACTTAAAGTTATTTTGTTAGCTTTGGAAAACAAAATGTTACATATACATATATGTATATATAAAACTTTATTTGCTTATGAAAGTTTTGTTTTGCTTTTGTCTGGACTTATGGTTTAATTGGTATATGGAACTCTAAATGAGGAATTTCCCTGTTCCAATCTGCAGATTGCAACTTGTGATTTTAGGGAGTTGTCTGGGGCCACTGAGAGGTAACTTGCTTGAAGTTACACAGCCTGTATGTGTCAGAGTCTGGACCCGGGGCCAGTTTGCTAGCCTCTACATCACATTGATTTTCATCATGTTCGAGCTATTAAATTTAAATAGAATAAAAATGGCAGTCCTACCAAAGCTTGTTTACAGGATTCCTGCTATACTGATTAAACTACCAAAGGAATACTTTGAAGAGCTAGGCAAAATAATTACAAAATTCATTCAGAGGGGAAAAGATCCAGAATAACAAGGGAAATATTTTTTTGAAGGTTAGGATTGAAGGGAGAATTGTACTTAAAGACCTCAAACTACATGAAAAGGCAACAACCATAAGAACCATTTTGTAGTTGTTTAAAAAATGGAAATAAAGGGGTGAAGTAGTCAGCCTCCTGTGGACATAGCCAACCAATTCAAGTCGGACTAAGGGAATTAGCCCTGGAGGAGGTGCTACTCACGAAACTGAAAAGATTTTTCATGAACAAAAATAATGCAACTAGGATAAGAAAGGAAGCAGTCAACTAGAGGGAAAAAAGTATTGGCATCAAATATCTCAGAGAACAGCCTGATATCCAAGATAAATGGATAACTAACAGTAATAATATGATAATAATAAATAACAGATTGACAGTTATTTCCCAATGTATAACTGATCAAAGGATATGAACAGATATTTCTGAAAGAATTACAAATGATTAACAACATGAAAGAATGCTACCAATTTGCATTCAGAATTCATCAGTTCTCTCTCTGGAGGTGGATGGTATTTTTCATTATGGGTCCTTTGGAATTGGTTTGGATCATTGTATTGCTGAGAGTAGCTAAGTCTTTCACAGTTGATCAACCTGACAACATTGCTGTTTACTGTGTACAATGTTCTCCTGGTTCTGCTCACTTCACTTTGCATCAGTTCATATAAGTCTTCAAAGATTTCCCTTAAACCATCCTGCTAATCATTTCTTATAGCACAATGGTATTTCATCTCAATTACATACCACAACTCGTTCAGCCATTCCCCAATTGACGAACATCCTCTCAGTTTTTAATTCTTTGCCACTACAAAAGATTTACTGGGTTTCCAAGCGTTTTCCTACCATTTCATGTGTTAGGTTTTATTTGATTTGTTTTCTTTCCAATCAATGACTATCAGTTGGAAAAATCTAAAGCAGGAGAAAAAAAACAAGGAAACCTGAAGGCTGAGTCATAGAAAACCCCAGCCACCATATTTAATGAGCAATTCAATTCAACATGCATTGATCAAGCACCTACTATGTGCAAGGCATTGGGATTACAAAAACAAAAATAAAAATCATCTGCCTTCAAGGGGCTTACTATCTCAAGAAAGAGGGGTTTGGTGGAATCCCGGACTACAGCCTAAAACCAGCCATCCTTCCAAAGCTAGTGCTTGATTGGCATGGCCTGGAGTGCCTAATGTCATACAATAGAGTTGGTATCTCAGTAGCTTTTCAGTTCTACCCTGATCCAAAGTGGGCATCTATGTGGCACAGTGGATAGATAATTGGGCCTGGAGTGAGGAAAGATTGAATTCAAACCCAACCTCAGACATTTACTAGCTGTGAAACCATGAGCAAGTCACTTAACCTCTTTTTGCCTCAGTTTCCTCACCTGTAAAATGAAGATAACAGCATCTACCTTACGGGGTTGTTATAAGGCTCAAATGAGATATCTGTAAGGCACATTACACAGTGCCTGGCCCATAGCAGACCCTTAATAAATGCTTATTTCCTCCCCCTTCCCAAAATGTGAATCTTAACTATAACATGCCTAATGACTGGCCATCCAGCTTCTGGTTAAAGCTTTCCAATGACTGGGAATTCACCTTCCCATTAGTTATCCCATTCTGCTTTGGAACAGCTCTCATTGTAAGCAAGATTCCCCTCATGTTAATCAGAAATATACTTAGAAAGGATGCTATGATGATTCCCTAAAGTTGGCATCATCTTTTGTCCTTCAGAGTCCCATGGACTCTGAAGACTGGGTATCTGGATTCAAAACCCACCTACAAAACCACCTGGGTGACTTTGGAAAAGTCACTTCAGTTCCCTGTGCCTCAGTGTCCTCATCTGTAAAATAAAAGGGTTGTACTCCATGGCTTCTCAAGTCCCTTTCAGCTCTGTATCTATGATGCCATGTCTCTATGATGCCTCCTCTAACTTTCTCCATTCTCATGTTGTTTCACTGCTTTTCATGTTCTGTCTCTTAACATGTATATGTACTCTCTCCTCATCCCCATAATTCCATCCTCGCACCTTTAGTAATGAGGCAGATACTGGCTGAAAACCCACCATCTCTACTTTGGGTTGTGGCAACTTTGCAAAGAATCCTTAGCTTTAAATAAGTCTATGTTTTTCATACTTGGATCTCATGGGCAGCTCAGCAATCTTAACAAATTTCACATGATTTGAACTAGCCCAGAATGGAATGAAGACCCAGGCCACTGTCAGAGACACAGGCTTCAGCTAAAGGCAAGGAGGATGCCCTGATGAAGGGGGTGACAAGCATCCTAGTCCATATTCCCCTTTGAGGATGCAGAAATCAATTTGGAATGGATTGTGATACACAATCATGCCAGGACATTCCAGTGGAATCTAAACACCAAAGAAATATGTAGTTGTTCAGAGAGATCTCTTTGTACTGCCAGGTCTGAGACGGAAACAGACACCTCTCATTCAGTAGACCAGCTGTCTTGCTTCAGACATGGCTCTCCTTTTATAGAAGCATAGAGTCTTAGATTTGTATTCAGAATAATAATATATAATATTTATGCCATGCTCTACAGTTGGCAAAGCACTTAACATAAATCATCTCATTTGAATCTCATAACAACACAAGACAGGTAGATCCTATAAGTGTTCCCATTTCACAGGTGAGGAAACTGAGTCTCAGAAAAGTTAAGTAACTTGGATAAAATCACACAGGTAGTATGAGACAGAGCCTATATTCATTCATTCATTCATTCAACGTTTAATAATTGTCTAGTATGGCAAAGCATTGAGGAGGTACATGATGAGACACAGTCCCTTGCCCTTATAGAGCTCACAGTCCAGAGGGGTATGGAACACAGATAACTACTGTCATAGAAGTCACTTCTAACCCCTGTAGGTTAGGCTAGCTTTGCCTTAAAAGGCATTGAAATGATCCTTGAGACAATTAATTCAGGAGGCTAAGGCTTGACCCATTGACACAGTTCACTCATGGGGTCTAAGCACAAAAACCAACATAGGAAAAGTCAGAAGATCCTCCTTCAGGTTTTTGGCCAGTAGACCAGTATGGCCAACACAGAGGCAGAGACCTAACTGCACCTAACTTAATCAATACTATATCTTTGCTAAACATTCTTTCCCTACTCTGCCTAAGTAAGTCTCCTTTTATTAACTGCTACATTATACAAGAATATTTCATTTCATTCCATTCTTGAACCTGACCTATTGAACTGGCCTTGCTCAGCCCTGGCCTACAATAATTATAATACACAATATTAAATAAGGAATGCTTTAGATCACATAATAAATGCTTGCATGATTGATTGATTGGTTGGTTGATTAGAGACATAAAGAAGAAAGTGTTTTGTGAGGGCAAAAGGGGTAAGGTTATTACTGACTATGGGATTCAGAAAGGGCTTCATATAGAAGGTGCCATTTGAATTGAATTTCAAAAATATTTAGAAATTCAAGAGGGCACTGAGGTGAGTGACACAATTAAAATAATGTTGGCCCTGAGGTCTGAAGATCTGAGTTCAAATCTTGCATCTCTTACTTATCTTATGACTTTGGGTAAATTACTTAACCTTTTTTGGGCCTCAGTTTCCTCATCTGTAAAATAAGGGGTTAACTCAGAGGTTCCTTCCAACCCTAAGAGCTAAAAAGGACCCCAGAAATCATTGAGTCAAAAGACTTTATTTTACAGATAAAGAAACTAATGCCTAGGGAAATGAAGTGACTTGTCTAAGGTGACACATGTAGTGACAGAAGTGGGATCTGGACCCAGGTCCTCTGACTCCAAAGCCAATACTCTTTTCACTGTATCATATTGTTCGATTTATAGCACTCACGGTCCTTCCCTCTTCAAATTACCTTGTGTTTTTAATATACTTTATACTTAGTATACTTTGTATTATATTTGTATTTATGACATACTGCAATATACTTTATATGCTTTTATATTTCAACATACTTTGTATTTAATATACTTTGTGTTAAAATATTTTGTATATTTATCTGCCAGTAGAGTATAAGCTCCCTGAGGGCAAAGACTTGTTTATTTTATGTATATATCCCCAACAAATAGCATAGACTTTGAGATATATATATACATATATATGTATGTATGTATATGTATACACTCACATATATATATATATATATACACATATACATATGGTAGGCTCTCAATATTTGCTTATTGGAATGACTCAAGTTACACATGGTGGGGTAGGGGGAAGGATACCAACAGGCTTTTATAACCACCTAATTAAATTCATAACTTTCCACACACAGCAGAAGCTATGGTTATGCTTGGGGTTGGATGTTGTCTCCCTCTTTGCTCATTATAGTTTATCAATGATACCAACTGGGCTGGATTCTTCTCTTGACTTAGGACAGGGTCAGGCAATGGAGATGACCCCTGAGCTGTTTTTCGGTTGTGTCTGACTCTTTGTGACCCCATTTTCTTGGCAGAGATACTAGAGTATTTTGCCATTTCCTCCTTCAGCTCATTTTACAGATGAGGAAACTGAGGCAAACAGGGTTCAGTGACTTGCCCAGGGTCACACAGCTAGTAAGTGTCTGAGGTCGGATTTGAACTCATGAAGATGAGTCTTCCTGGCTCTATCTACTGCGCCACGTAGCTGCCCTCATAAAGAAATTAGGTATTCACAAAACAATAGCTGCTATTTGAATTGTTCATAGATCCAGAGGGAATCTCTCCTCTACCAATCAATCAGTAAACATTTATTAAGCACCTACTATGTACCAGATACTATGCTAGCCTTAAATGCAGATCAATAATTTGTCAGTTAGGAATTTACTGTGCTTAAGAGAGTTTAAGTGGGGCACTGATTGATTTAGGTGATTTGCCCAGGGTCATATAGCCAGTATGTGTCAGAGACAGGATTTGAACCCAGATCTTCTTATTCTGGAACAGTGGTTCTCAAAGTATGGTCTGAAGAATGCTTACGGTCCCTGAGGTCCTTTCACAGGGTTTGGAAGGTCAAAACTATTTTCATAATACTAAGATATTTTAATTTCTAATATTATAAATATTGATAGATATGATGTATATAAACAAAAATTCCTGGGAAGAGTGTTCAATAATTTTTAAGAATGTAAAAGGATCATGAGACCAAAAAGTTTGAGGCAGCTGCTCTAAAGGTACTTCTCTTCCCACTGTTACCTCCTAATCATTTTGTTTTTGTTTTGCTTTTTGGCGAGGCAGTTGGGGTTAAGTGACTTGCCCAGGGTCACACAGCTAGTAAGTGTCAAGTATCTGAGGCCGGATTTGAACTCAGGTAACTCCTGGCTCCGAGAACGGTGCTCTGTCCACTACACCACCTAGCTGCCCTAAATCATTTTGTTGTTGTTGTTGTTTGTTGAGGTTTGTCCTTTCTTGCTGCTACTATTCAGGTGTGCTTTTTTTTTTTTACTTATTTATTTTTTGCAAATTTTCTTAGAGTCCAAAACCACTGAGCTGTGGTCACTTCTCAGTTATCTAACATCACTAACCAAAATCCAGACTCCTAAAGAAAGCTTGGCCAAATCAAACAAACAAACAATTGTAACCAAGGTTTCTAGCTGGTTACACAAATTGCATCCATCACAACACCTACAACAATGTAAACAAAGTCAAAACTCAAAGATAACAAAGCCAGAGTCAACTTCCAAGGGTCAATGCTGGAACCACTGTTTCCAAGTTAAAGCATGCACTTCCTGTCTGTTAAAAATGAACAAACTACCAAAGTGGAAACTGACACGTGTGTTCAATCACAATCACCTTCTTAACTGGCTTATTTAGTATTTGGAGAATGTGCTTTGTGTGTGTATGGAAGGGGAGGGAGAAATTTTTTAGGTATTTCTTGAGAGACATCTGCTCTGTTGAAACAAAATATGTCAGCATTTTAAAAAATATATTTTTTAATTGTGACTCCCTCCCAATTCTCATAATTTTCCTGGGTATTCAAATCTATGCCTTCAATGCCTTTCTGACTATATCCTGTGTTGGCTGTCTCAGAACACACATCCCTTGGTTTTCACTCCTTTATGCATTGCAATCCATCAACAAGCATTTATCAAGTACCTACTATGTGCCAGGAGCTATTCTAGGTGCTGGAAATACAAAGGCAAAAATGGGAAAAGTTCCTGCCCTCAAGGTGCTTACATTCTATCAAAGAGACATTTGTCTAGGTCTTCCTTGTAACATGCTCCTTTGCATACACCCTATTTAACCCAGGGCAGCTGGTTCCTTGAGAGCAAGTGACCATATCTTGCTTCTCTTCGTGCGCACAATGGTGTCTTACACATGGAAAACACACAAGTGCTGTTTGAACTGAATGGAAGATAGAATAGTAGATTATCAGAGCTAGAAGGAATCACAGCATCAAAGCTTCATCAGCAGAGTGCTAACTAGTAATGTCTGTGTCCAAATCAAACAGTATAAAATGTTCATGGGGCAAGTGGCAAGAGGAGTACCCTCTAATGAAGTTTTAAAGACAAATTCAGTTGTTGGGAGACCGTAAGACCTTATGGTGGGGAAAGATAGAGACTCCCAGGAAGAATATTAGGAGGAGCTGAACTCACCAAGGATGCAGGGGTAGGCGGAGTCACGCACCATCTTGTAACTTTCTTAACTAACTATTCTTACTAACTAGCTACTATGATCAGGGTTTGTTTGTTTTTTCCTATGCTGTCAATTATGAGATTTAGAGATGGGAAAGACTATTAGAATACAGAATGTCTGAACTAAGATGGTCCTTTGTCTGTCAGAATACAGAATGGTAGGGCTGGGAGGAACCTTAGAACACAGAATGCAAGAACTGGGTGGGCCCTTAGAACACAGAATGTCAAAGCTGGGAGGAATCTAAGAACACAAAATGTGAGAACTGGGTGGGCCCTTAGAACACAGAATGTCGGAGCTTGGAGGGCTCTTAGAATTTTTTTTAAAAGGATAGTTATTTGTTAAGTTACTGAAGACAAAAGGAAAATGATCATCATCAACACCATCTTCATGCACTCACAAGAGATTTTTAAGAACAAAGGTCAAAAACAACTTATAACATAATTTATTTTGCAATACAAAAGAAATATAATAAAAAATAGAGTTTAACATAAAAGTGTTTTACAAAACAAACTAAAGATATAAATACCATGACTTTACCTTAATACCAAACTAAAATGGTTCCTATGAATTTTCAAAGTTCTATTGTCTCAAATTTTCACTTTTTTAAAGTGCTGAAACTATTACTTCATAGAATTTGAGCCCTGGGTCAAAAGGAATCTTGTAACAGAGAACATCAGGAGTCAGGAGGGCCCTGTAAATATAGACTATTATGGGAGGAATTAACTTAAAATCAACTTCTCTATTTTACAGTCGAAGAAACTGAAGCCCCGATTGGTAAGGTCACAGAGGAATCTTGGTCAAATTTCTTCCACTCTCTAAGCATTCATTTTCTCAACTGTAAAATGAGAAGATTGGACTCAATTATTGCTAAGATCTCTCTATTGTCAATGACCCTCAGAAGCCATGTATCTCAGGATCACCAACAAGTCAGTGGCAAACTAGAAAGGAAAGGATGGGATCTTGTGTTTCTCATGTGTGGATCCTGAGGGCTTTCTTTCTCTAGTCTGAAGGCTACAATTGCAACATCAGCTACATGCAGGCCACAGCCATGGTGTGGTGTGATCTGAGGGACCAAGTATGTCAGCTTGCCTCCAAATGTCTCCCTCCCAGCCAGCCAGGATGTCTGACAGTCCCACCTTTTGATCTTTCCTTGAAGCTAAAGCACCCTGTCTCCACTAGACCTCCATTAGAAGGTAAATATTGCATACCAATATCATGAAATGCTTCTGCACAATAAGAAATGATGAAAAGGATGGTTTTAGAGAAACCTGGAAAGACTTGCATGAACATATACAAAGTGAAGAGAACAGAACCAGGAGAACAATTAATGTAATAATAACAACAACAACGGAAAGACAAACAACTTTGAAGGATGTTAATCAATGCATGGCCAACTATGATTCCAGAGGATTGATAATGAAGAAAGCTACTTACCTCCTGCCAGAGAGGTGATGGACTCAGGGTGCAGAATAAGACATATATTTTTTGGACCTAGCCAATGAAGGAATTTGTTTTGCTTGTATGCTGCATGTCTGTTAGAAGGTTGGGGTTTTTTTTCCATTTTTTCCTTGTTTGAGTCAGAAGGGAAGAGGAAAGGAAAAAAATAAATGTTTATCGATTGAAAAAAATTAAATTAAAACTTTAAAATTAGGTGTCACCCATTGGTGACAAGAGCAAACAATGGAGAATTTATAATAACAGGGTTCACACTTGTTATGTAGCCCTTTGTATATTATTTTATTATATTGTGTGTATATCATATATTTATAAATTATTTATATATTATAAAGCCTTCAGGTACATTTTGCCCCCTGTCTCTTAAGAAAATTGAGTCTTAGGTCCCATTTCTTCAAAGTGCTTTTCTCTTGAATCATACTAATGGAATATTTATATGGCGCATTATTTTTGCTAAGCACTTTCCCATTCATTAACTCACTTGATTTTCCAAATAGACAACCCTACAGCATAGGCAGGGAGGATATTATTATCCCTATTGGACATGTCCTCATTTGTAAAGCCCCCACCAGCTCTAATGCCTACGATCTTTGCTGACTTCTCCAAACATCCCCACCTCCAGTGACTCGTACTGCCCTCCATCCTGCCTTCCCAGCCACCCGGGTCCCACGCACAGCTCTCCTACCCACTCAGCCTAACACCCTGACATCTTTTTCCTCCCTTTCTGCTTCTCAGCACTCTATTGCCAAACACTCCCCCACACCCCAGGGGGAAGACAAACCCAAACCCGACCCTTTCCCCTCCTCCATCTGCCAAACACACCCGCATTCTGATCTGACCATGGGGAGCCCCAGACGCTTCTAGACCTCCTCATCCAGCTGCACTTGCCTGGTCTCCATTGATGCATCACCAAAGGCAGGAAGGAACCCAAGAGGTCAGAGGCAACAAGGGAAAAGTGCAGCTGAAACATAGAGTGAGGCCCTGGGAAGAAAAACAAATGAACTGGCTAATTATGGAAAATAGTAGATGATCTTTAACGGGAGGTTCCTTAATGCTCTGGGACCAGAAGTCTGGAGAATTTGAAGACACTGCCAATGCTTAAGGGCATCCATTAGACTCCAGCTCAAGAGGAGCTCTCTGTAAAACAAAAATCTCTGCCCAATAAAATGTTGCCCGCCAGGCAGATTTGTCTAGCATCACAGAGAACAAGAAGGAATCTTAGAGAATATCTAGTCTAACCCAGTCTCTCACAGGTGAGGAAACTGAGGACAGGAGAGAGGAAACCCACTCCAGGCCAAAGAGCAAGTCAGCCAGAGATAATCCTCAAACCAATATCCTTAGACTCTTAATCCAGTAGTCTCACACTCTACACTATACCCCAGCCTGCCTCAGTTTCCAAAAGTGACTCAAAGAGAATTAGAATCTCAGTTTCCTCACCTGTAAAATGGAGATAATAATAACACCAACCTCACAGGGTTGTTGTTAGGTTCAAATGAGGTAAAAGGTATAAAGCATTTGGCAAATCTTAAAGCACTATACAAATGCTAGCTATTAATAATAATTTTATCACCAATTACATTATTGATAACATTATTTTTATTATTAATAATAGGTCTATTTTTATAATAATGATATTGTTGTTGTTATTAATAATGATGGTAGACAGTAATTTCCATAGATTGTCATGCATATGTCCATCACTGGGCATTCTCCCATACTAACAGAGGACTGAGCTCAGCTGTGAGGGGTCAAACAAGCAAGTCTAAAGTTGACTGTGAAGGACTTCGATCCTTTTTTTGCTCTCAGACTCAATGTTCTGGCTTTCCAGTAGAATAGGACCTACCCATGCCTCACATAAGACCTAGAGAAGCATGGACAATGTCCATGAGCTGCCAACTTACTATCTTCCCAAGAGGTCTGGGCTGCCTACAAGTACACTGGGGAAGAGAGAAGGGGAAGATCCTTAATCACCACAGCCAAGGCTCCCAAAATTTCTTGGAGTCTTTCTTGCTGTCTGCTCCCTCATTCTCGTATACCACATTGTAACTCACACAAAGACTGGAGCAGTTCAATTGTGATACACTCAGCAATGAAAGTAATTCAAATTTGATGTGCGGAGACATGGATAGATGGATAGATGGATGGATGGATGGATGGATGGATGGATAGATGGATGGATGGAT
>NW_020943070.1:10862791-10883091 GCF_900497805.2 Vombatus ursinus
ATGGATGGATGGATGGATGGATAGATGGATGGATGGATGAATGGATGGTTGGATGGATGGATGGATGGATTAGTGAAATAGAATGCAGCATGTTATGCTCCTCATTAGGCCAGTTGCCTAATTTCTCATTCTCTGGCATGTAGGACCAAGTTTATCTTTATGATCCACCAAAAGAGTTGGATTTGGAATTGAAATACTTGGACTTGAATCCTTGCTCTACAATTACTAGTTGTGTAAACTTAAGCACTTAGTCACTTTCCCTCTGTAGGCCTCAATTTCTTCATCTATACAATGAGGAATTTATACTAGATGAACTTAATTACAAGGTTCTTTCCAGATCCTTATAAGATAGCCTCTGGAGCTCGAGCTCTTTTTTGTTTTTGTTTTTGTTTTTGTTTTGTTTTGTTTTGTTTTTTGGAGCTTGAGTTCTTAAACTGGAGTACATGGTCTCTTCCAAGGGCATCTGTAGATAATTTTCAGGGGGTCCCTGAATTGGATGGGGAAAAACTACATCTTCATTTTTAATATAATTGGTTTCCTTTGCAATCCTATGTATTTTGTCCCATGAATTTAAAAATTTTATTCTGAGAAGGGGTTTATAGGCTTCTCCAGACCGAAACAGGGATCCATGACATGAGAAGCAAGACCAGTTTGGACAAAATTATAAAGTAGGCAAGGGCAGCTAGGTGGCACAGGATAGAGTGCTGGGCCTAGAGGCCCAGTTCCTGAGTTCAAATCTGGCCTCAGACACTTACTACCTATATGACCCCATTTGGAGTTTTCCTGGCAAAGATACTGGAGTGGTTTGCCATTTCCTTCTCCAGCTCATTTTACAAATGAAGAAACTGAGGCAAACAGGGTGAAGCAACTTGCCCAGGGTCACACAACTAGGAAGTGTCTGAGGTCAGATTTGAACTCAGGTCTTCCTGACTCCAGGCCAGTGCTCTCTCCACTATGGTGCCCTCCAGCTGCCATAATCAACAGAGGAAGGTCTCCATGTCCCAGCCAATTCTCTAGGACTGTAAGCTGCAGGGCATATGCCAATTTGCATTGGTAAAGGGGGTTACTAACCAGCAGCTTCTAACACCAATAAAATCACAGGTCCAGCCAGCTCAAAAAAATGTTGGTGGTCCCTACCTCAGAAGGGTGTTTTAGGGCCCAAGTCAAATAGTGTTTATAAACTGCTTTGCAAATTCTGAAGTGCTATGTAAATATTATGAGCACAAGCATAGTCTCCTGATGATGTCAAGTCATAGTGAGGCAGTATGGTGCAGTAGATAGAGCACTGGACTTGTGGTCAGTGACCTGAATTCAAATCCTGCCTCAAATACTTACTAAGGGTGTGATGCAGGCAAGTCACTTAACCTCTGTTTACCTTAATTTCCTCATCTGCTGGAATCAATGGACTTTCAGCTCTAACATTATAACCCTATGAGCTTTGCTGGCGCTAGGTCATAAAGTGATTGGCTCTCTCTACTTCGGCCTAGGGCCAACCATCCCTAAAGACGCTTATCCAATTCATGATTGAATAAGAAAAGAACAGTGGCCCTACTCCTCGCCTTGAAGTTGGCTGGTTATTAGAGCATCCCTGTCCATTTGTCCCTGCCTTTTGAGCAGAGTAATCAGCAATCACCTGGGTTTGAGCTTGCCTTTCAGGGCCAGAATGAGAGGAGAGGCCCAGGGACTTTACTTTTCTGACTTCTAATAATGGGCCAAACGCATGGGGGGCCTGTAACAGGGAGCCCCTGATCTCTGCCAATTTGGAGGAAGCCAGAGTTGGCAAGGCCCACAGATAACATTCTGGACATATTTCCCTCTATTGTTCTACCTGTGGTAACTGTTCCCAGATGGGACATTCAACGGCTCAAGATAAGTGATAGGAAATAAATATAAGACCTCTGGGGCCATACCCACCCTCTAAAACACATTCCTCTCTCTCTCTCTGTCTCTCTCCGTCTCTCTCTGTCTCTCTGTCTCTCTCTCTCTCTCTCTCTCTCTCTCACACACACACACACACACACACACACACACAAGCACATACACAAACACACACACACAACCATACAATCTCCCATAGACTTAAAATGTAGGTAACCTCACTTCACCTTCTCACCTAGCTCATTTCTCCACAGGACAAAGCCCCTGGAACAGAGTTCCTAACCTAGGATCCATGATTTTTTTTTTAGTATTTTGATAACCATTTTAATATATAATTTATCTCCTTTGTAAGCCTATGTATTTTATGCACTTAAAACATTATTCTGAGAAAGGGTTATTAATAATAATGATTAGCATTTATATAATTATTTAATGTTGGCAAAGTACTCTAGCTATGTTATTTCATGTGATCTTCACATCAACCCTGTGAGGTTGGTGTTATTATTATACCCATTTAACAGATGAGGAAACAAGATGAGAGGTTAGATGACTTGGCCAGGGTCACACAGCTAGAAAGGGCCTGAGTTAGGAATTGAACTCAAATCCTCCTGACTCCAAATCCAGGGCTCCTACCCACTGTACCACCTAGCTGCCTATAGGCCTTTCTGGACTGCCAAAGGGGCCCATTAACAAGCAAGACAGGGTGAAGAACACTTCCTTGGAGGATAAGATGTTATCTTTGGATCCTTTGAGCATCCCCTGGAACTTTTCCCTATTACGCGTTCAGCATGAGACTTTAGTTTCTTAGTTCACTAAAGGAGACTCAGTGGGAAGGGAAGAGAAGGGAAGGGACAGGGACAGGAAGGGTCTGGTTTTACTATGAACAGTCAGTCATACAGGACTATACTCATACAGGATTGCAGGATAGAAACACTGTCAACATATTAGTGTCTACTTCTCTTAGCCTACCCCCGTTTTCCTCTTCTGCCCTCTTCTCTGTCACTGCCATCATTTCTTTATTTCCCCCATAAATCTGATGCCAATATATCAGAAGTTCAAAAGCTTTGAGTTGGAAGGGAACTCAGAGATCATTTAGTCCAACCAATATCTGCCCAAGAATGCCCTCCACCAAAGCCCCAGTGAGTACTCAACAAGTCTATGTATGAAGAGATCTAGCAATACAGATACAGTTAGTTGGCACAGTAGATAGAGCTATGGACCTGGAGTCAGGAAAACCTAGATTCAAATTGGCCTCAGATGCTTCCTACCTGTGTGACCATGGGAAAGTCACTTAACCTCTGCCTGCCTCAATTTCCTTATCCATACAATGGGAATAATAATAGCACTTACCTCCCAGGGTTGTTGTGAGGATCAAATAAAATATTTGGAAAGTGTTTTGCAAACCTTAAGTGTCATATACATTCAAACAATTAGTATGACTTATTGACTCCCAAGGCAAACTATTCTATTTTGGGACAGTTCTAATCATATTTAGACTTTAGCAAAATTCTGCCCATCCACCAATTCCACCCATTGCTTCTCGTCCCGTCTTCTGGGGCCAAGCAGAATGACTCCAGTCTTTTATTCACTGGAGAGCTCACGTCCCTCCTGGCCACAGGTGAAACAGACCCAGTTCCTCCACTCTTCCTCACGCTGAATAGTCTCTAGATCCCCTCATTATCCTGGTAACCCTCCTCTGGAAGCTTTTCCTTTTCTCAATATTCTTCTTAAAATATGGAAGATAACAGAAGACAACAGAAGGAAACACAGCCAACAGGACAGCTTCAAAAGTTACATGTTGAATTTGTCATAGACTTAGAACATCAAGCTATACTGTACATAACCGAGATACATAGTTTCACATACAATCCTCTGGGTCTGCTCTATTGTGTATGTCCAGATGCTCACTTTATTTAATATTTAAGTTTAGAAATAAATAACCAATAATAATGACAACAAAAATGCTACCAGCACAAAAAAAAATACGATATTCAGAACTAACCATAATACTCTAAACGTTGTCCGACCAGGACAGAGTAAAACGGAACTATCTCATTCCTTGCCCTGGATACTTAATCAGATACTCAGATGGGTCTTCAACCTTGAGATCTCATCTGCATTGATACAGGAGCTCCCTCCCCTGATGGAGTCTGCAGGCCACCCATGCCTGTCCATCCTGAGTGACTCTCGTTTATTCCCTCCCCAAAGTTGCCTGGGGGTGGGGCAAACAATGAATGAATCAATGAATGAAGTCTATAAAGTGCTTACTATATCACTGTGCTGAGCATTGAGAATACCAAAAGAAGAGTAAGACGATCCCTGCCCTCAATAGGCAACGCATATGGGAGATTTCAGCTGCAAGTCAGAGGGGAAATCCCGTGGTCCTAAGGGCACAGAAGCAAAGTAGGTGGTAATGCACCATCTTTAATGTCATCATTTAATGATGCTACCCCTAGGGCTCTTGGGTTCGGGTCTCCATCAGGGTCTGAGGGGGCATGATGGTCATGGTGGAGGTTTGCCCTGCCTGGCACATGCTGCCTTCTGGCTCTCTCCCAGGGTGTTGCAGCTAGGCTGGCTTGCCTGCCCTGCGGGCTGGAAACTCTGCCTCCCCAAATTCAGCCTTTGACCCCATTAACTGCCTTGGGGGATGTGTTGCTAAAAAAGAATACATCAGTCAATCAGTAAGTCAGCAAGTGTATAGTAAGCACTCGCTACGTGCCGGGAACTTTACTAAGAACCGAGGATTTTTCTTAAAAGTGCAAAAAAATTCCCTATATACAACAAGGTCATATTCTAATGGGGGAAACATAAAAAATAATAAAAAAAAACTGTACATACAAAATACATACAGTGTGAATGGGAAAAGAAGGCAGTGGGGCAGGGGCAAGAAACAAACTATATTGAAGAAAAACTCTTCTGGTTCATCTTAACAAAGGACGAGGAATAAAGGATCATCCCCAGTGGATTTAATTTTAAAATCTTTGGTCTCACTGTAACCAAAAAAAAAAAAAAACAGTTGCTACAAACGTTGAACTACATAGAAATATATGTATTCACAAAGTCGTAACAAAAATGAGCCAACCAAAGCTTTGCCCCACAATGCCGCATTAGAGACTTAATTTTGCAGGTGCCGGCAGCCCACCACCCCCTGGGCATTCTACCCAGAGACCAGTTTGTTTTTCAGATGGTGCCCAATCTAGAATCATAAAATAAGCTTAGAGACAGCAGCATTATTCACAAAAATAGTTAAAACAAACAAACAAGACAGAAACCAAGGGAAAGACTTAAACATGAAAACCCAACAGATACCACTACCGGATGGGAGGGCTCATCTGCCCCGACCCCACTCTTCTCTCCCCCAGCCCCTACTAGACCACCTAGCAGCAGCCTCCAGAGCCCCTGGGGCTCTTTCCCTATCATGGTGCATTTCCTCCTCCACACCTTAAATGACATCCCAAGCCAAAGATTCCTAATTGAGGCTCTATTTCCTCATAGAAATTTCCTCTGCCTACCCTCGTTCTTTTCACTGGTGTTTTGAGGACAGAACGCAAGAATGGGAAGACAGCTTTCAAAGGTTACATGGGAAGCATCATTAGCAGTGGCCAAATGCCTTTAGGCAGTGACGAGAATGCTGAGCGTGCAGATGTTATACTGGCCACTGCACATTTGTGCGGAGCAAAGGCTGGGTCTGTATTTTCCTGGATACAATATCATAGAATGAGTTGATACAGTGACTCCTGACTTCCTTGCTGGTATTTTCTATACTGGAGGATTCTGCCCACACAGCAGGAGCCCCAGCTAATGTTTCCCAGAGGAGACATGTTGGCAACACCCAAGTTTACAGATGGAGATAGTGGGCGGATCTACCCAGGAGGTTCTTTTCTAGGCAATATGTCCCCTCCTTCCTTTACTACCCACTCAAGTGGGGAGCCCCAAGGTCTCAGTGTGAGCAGAGATGTCCCTCCTGTTGGAGGTCAGTATACATGGCAATTTGTCACAAATGTAGAGGGGGCAATCCACATAGGAAAAACAAAATTAATGAAAAAAGGTCTGTTTTCCAGAAGGTGACATATAACTATATATTATAACACATATATAATTACTTATAATTTAATTCAATAAATATTTACTAAATGGATACTATGTGCCATTCAGTATACTAAGCACTGGGGATACAAAAAGAGGCAATGTTCCTCAAGGAACATTGGGGCTAGAATTCAACAGAAGGAGGAGTGTGGGTCAGATAGAATATGAGAGACTGAACAGTGATCTAACTGTCCCATCTAAAGAGCAAAGAAGACAAGAATGGCAAATGCAGTGAGGAATACCATCAAGGCATGATTGTACTTTGACCAGAAAGAGAGATAGATTAACCACAAGAGAGATGGATAATAGATATGCCACCTGCATGAAATTATAAAGACCTAGAGAGAGGCTCTTCAGTCTAGTAGGCAAATTCTGAGTGGAGAAGATGGCAGAGAATCACATCAGATCAAAAGGTATGGATGAGCTGGGACACAAATCTAACAAAATACTGTAGCTTTGAAGAAATGTGTGAAGACTGGAAGTCATCAAGCAAAGACTGGATGACCACTTCTCAGGTACACTATAGAGAGATTCTGATTTGCAATTCGAAGTGGGCACCCTCTGAAGAACCCTCTATATCTTAGCTTCTGTGATCCTGTAAAAATGCTGACTTGGTTTCAGAAGGTGATAGCACCATAGATTTAGAGGTAGGAGGGATCTTAGTGACCATCTAGGCCAATGCCTTCATTTTACAGATAAGAAAACTGAGGCCCAGAGAGATGAAGTGATTTGCTCAGTGTCGTTCAGTTAATAAATGGCAGGCAAGATTTGAACCTGGGTTCTCTGACACCAAATTCAAACATCCTTTCTGGATTCAAGTTCTGGTGTTTTCATGAGAAGTCATTTTACCTGTTTGGGCCATAGTTTTCCTCATCTATAAAATGAAGGGCTTAGACTACATTCTTGTGTATACTGAAAAATATGTTATTCCTCCTAATAGAGTGTAAACTCCTTGAGGGCAGGGACAGTTCCATTGTCTTAGTTTCCCCAGAACCAAGCAAAGCTAGTGCTTAATGAATACTTGTTGACTGATTAATCATAAAAATCTTCCCCAGGTCTAGCATTCTCTGATTTAACAGAGTGAGGAAAATGAGGTACTGATATAAAATGACGTGTCCAAAGTTATACAATTAGTGGAAGACCCAGGACTAGAATCCGAGACTCCTAACTTACAGTGCTATCTATGTTCTATAGGATTCCTAACTAGGAGTTCATGAACTTGTTTTTTTTTAATACTTTAATAATTTATTTCAATATAATTTGTCTTCTTGCATATTTTATCTTACACATTTAAAAATAAGATTCTGGGGTTTCCATGGGCTTCCCTAGACAAAGGGTCCACAAAACCAAAAAAAAAAAAAAGATTAAGAATTCAAAATAAAAACCAACCAGTGTGAATAGCCAACTGAAGTCACTCAAACCAAGAAAACAAAGGCCACACTGGGCCTGAATCACCCAGTTTGCTATGCCTATGGCCAGGCCTCCCTGCAGAGATATGGGCAGATTCAAACTATGCTTTGGTGGTGAAACTGGAAAGCACAAATGTTCATGGTTCATGGTCCTGGGCCAAGTGAGAGATCAATGACATTCTGTCCTCTTAAATTTACAATAAAATGAAAATATTTCATGAATCTTCCTGACTGGCATTTGGGGAATTTCAATGACTGAAGGGCCCATTTCAAAATAATCTTGGATTCCACTGAAAACATTGTCAGAGAAGATCTTGCAAATAAACCACTCGTCTTTGAAATGGAAGCCAAAAATGCCTCCCTTCCCCTAACCCCAAAGGATGATCTGAGCTGCCAGCTATGCTAGTTTTCAATGCAAATACTCTCCTCAATTCTCAGTACTCCACAGGGTTGGACAACCTCAATGGGCCACCAGGCAGTCCCTACTCTCAGCCAAAGTCTACTTATGTGTGAAATGAGGTGATTGGATTAGATAATCATAGGATTATAGATGTAAAGCTAGAATGGACCCGAGAGGTCAAGTCGAGAGAGAGAGAGAGAGAGAGAGAGAGAGAGAGAGAGAAAGAGAGAGAGAGAGAGATGGATAGGTGAGTGGATAGATAGATAAAAGGAAACTGAGGCCCAGAAAACTTATATGACTTAGGATCAGAGATTCAAAACTGAAAGAGATCTTATAGGTCATCAAATCCAACCTATTCCTTTCACATATGAGGAAACTGAGGACCAAAGAGTATAGGTGATTTAGGATTATAATGTCATGTATTTAGAGCTGGAGGAGATCTCTGAAGTCATCTGGTTGATGAGTGAAGTGAGCAGGACCAGAAGAACATTGTACACAGTAGCAAGAACATTGTGCAATGATCAGCTACAATACACTTAGCTGTTCTCAACAATACCATGATCCAAGGCAATTCCAAAAGACTCCTGATGGAAAATGCTAACCACGTCCAGAGAAAGAACTATGGAGTCTGAAAGCAGATCGAAGCAGACTATTTTCACTTTTTTGTTGTTTCTTGTTTTTTTCTTTCTCTTGGTTTTTCCCCTTTTGTTCTGATTCTTCTTTCACAGCATGACTAATGTGGATTGTACATGGATAGCCTATATCAGATTGTTTGCTAGATTAGAGAGAGGGGAGGGGAGGGAGGGAGAAAAATTCAGAACTCAAAATCTTATAAAAATGAATGTTGAAAACTATGTTTACATGTAATTAGGGAAAAAATTAAAATAATATTAAGTGAAAAAAAGAGGTCATCTAATGCAATCCTCTCATTTTACATTTGAGGAAATCTAGACCCAAAGTCGCCAATGTCCCTTCTATCTCTAATCTGCTGAGAGTTATTATTTACACAGTAACTTCTTGGGTAACTTGTATTTTTTTAAAATTAATTAATTAATTTATTTATTTAGGCAATTGGGGTTAAGTGACTTGCCTAGGGTCACACAGCTAGTAAGCGTCAAGTGTTTGGTCTGAGGTTGGAGTTGAACTTGGGTCCTCCTGACTTCAGGGCCGGTGCTCTATCCACTGTGCCACCTAGCTGCCCCTAGTCTATCTTTTAAGGTGTTATTTTCTTCAGTAATAGAAACATGAATTTTTTGATTACTTTAACCTCTGCATTTTGCCAATGAAGAATCTGAGGTTCTGACTGACTGACCAATTCATTGATTACTTTGTATATATTCATATTGATTTATCTAGCTACATGCTATTTCTCCCAGTAGAATGCAAGCCCCTTGAGGGCAGGCAGTGTTTCTTTCTTTTTTTTTCTATGTATTCTCAATGCCTAATATAGTCCCCTGAACCTAACAGGCACCAAAGAAATGCTTGTGAAATTGAATTCAATATGGAAAATGAGTGAGTTGTCCTAGGTAACTTCTCTGGGCTCTTTCTGTTCTAACTTTCTATGACAGTTAGGCAGTGCAAGTATTAGTCACAGTTTGCTCCACTGGCACCTTCAGGATATCAAAGAGAAGTTAAAGAAGCCCCCCAGCATGTTAGGAAGATGTCCCGTGGAGAACCTGGGGGAGGGTTTGGATAGGAGTTGCATGAGTGGGGCAGCCAGCCATGCACGGGCTTCAGTCTGTATTACTGGAGGGAACTTTCACATGGATGTAACTCCCAGTTTGCCTCTCTATCCAGATTTCTCCACCTCTTTGCCAGCATCTTACTACCCAAGAGAAATCTCTGTCCATGGGCTTGGTGACTCCCTAGCCTGGACCAGAATCTGGTGAGGCACTGAAGTCATGTTCACTTCACTGCCAGCTTGATGCTCTTTCCAGACTTTTCTATCTCCTCACCTAGGTACCTCATCCCATTTCTAGTTGTCTTTGCCTGTTAGAATATAAGCTACTTGAGGGCAAGGACAGTCTTCTTTGCTTTTATTTGTATCCTAAGTGCTTAGCACAGAGCTTGGCACAAAGTAAGACTTGATAAATGATGTCTCTATGTGTGCTTCTGCATCTATTTTCTCTCTCTCTCTCTCTCTCTCTCTCTCTCTCTCTCTCTCTCTCTCTCTCTCTCTCTCTCTCTCTCTCTCTCTCTCTCCCTCTCCCCCTTCATCCTGCCTCCCTCTCTATCTTATCACAAATTCACTAGAAAATTATTTACCAATAAAGAAACTGAGGACCAAATAAGTGACAGAATTTGGCCAAGGTCACATCCTAAGTCGGTGTCAAAGCCAGGACTCATACCCAAGCTTATGTACTTCCCCCTAATGCTTTGTCCCAGTTCCCACAATGAATGGGGTCCAGGCACTTCAATTTTTCCAATTGTCAGTCCAGTATGCTTTCTGTCACTCCCATGCTACACCCAACAGAATGAGGGCAAAAACAAATGGACCCCATCTCACCAGAATGACAGTTTCAAACCCTCTCTGTTCCAGATGTGCCAGCTGCTGCTCATCTGAAGACCTCTTAGTGTGGATGATAAATGGGGTAGTGCAAACCCCTGAGATTCTTGGGTTCCCAGCTCAAAAGAAGGGAGACCATCAAGATATGGGGTGACTATGGTTAGCCAAAGCTACAAAGAAAGTCACTGGTCCCCCAGATCCTACACATGCTTGCTTGGGAGTGGGCTTGGGGCTTGAGGGGGATGTGGGGGAAGTAGAATTTGCTTGGAAAACAACCACTATTCTCTTCCTCAGGGGGCATGAGGGAGAGACTGAAAACGTGAAAGTCAAAGTAGTTGTTTCTGCAGTACGCCTGGCCGAGACCCAAGGTACAAAGTTGTCTACAAACTCTCAAATCAGTGTGAGACTTAAAAGACAGAAATATGTGCTGGCAATGGGGCAGGTTGGCCGCTGTTGCCAGGGCTGAATTGAAACCACACTTCTACCTCATGTAGATATCGCCCACAGGTCTCTGGCTGGGGGAAGGATGCTCATGGCTGACGCCAGATCGTCTCCTCTCCCTGCATCTCTCTCCCAAAGTCAAAGGTGCTTATTGATCCAGAAGATACACAGCTCTCTGGAACTTCTTAGGGTCCAGAGGGGCAGGAAAAGAGAATCAAAAACAGAGAGGAGGAAGAGCAGAGTCATTCTAATAGGAGATCCAGGGATGTGTAGACCAGACTGATCTTGAGTGAGCTGATGACGGCTCTGCTTTAGGGTTTCTGCCTATTGGTAAAAGCCTCCTTGGTATTGGTTGAAGAAGGAGACCCCTCCTCTAATTTGCTCCAATTGTTCTTTCCCAGGCTACTTGTCACACTGACTGGCAAAAGGAGTCCAGTCTAATTTCAGTCAATCAACAAACATTTATTAAGCACTTACTATGTCCAAAGACAGGCAAAAGACAGTCCCCAATTTCTAACAGCTCACTGTGTGATGGGGGAGACAATTCACAAACTATATACGGGTCCATATGTAAATGAAAGGTAAAAATTGACTTCCATCCAGTCTTAACTTTGGGTCCATGAACCTGAGAAGTGGAAGGACATGGTCAGCCCTGTGTCAGGAATCTGAATGTGGCAGGATGTAGAGGGTAGATTGGAGTGGGGAGAAACTGGAAGCCAGGACAGCAATGAGGGGGCTACTGCTGTGGTCTAAAACAGAAATTTAAAAAGGTGTGAACTAGGAGCAGGGCTTCAAAGGTAGAGAAAGGTTCTCAACATAGTGCCTTGCATATAGTAGGCATTTAATAAGTGCTTATTGGTGCTTGACTTATTGAAAAAAGAAGTATATTTAGCATCTTAAAATGAAAGGGTTGGACTTGACTTCTAAATTCCCTTGGACCCGTCAATGTTATGCCTCTGTCTTTCTGGCCGCTAGGTGGCATTGTGGATATAACCTTGGACCTGGAATCATGAAGACCTGAGTTCAAATGTGACCTTGGACACTTACTAGCTGTCCCTAGGCAAGTCACTTAACCTTGATCAGTCTCAGTTTCTTCATCTGTAAAATGGAAACAATAACAGCACCTGGCTCACAGGGTTATCATTAGGATCAAATGAGATAATGTGTTACATATTAAAAAGTTCTATATAAATGCTACTATTATTATAGTTGTTATTATTTTGTTACTGTATAAATCATAAATAGGGTTAGAAGAAGAATTATCTATTTTTCACCATTTTACTTTCTCACCCAGTCTATAGGAATGTATTTCAGGGAAAATTCAGGCTGCTGGTAATAAGGAGTGCTTTGGTTGAGCTGTGAAAAACAGATATCACTAGTGTCTGGCAAAAGGAGACAACATGGAGAGGGTGAATTTTGGCACATGAAATGACCATCCAACAGATAGGACTTAGATTAGCCAGAGAGAGAACTTCATTTTAAGTGTTAAAGTTCTTTTTCTTTCCTCTAAAAAATAACACTTGTCTCACTGAAAACCTCTGCTGAGGCTCCTGTGGCTAGAATATATGTGTTGTCTTTGCTATGCTATCTAACTTGACTTTTCTTTGTGTGATGTCAATATACAACATACAATAGCTTAGAAAGAGGGATTTTCCTGCAGCAACAATAATTCACATTATTTTAGCCCTTTGGTGGGCTATAATATATAATAATGTTGAGAAGGTAGCTTCCCCACAACAACTGTATGAGATTCACCCAAGGATTATCACTCCCATTTTACTGAGAGGTTTAGAGAGTTTAAGTTGCTAAACCCAGGCATGCCACTGCCAAGTGTTAGAATGGGATTAGAACCCAGTTCTCCTGACTCCAAGTCCACAGCTCTGACCACTCAACTACACCACTTCTGAGGTGACATTGGTTATCGTTATGGTTTAAACTCTTGTTCACTTCACTTGGAGGTCTGTTTCCTTATTTGATGAACTAAGAGATTTGTTTTAAGTTATACCAGTTTGAAAGGTAATAGTTTCATCTGGGAGCTAATTTTTTTTTATTTGAATTACCTGTCAAGAATTTTTTTTTCAAAGAAAAATAGATCAACTGAACATGCATATGTTATGGTCAAATTCTAAACACTGTCTAATGTCAGTGTTAACCAGAAACTTCTAGTGAATGCTCAATCTTGGAAAGTCTAAAAGAAAAGTAGGACATTATCTCTAAATTAGGGCCATTAATAATAGCTGGCATGTATCTAGGATTTTTACGTAAATTACCTCATTCTGATCTGCACAATAACCTTGTAACATCAGCACCACAAGTATTAATTCAACAAGCATTATATTTATATTATTATAGCTGCCCTGTAGATAATCAAGACTCAGAGTGGAAAAGCAATCCACTCACACAATAAGGAAATGTTGGAAGTAGGATTCAGACCCAGATATCTCCTGACTATAAGGTCAGGTTGCTTTTCACTGTAGCACTCTGCCTCAAAAAGAATCATATAATAACAATAACAACAACTTTATGTGGCTTGTTAAGATTTTCAAAGCATTCTGAAAATATCATATAATTTGATCCTTACAACAACCCTGGGAAGTAGACACTATTATTATTCCCACGTTATGGAGAAGGAAACCCAGGCAGAGACGGGTTAAGTGACTTGCCCAGGACCTTCAAGCATTTCCGTATCATCTCTCTAGGTAGTGGGGCATTGTGGATAGAATGTTAACCTTGGAGTAAAGAAGTCCTTAGTTTAAATTTCACCTTAGATTAATTACTTAGTTGTGGGCAAGACACTTAACCTCAGTTTTCCCATATGTAAAATGGGGCTAATAATACCCCTACCTCCTAGGATTGTTGTGATGCTCAAATGAGATAATATATGTAAAGCATTTTGCAAATTTTAAATGACTATTTAACTGCCAGTTATTATTTGTATTAGGTCCCACAAATGAGCTGATTCTCTCCACTGAGATATAGTATGGTGCAGTGGATAGAGAACTGGACTTAGGAGGTTAAGAAGACCTGGGTTTCCAACCCAGGTTGAAGACACAAGCTGTGTTTCAGAGAAATTCACTTCCCAGAGGACTTCGGTTTCCTCATCTGCAAAGTGGGGGTGTTTGGTCAGATGGCCTCTGAGCTTCCTTCCAGCTCCACGTCAATGGTCCTGTGATCTTAGATGCATGACAAATAAGTCCCTTCACCTCTCTGGCCTTTGGATTCCTTCTCGATAAAAGGAGGGAGCTGGATCACAAAGATTCTTTCCAGCTCTAAATCTGTGATTCTATGATTCTTCATAATATTTAGTACCTTAGACGCTCCAGCTGATGTTCACACTATGCAGGGTTAACTTTACCGAACAAGCTACAGATGCGAGCTTACTCCTTAGACTAGTCTACCTGCCACATTTTTAATGTGGATTCTGGAACACAAATTACAAGTGCCCATCAAGTGTGGTCTGGTTTTGCCAAACAATCCCAAACAATTACCTGATGGTGAATTTTCTCATGAGCAAGACAGCCGCAAATTGACTCAGCACCAATGAATAGGACAGCTCAGCTCATCTGGGTATCCAGTGGACATTCAATAAATGCTGTGGTCTGATGGATTGACAAAGTGCTTTGAAGCCAAGGAGGCTCCAGGTAAGTCCATGCCAATGTTCATCCTCACAGCACAAGCCTATGCTGTCCAATGTGGGAAAGTAATGACCCCGCTCTGTAAGACCTGGATCAAGAGAAGCCTGCCTCCTGAAACCCACAGAGTGACAGTGCCAGGGTTCAGAGGGCACACCAATTAGAGAGCTATACTAATATCTGCAAATCTTCCAGGAGCTTGCGTGGTTAAGTTAATTGGGTCTAAATTTCAAACTCCACTGGAGACCAATTCACATTTTACTAGAGTTAGAATACACACAGCTACCCTTTTTCCATTGTAACACCAAATTAGTCCCCATTAATTAGGCCCTATTAATACTGGCTCCCTTGATGCTGTGAGCACATTTGTGCCAGCAACTTAGTCAGGGAGAAGTTTATCAGGCCTAATTGCTGAGCCTGTCTTTCAAAAAGCAGCCTTTGTTGCAGGAGAGCTTTGTATGAGACACAAAAGTGGCTTAAAAATATCGCTTTGGAAATGTTAAGGCTGTATTCAAATGTATATGACATACATATGGAGTACATATACACATAACTATACATAAAGAGGTAGTGGGGTGGAATGGAAAGAGGACAGAAACACTAAGCCTCTGTTGATGGAGCTGTGCATTGGTCCAGCGGTTTGGAAAATAATTTGGAATTGGGTGAGTGGTTATTACATTGTTCATCATCTTTGACCCACTGATCCCACTACAATGCATTTCCTCTCCAAAGAAGTGCAAAGAGGAGAGGGAAGGATAGAGGATAAGGGAATAAAGGGGAGAGGAGAAAGGAGGGGAGAAGGGAAGGAAGGTCCCATATGTAGTAAAATGTTTAGAACAGCACTCTTTACAAAAGTAAAAAGCTGGAAACAAAGTGAGTGCCCACTGGCTAGGGAAGAGCTGAGCAAACTGTACTAAGTTAATGGAATATAATATTACTGTGCCATAAGAAATTTTGGATATGAGGAATTCAGAGAAACAGGGCAAGATCTATAACAACTTATGTGAAGAGAAACAACTGGAATTAGGAAGCTGTGAGTTCAAATCCATTCTTAGCTGTGTGACCCTGGGTAAGTCGCTTAACCTCTGTTTGCCTCAGTTTCTTCATCTGTAAAATGAGAATAATAATAGCACCTACCTCCCAGGATTGTTGTAAGGATCAAATGAAATATTTGCAGTGTTTTGTAAATCCTAAGGCACTGCACAGATGTTAGCTGATATTAATAGCTATCATAATGTGAGAATATTAAGATTATCATATTATTATCATATAATATTATTACACACTAATAATTTTATTGGCTGGCTCCTAAGCTAATCAGGAGAATAACATAGCCCAAAAAAAATGAAAACCATCAAAAAGGCAGCTGAATTTAGATATATTGTGGTTGAACAATCTTGATCCTAGCTATTAGAGGAGATCATACCCATCCCTCCTTGGGTGAAGGGGAGGATTGTAGGTGTGTCATCATCACCATCATTTGGGTACTTTGTAGTAGGTTAATTTTGCTTTGCTATTTTTTTCTTTGATATAAAGGAGGATTAAGAATGAGAGAAGCAGGGAAAATATCCAAAAAGATTGTAAAAATGTACCAAAGGCATAATAAAAATCAGTAAATAAATAAACAAGTTGTACTGTATCTGGAATCAAGAGAGACCTGGGTTAAACTCTCACCCCAGAGTGGAGAAAGAAGGCGGGGGAAATAACTGAACTAAGTGGGGAGTACAAGCATGGGATATGGATGTTTCTGGAAGATAAGCATTACCTGGAGTGCCAGAGGCAGCCGGTAACCAGTGACTCTCAAAGAAGCCCATAGGCTCCAGATCTTTTGGTCTGTCACAGTACTACAACAGAAACCCCCCAGTTAGGATATTCCTGTAGGGAACCAAACCTTCTTCCATTTCCCCACTTAACTGGGGGCCAGACACCATGCAGAGCCTTCTGCCTCTAGCAACCAACCGGCCGGGATCCCATGAAGGATGGGGATCTCTCTAGCCCCATCCCCATTTCACACGTGGGCCACTCTGATGACCTTCTCATAAAAGGACAAGGTCCTCCTCAGGATCTGGGATTTCAAAGACAACAGCCTGGTTTTCTCAACAAGAAGGATCATTCTAAAACCTAGACACTGGCCAAGGAATTTTCAAAAGCCAAACTCTTATTGTGTGGGGTTATTGAAATTCTGGGTGGTCTCTCTTTCTCTACCCTGCTCCCGGCTTTTTGGCCCAAAGCTGTCTTTACTTAAGATATCTTGAAGATCACCAGAAACCCCCTTGCTGTAGATCATGCATGGACTCTTATCTTTCTCCCGTTCTGCTGTTCTTTTCAAGGTCGCCTATCTGCACCTATCAAGCAGCTTAGCAGCATTAATGACGCCTGGGCAGAAATTACAGTAGCTCCCAGTGGTGCCACTTCAGGGAAGGCAGAGATCATGTTTCTTTCATAAACTCAAGCTTCCCCAGCTCACAGTCCGGAGATCTGAGCTCTTTGTGAATTATAACTGGGCTGGTAGGGTCTACAGGTAAGAGGGTTCAGGCGAAAATAAAAAGGAATTCAAACTTTTTCACATTTCTAAAAGATATGCTTTTTTGTTGTTGTTGTTAAGCCATGTCTGACATTTCATGACCTTATTTGGGGTTTTCTTGGCAAAGATACTGGAGTGGTTTTGCCATTTCCTTCTCCAGATCATTTTACAGATGAGGAAACTGAGGCAAACATGGTTAAGTGGCTTGTCCAGGGTCACACAGCTAACAAGTGTCTGAGGCTGGATTTGAACTCAGGTCTTCCTGACTCTAGTCTAGGCCCTGGTACTCTATCCACTGTGCCACCTAGCTGCCCCAAAAAGATACGCTTAGCTTCTTTCAAAATTCACTTTCATTCTGCACCCTCCTACCTTGCTCCCCACACCCCTGAATTTAAAAAGTGTCTATGTTTGGTTCAAATGAAGGATAGAGCATATGATTTCATTGATATAGGAAGTCACAGAACAAGACACTCTTTCTAAAAATGCAGATTAACATCCCCTCTAAAACTAGAGATATAACAATGATAGTGATTATGGTGACTAGAATTTATATATTCCTTCAAAATTTCAACGGACTTTATCTCACTGGACCCAAACAATTTCCCTGTGATATAAGAACTAGTATCATCCCCATCTTACAGATACAGAAACTGAAGCTGAGAGCAGTTAGGTGACTTCCTCAGGCTGACACAGCTACTAAGTGTGTGCAGCGGCAGGTCAAACTCATCTTCCCAACTCCAGACTCAGTCCTGCATTCCCCAATGCCACCTGGCTGCCAAGCACCAAGGGGTTAAGGCACTTCCTCGGGGCCACACAGCTGACCCACATAGCATCCTCTCAACATATCAGACATATCCTCCCCTGTATGTCTTTCCTCAGGCTGTTGATGAGTCAATCAGTAAGCATTTATAAACACCCGCTATACAAAGTCTAAATTAAATAATTTGCCCTTAAAGGACTTAAATTCAATCAATCAATAAGCATCTATTAAGCACCTACCATACATCAGGCTCTATATTAACCACTGAGAATGCAAAGTCCAAAATTAAACAATTTGCCCTCAAAGGACGTACATTTGACCAATCAACAAGCATTTATTAAGCACCTACAATGTGCCAGGAACATGCTAGGCACTGAAGATACAAAGACAAAAGTGAAGCAATACCTGCCCTCAAGGTGTTTACATTCTATCAAGTTCCCTTCACCTGGAACATCCTTCCTTCTCAAAAGCTGAGTCCAACCTTTTCTTCAAGGTCCAGCTTAAATCCAACCTCCAGGGGCAGCTAGGTGGTGCAGTGGATAGAGCACGGGCCCTGAAGTCAGGAGGACCTGAGTCCAAATCCAGTGTCAGACCAAACACTTGACACTTACTAGCTGTGTGACCCTGGGCAAGCCACTTAACCCCAATCGCCTTAAAAAAAAAAAAAAAGAATTCCTTAACTCCAACCTCCAGGAGACTACCCCAACCTTCAACAATCACTTTTCCTTCTGAATTTCTACAGCCCTCATTGTCCACACTTCCCATTTGGCTCTCAACACAACCTAACATATCATGTCATATGGACAGCACTTAAAGGTTTGCTAAGTGCCTTTCACACACAATTCATCACAACAGCCCTGGGAGGTAAGTATTCTAGGTATTAGCTTCCCCATTTATCAGCAAGGAAACTGAAGCCTGGAAAAGTGATGTGACCTGCCCGTGAAGCGTCCAAGGTGAGAGTCAAACCCAGACCTTACCCAACTTAAAGTCCACCTGGCTATTTATGATGGTGTTATGCCTCATTGGACTGGCTTTTCTCTTTAAGTGAGTGTCCTGTCTCCCCAAGTAGATTAAACATTTAGAAAATGTCTTCAAAAAAAGAAAAAATCTTGATAAAATGGGCCAGAAGAGACTTCATGATCCTGTGCCCTTGGTAGTAGAGTCTGGCAAATCGTGGGTGAAGATAATGGCCTGTCTAACCTTTGAGCAGAGCCCTAAGTAACAGTTGACCCTTTCCATTGGAGGCCTTCCCAGTGACAGCCTCAAAGTATCCTTGGGTGTTTCTCCTCATGGAGCCTTGTGTCTTAAGGTTCATAGACTCATGTTCCCAATCTCATTGGTTCATGAATCTGGAGCTGGAAGAGATTTCAGTGGCTGTCTACTCCAGGGTTCTTAACCTGGGGTCAATGAACTTAAAAAATATTCCAATAACTGCATTTCAATATGATTTGTTTCCTTTGTAATCCTATGTATTTTATTTTATGTATTTAGAAATGTGATTCTGAGAAGGGGTCCTTTCTCCATCACCACATTGACTAAGGGGTCCATGACACAAAGAAGGTTAAGAATCCCAGGTCTAATCCAAATTTATAGATGAGGTTTTATAGATGAGAAAACTGAGGCTGGAGGAGGTGGGGGTGTTGAGTGACTTTCCCAAAGTCACATAGGCATTAAACATAATGTTGGAAGAATCTCCCCAAAGTTTCCCTTGTTTCAGATGAATTTTTCTTTAAATATTGACCTAACTTGGGAAGGCATTCTGGTAGCTTGCCCCAAGATATGGGTTTGTTTGTTTTTGTCTCAATCACCACAATTGTTACTTACGGCTCTTTCCTTTCCATGATATATACCCTATTTTGCCATCATTAGGGTCTACAACCATGTGGTTTACTCCAGCTGACATCTCTTCTGTTTACATGCAGAAAGTGATATAAAAATGACTGAGTTCAAATGATCGGCACTGAACCAAGTATTAATTTGATGTTATCAAAATAACTGGTTCATTAAAGGAATTGACCAGGTGAGTTTTAAGACAGTTGATACATGAAGATGTGATCTATTGTCTCTATAACAAAAGTGAGATAGAGCTACAGTGATTTCAGGCTTGACTAGTACCACCCACCCAAGCCAAGAGGATACTTTTAGAAATGATGCCTCCAACCCAGTCACAAACTGGAGATATTACAGGCACGCAACTCACTTTGGAGTTAGATATCCAACTCAAATATGTAGCTTTATAAGATCATAAAATTACGCCCCAGAAAGCTCTACATCCTACAAGATACTTCAGTCCCAAAACTCACAAACTCATATCTCAGAAATATCCTCTGCCCTGGGGTCCCTCCTGCTGATTGGACAGATCCTCCCAGAATCCTCAAAGAAGGAGGATGCTACAGATTAGCCATCTCTTCATTCCCCCACCAGGCTGAACTCCTCTGGACTCCTAATCATGCCTCTGTCAGAGTACCTCCTTCCTCTGTTTTCCTCTCCATTTTTCAGCTTCTTGTGGTATGCTTGACTCTTTTTGTATCCCTAGCACTTAGCACAGTTCCTGGTACACAGTAGGCACTTAATAAATGTTTATTTATTGATTGTGGTTTTCTCCAGTAGAACCAAGGCTCCATTTGACTTGCATTTTATATTCTCAAGATTGAGCACAGTGCC
>NW_020943070.1:10883101-10896313 GCF_900497805.2 Vombatus ursinus
TAGGTGCTTAATAAATGTTGATTGATTGTGGTTGCTGTTGTCTTACTTGTTACAAGGTAAGCTCCTTTTTGGTATGTATTTTATATTCTCAATGCTTCGCACAGTGCCTGGCATACAGTAAGCACTTAACAAATATTTGTTGATTGTTGTTGGCCGATAAAATCACAGATTTAAGGCTAGGAGGAACCTAGTCTGAACCCCTCATTTTAAAACTGAGGAAACTGAGGCTGAAGGCCGTAAAGGAACTTGCCCAATGTTATACAAGTAGTATCAGAGCTGGAATTCAGACTCTGGTCCCCAGACTAAGATTCCAGTATCTCCCCGATTAGGACAATAGGATCAGAGGTCTGATGTCATACTACGGATAGAGTACTGCACCTAGAATCAATTCAAATCTTGTCTCAGATACTTAGTAACTGAGGGAGTCACCTAACCTCTGTGCCTCAGTTTCCTTATTTGTAAAATTAGAATAATAATAGCACCTCATAGAGTTATTGTGAAGCTCAAATAGTATGATACATGCAAAATACTTTTCAAACTATAAGATGTTACACAAATGTTAGCTATACTTATTACTGCCTATAACTAGAAGGGACCTCACCGGCCATCTATCAAACTCCCTCATTAGACAGATAGGGAAATTAAGGCCCAGAGATTGTTAATGACTTACCCAAGATCAGAAAGGTAGTAAATGACAGAGCTGGGATTTGAACCCAGACCCTTCTACTCCAAATATAGTGCTCTTTTCACTGGGCCACAATTAATTACCGCCAATATTCATTTAGTTATACTAATTGGGGGAGAGGGAGAAAGTTCCTGGGAAGAAGACCAAGGTTACAAAAATAATCCCCCAAATCCTTTACATTGGGGCTTTGAAAGGCATTAAAGGGCTTCTCTCTTATTTTACATGTTTTGTTTTACCTTTTTTTTTAGGCCCATGTTAAAATCATTTTGCTTTCCCATGGCGTATACTGGTTAATGAGCTGGGAAAAGTGAACTAGAAGTCTGCCAGGTGGATCCAGATGAGGATTCAAAATTGGCCTAAATTAAGCCATGCCAAAAAAGAATCTGTCCATGAATAATTAAGTTTATTCACAAGATAAATACCTTCAGGATGCTTTCCCCCATGTCTTTGCAGAGGTGGGGGACTATGGGTGTGGAACACCTCATATATGTCAGATATGTTGATTAGTTTGGCTGAACTGTTATTTTTCTTCATTTTTAGTCTGCTAGAAAGAATGGCTCTCTGGGAGGGACTGTTGGGGGCAGGGATCTAGGTGAGGTACAAACAAAATAAATCAATAAAAATCTATTTTTAAAAAGGAATGACCCTTCCTTAGGCATAAGATTACTCAGAATCATAAACTCAGAGTGAGAATGGACCTCTGAAGCTGTCCAGCTCAACCCTTTCCTAGGCAGGAACCCCCTCTATAGCATTCCTAAAAAAGTAAGCATCCAGAATTTGCTTGAAGAATTCCCCTGGCAGGTCACTCACTATCCCTCAGAGGGATCCCACTCCACTTTCAGACTGTTCTAATTGTTAGGAGGTTTTTATTTGTGTTGAGCCAATATCAGCCTCCTGTCAGCCCTACAGTTGGGTAAAATACCTTGTGATGGTGCCAATAGCATGGGTGGATTATTTACATCTGCGTATGCATCCATGACTTCAGACAAAGTAGACTTGAGTAGTCCCAGAAGGAAGGCCACCATCATGACCTCAGGGATACTCACAATGGTGGGACAGGAATGCTTATGTGCTAGCCCAGCTCCTTCTTCTCTGGGCCAAGACCTCCACCTCCCAGGTACAGCCCACTTTGGGGTCAATGGGAGGTGAGGAGGAAACAGGCAGACAATCTCATGGTGAGGCCACAGAAGGCAAGACGGAGAGAAGGCAGATAAAATTACATGTTCCCAAGCCCGGGACTGAAGTCACGAGAGAAGGGAATACCATCATGCAATGTGATATTCCGCAGGTGTGAAAGTAACCTTTCTGCAGGGCTGAGGAGTCCGCCTTAAATCAACCACAATGACATTGAAAATGAGAAATAAACAAAAAACAAGATGTGTAAGTAATGGGAATTGGGAGATGGAGCAAAACAGGATGAGAAATGTCAAAGAGAATTGCAAACACAGACAGTCACACCTCCAAACACAAACAGAGGTACACTGAAGTCTGGATCCTTTGCCAAACATGCAGCCAGTTATACCCAAACAAATATTTAGAACTAGTAGGAAATGACTTGGAATCATAAAATCATAGATCTGGAGTTGGCAGGGGCCTTAGAAGTATTGTAGTCCAAACACCTTATTTTACAAAGAAGGAAACTGAGACCCAGAAAAGGGAAAATGATTTCTTCGACATCACACAGCTAGTAGGAGACAGTCAGGATTTGAACCCAGTTCCTGTGACTCCAAATGCCATGCTCCTTCCAATTTACTATGAGTTTAAAAATTTTTAGGATCTGTGAGGGCAGGGCCCTAGTCTGACTCATCTTCTATTCCTTGAGCCTCTCATTCTAATACAATATACAGTAGGTATTCAATAAAACTGATGAACACATTAGTTAATTGATTAGAGATGCAAATGACTATTGAAAGAAAGATTTAAATTTATTTGTTATTATATTATATATAATATAATAGATAACATAATTTATATTATATATAAATCTATATTTCTAGAAAAAAGAAGGATTATATTAAAAAAACAAATGGGAGTTGCATTTGAACATGTTAAATTTTATCAGTACTGAAGAGATTGGGGACCATGCTACTGTTCTCGTACATAAGGGGCAGTGCCTTTCTTGTGTGTATCTCTTACCTCTATATCTAGACTGTCAGCTCCTTGAAGGCAGGACCTTGCAGTCTCTATAGCAATAGCGCAGTATCTTGCAAAATAATAACATTTTAAAGTGCTCACTGTAGACCTCTATTTCATGAGGCATTTAAGCCATATTTATTTTTCTCCTGACTCCACTCCTCATCTTTCCAGACTTCTCTACCTTCTGGTCAGTAGCCTCTCCCCCATGCAGGTATCCTTCCCCACCCTTTATATGTGATCTTCTTCCATTAGAATGGAAGATCCTTGAGGGTAGGGCATTGGTTTTGTTTTGGTTTGGTTTTTTTGGTTATATTTTTATCCTCAGAACTTAGCACATAGTCTGGTAAGCATGGTAAATATGTTCTCTATCTGTAAGTTAGAAATGGGTCACTGTTTATGAGGAGGCCCTGATTTAAGTCATTAGAAATTATAATAAGAGGAGTTAGGAGATGAATAGGTAAAAATCAAAGGAGAAGCTGAGAACCATGCTAATTAAAAGAGAGGCATTGTTTTGCTGAGAGCTGATTGGGCAGAGAAAGGCAGTATTGCTCTCTAGCACCATCTACAGCCCAAAAGAGGGGAAACACCTCAATAGTTTTCCTGTATTACCCTTTACTGCCACCAGTGGTTTGAGAGGGAAAAACAGGAAGAAAGACAAACTGCATCTGATTAGCTGTGAGCTGTGCTGATTGGAGAAGATCTGTGGCTGTGTAAATGCTAACTTGGAGAAAACAGAATTCTCTGATAGGAACAGGCTGCATGGTCCTATCATCATGTACAGATTCAGAGGGAAAAACTCCAAACCCACCCAGAGCAAATCTGAGGAGTTTGCTAGAAGGAAACCATAGCAAGGCGGTGCAATGATTGACAGAGTGCCAGGACTGGAGTCAGAAGGACTTGAGTTCAAATCTGGCTTCAGATACTTACTAGCTGTGTGACTCTAGGCAAGTCATTTAACCTCTGCTTCAGTTTCCTTATCTGAAAAATGGGGATAATATTAGCACCTATTTCCCTGGGTTGTGTGAGGATCTAATGAAATAGGAATTATAAAGCACTTAGCACAGTGCTTAACACCCGGCACACAGTAAGTGCTACATAAATGTTAGCCAATATATCCATTATTACCACACTTTCTCTGCACCCTAGAAAGGGTGGCTGTGTGCTAAAAGAGCTTGACACTACATCAGTGACCCGAGAGTAGCAAAAAAAGTAGCTTTGCCCAGGAGAAGTCTGAGGACCACAAGGGGAAGAGACAGCAAAGAAGCAATTTTTGCCCAACAAGTGACATGTGATGATGACTTTCCTCTTAAGAGACTAAGGACCTCAAGGCCTGCCATCTAGTTGTCCCCAGCATGTGAGTTTTCATATGCATGTGTCTCCCTGCTAGATTTCTGTGTGTGCCCACTTTTCCCCATGAACATTCTTGTGTTTATTGGTGGGAAAGTTACCTCCCAAAAAAAGTGTGTGGGGAGGTGGGGGGATTCCATGCCAGATTTTTAAAATTTATAGTTTCTTGATTTAAGATTCTTGCTGTGTTACTCAGACCAAGGTACAAAGTATCATTTCTTTGCTTAAAAGGTCATGTTCTCAATCAATCAACAAACATTTATTAAGTACTTACTATATCCCCAGTATCTAGCACAGCACCCGTGTTAAATACTGGGGATATAAAGTGAAGCCAACAATCCTTTATTAAATGTCTAATATGTATTAGACATTAGAGAGAGAAAGGAGGGAAGAAAGAGAAAGAAAAACAAGAGGAAAGAAAGAAAGGAGAAAATGAAGAATGGAAAGAAAGAAAGAAGGAAGATAGGGAGAGAGAGAAAGGGAGACTGAAAGAAAGACAGAAAGAAAAATAAAAAGAAAAGAAACAATTTCTGCTCTCAAGGAACTGGCATTCTATAGAATGACAGATCCATAGACATATTCATGGTATTCAATACACAAAGAACAACTATCATTTAAAAAAAAACTTTTGCAAAGTACTTTATGAACCTTAAAGCACCATAGAAATGTGAGTTATTATAATTTTTATTTTAACTTTGCTAAACCACATTCCATCTGGATTCCTTGATGTCTTACACTTTCCCTTTCTTCCTTCTTTTCTTTCTTTTTTTATCTGTCTTTGTACCTTTCTCTCTTTCTGTCCCATCCCCTCTAGTTTGCAAAATTAAAGCTGTAGAAACAATAGGAAATATCACCAGATTCTGTGATAAAATCTTCTAGCTCTGTCATATGCCACTATTGGTGGTATTGGCTGGTCATATCCCCAACCACATTCCTAACCCCTTAACAATCCAGCAATATACCTACTAAGTTACATGGGACTCTCCTGATTTTCTCTCTGACATCCCCCTTCCCAACCTTATTTGTAATATCTCCATTTTGCAATTACTTTGCATTTATTTTGTTTAAATTTTGTATTTATACAGTTGTATTTTCCCCTACAGCAAAAAAGATCATGCCTCTTGAGGACAAGGACTGATTCTAACTTTTTTTTTTTTGCCTCTATGTTCTCAGACAAGCTCTAGCATTCAATAGGTACTTAATCAATGCTTGTTGATTAATTGATTGGAAGCACAGAAACAGAAGAATGCAAACTCATTGAGAATAGAGAATGTTTCATTTAGTTTTTGCATCCCCAGTGTGTGGGGCAGCTCAGTCGGGCAACTAGGTGGTACAACGGATAGAGTGCCAGGCCTGGAGTCAAGAAGATTCATCTTCCTGAGTTCAAATCTGGCCTCAGAGAAATACTAGCTGTATGACCCTGGGCAAGTCACTTAACCCTCTTTGCCTCAGTTGTTCATCTGTGCTGAAGAAGGAAATGGCAAACCACTCTAGTATCTTTGCCAAAAAACAAAAACAAAAACAAAAAAAAAAACATCAAAAATTGGATCACAAAGAGTCAGACATTACTAAGATGACTAAATAACAAAACCTCCCAGTGCTTAGTACAATGCCTGGCGCATAGTAAGTATTTAATAAATGATAGTTGGATTGAATTAAACTGAATTGAATTAGGTCATTTTGTCTGCCTGAAAAACTTCAGTTTTCTCACCTGTAAAATGAGAGGTTGGGTTAGATATAATTTCTGTAACGGTC
This sequence comes from Vombatus ursinus, assembly GCF_900497805.2. NCBI lineage: Eukaryota > Metazoa > Chordata > Mammalia > Diprotodontia > Vombatidae > Vombatus > Vombatus ursinus. Next base: position 10,889,025 of record NW_020943070.1, read on the forward strand.
TTTTCTAGTTCTAATAGTTTATAATTATATTGCCTTCTTTCTTTCTTACTTTCTTTCCCCAGACCAGAAATACAGAATTATATCAACCCCAAGGACTGCAATGAGAGAGGTTGAGTACTATTGGAGCAATGCTGCCCTCTGCTGGCCATCTGAAAGCATACTTCTCTAAGACAATTTCAGAAGTCAGGGCAAAAAGACATTCATTCAAGCAAATATTCATACCAATGTTGGTCTTTGAGAGACTTCATAGATCGACTTTTGAGGCCATCTAGGTCAGCCCCACTTCTCATTTTACAGGGGAGGAAACTGAGGAGGAAAGAGGTTAAGTGACTGGCGCACAGCTAATGAGTGTCTGAAGTAGGATTTGAACTCAAGGTCTCCCTGACTTCAGGAACTAGCTCTTTTTCTGTCCCATGCTGACTCTCCATTCACTCAAGTGACAAACATCATTCAGTCACAAACACACACACACACACACACACACACACACACACACACACACACACACCTGCTCAATGATCTTCTTAGCTCTCAACCTCAGTGGTTATATACTATCATATTGTTGTCAAGTTCTTTCATGTGTGGACATCTCATCTTCCCCAACAATACTGCAAGCTCCTTGATCAAAGGCAGGGAATGTTATGAGTTCCTTTCCTCTTCTAGCACAAAGCTGAGCACAGGGGAAGAGTTATATAATTATCTATAAAATTAAATCCATCATTGCTGCTCCCTAACATGAACCTTCTTTGTGTGATCTTGGGTTTGTCTCTTCACCAATCTGGATCTCCATTTACTCATCTATAAAACAAGGCATTTGGACAAGATAGGCTTTTTAGCTGTATAATCTTCTGGTGGATAATTAATTAAGATAAATTCAGTTGAAAGGGACATGAAATAAGTTGTTATAATGGCCCCCAGGTTGGATGTTATTAACAATTATCATCACATAACTTCTTATTTTAAACAATTAGTCTTACTAACTATGCTAATTATAAACCCATAATGGATAAAAACCATTACACAGGATCCATAAGCTTTGAGGACCTCAGTTCCTCATCTCTAAAATGAAAATATTGGACTAGATGTCTTCTGACGTCTCTTCCAGCTTCAGATCTCTGATCTTCTGCTCATGCTAAGTGACCACAGACATTGGTCATTTTGTATAATTATAGAATAGTTGAACTAGAAGAGAGCTTGAAGGTCATTTAATCCAATGTTTTTATTTTATAAATGAGGAAACTGGGAACCAAAGAAGTCAAGTACCTTAACTGAACTCTCATAGTAAGTGGTAAAGCTGAAGCTATAACTCTGGTCTCCTGATCAGAGCTGAAACTAGCAACTTTAGCACCTGGGGCAAGCAGTCCAAAAGGGCCTTCCAGCTAACTTCATAATTCACATGAAAATAATACAAGTAATTAAGATAAATTCAGTTGAAAGAGACATGAAATAAGTTGCTATAATGGCCCCCAGGTTGGGTGTTATTAACAATTAGCATCAGGTAACTTATTTTAACCAGTCTTACTAGCTATGTTAAGTATGGGTTCAGCTTAGCTGTTTCTACCTGCTAAAGGTGTGTGTATGTATGTTATATTTTTACATTCTAAGGGTCATTGCTCTGGGACAAAGCCCTGGTTTCTCCCACTCATCCTAATTTTGCTAATTCTAGTCTCTTCCCTCTGTTCATTAATTGCTATTTATCCTATATGTAGCTTGTTTGTATATATTTATTTGTTTTCTCCCCCATTAGATTGTGGGTTCCTTGAGGGCAGAGACTGTCTTTTGCCTCTTTTTGTATGTCCAGTACTTACCATAGTGCATGGCACATAAAAAGTGCTTAATAAATATCAATTGATTAATAGTTATACTTCTGATCCTGCCTCCCCCTGGTGCTCTTCCTAATACATAACTTAGATCTAACAAGATCTAGAGCCAGAACAGAGTGATGAGGGATGGAAAGAAAAGCTTGGACTTCTGAAGAGCACTTGTCTTCCTCAAAGCTCAGGAAACATTTATATATTCACATACAGAGCTTGAAGAGATCCTGAAGATCCTCTAGTCCCTCCTAGGGTTGTTGAAAGGACCAGATTTTAGAGTACTAAATAAAATGTCAACCACTATTGTTGTTGTTGTTGTTTTACAGATGTGGAAAACAAGACCCAAAGAGGGGAAACAACTTCTACAAGGCTACACAGCTAGTTAATGAAAGAGTTAGAACTGAACCCCAGTTCTCCTGACTTGCTTCTCAAATCTCTTTCCACCACACCCCCTGCTCTCTCAGAATAAAGGAGAAGATGGATTACCAAGAGGAATCAAAGGACAATGGGCTTAAAGTCAAGAGACCTGAGTTCAAGTCTCATCTCTGATAGCTAACCAGATATGTGAGCCCAGGTAGGCAAATCAATCAACCATTTAACATTTATTAAGTGTCTACAGTATGCCAAGCAAAGTACTGACCCCTTCAAGCCTCAGTTTCCCTATCTATAAAACAGGAATAATCACAAGTTGGAAGGGACCTTAGTTAATACCATTTTAACATATTTCTGAGAAACAGTCTCTGCTACCATATCTCTGATATAGTCAGTTGGCCTCTGCTAGATAGGAGGAGGTAGCCCAGAACTGTAGAAAGAATGTTGAATTTAGAGTCAAAGGACCTGGATTCAAATCCCAGATCTGTCGCTTACTAGCTGTGTGACCTTGGGAAAGTCACTGAACTTCGAGGCCTCAGTTTCCTCATCCATAAAAAAACCTCTGAGGTGCCTTCCAGCTCTAATGCTAGGATTTCCAGTGAAGGAGAACTCACTAATCTCCAGAATGGCCCATTCTACCTCGAGATGGGTCTCATTATTAGTAAGTTTTTCCTATTACTCTCATGAAATCTGTTTACTGTTATGTTGGGTAGACAAGACACATACACAGGCTAAAAAACAACACATGCCTAAATGTGTTAGAGGAGATATAATGGAAAGAGCACTGACTTTAAAAAGTCAGAGGCCCTGAGTTCAAATTCTGATTCTGTCACTTTCTCTATCTGTAATGACCTTTATCCAATTCATCCATGACTCTGAAGACATAGTGCAGAAGATGTGAGGCCTACCATTGGCAACGAAGGAGTGGTCAAAAGTTTGGATAGATTTTCTCTTTTCCCTTCTGCCTTCTGGTTCTCAACAAATGTGACATTTCCTAAACTTTCCCGCTCCAAAGAGTATCAAATCCAGTGATGAGGAAGGTCTTAATCAACCTTAAGAGGCAGCAACCTCTAATAACAATAGCTCACATTTATTTAGCACTTGTAGGTTTGGAAAACACTTTACCTACTCATTTAAACCTCATGACAACCCTGTGGAGTAGTCGCCCTCATAGTCATCATCAGTCATCATCATCCTCATTTTACAGATGAGGAAACTGAGGCTCAGAAAGGGATAGCTGCTTTCCCAGAGTCTCATAGCCAGCAAGCATAATAGGCGGGACTCAAATCCAGGTCCTTCTGCCTCAAAATGTACTGTTCTGTCTACTACCTAATGGAAAGAGAGCTGAAATTGAAGGCATAGAATCATAGATTTAATACTAGAAAATATCTCAGAGGCCAGATGGTTGAATTCCCTAATTTACCTATCAGTCAACTGAGGCCTAGAAATAATAAATGACATCTCCTCACGGGGCCTGGTAGGAGGTTTTTGGAAAGGAAGCTACAAGAAGAAAAGAGAAAACTAACTGGAGAATAGCATCTCATCCTTCCATGGTTCACCTACAATGAAGGCTTTTCCTCCTCCCCTATGATGCCAGGCTTGAGAACTGAAGTAATGAAACTGTCCGGCATGAATTTTGTCCCCAGTCCTGGCTTGGGACTAGGTCTCCCAGTCCATGGAGATGGCTTTATCGGCAAAAGGAACAGCAGTGGCAGATTCCGATAAAAATAGCTATCTATGTGCTGGTTATTATTATTTTTTAGGCAGTTAATGGCACAGTGGATAGAACACTGGACTTGGAATCAAGAAGACCCAGGTTTGAATCTTATCTGAGAAACTTACTGTGTAATCCAAGCAAGCTACCTAGCCTTTCCCAGCCTTCAGCTTCCTCACTTGTAAAATAAAGATAATAACAATGGCTACCACCCAGGGTTTATGAGGATGAAATGAGTTGGGGCTTTGGAAACTATAAAGTGTCAGATTTTATTGTTTATTATTATACATGCTAGATGTTTATTATTATAAATGTTAGATGTTATTGTTTATTATGATTTCTGAACACTCATTGATCCACAAAGGAGAAAGCACAGGGACCCAGACATTAAAAAGCCCTATCTCTCATGGCCAAGAGCAAGTAATTAACCCACCATGTTCTACTCTCCCGGAATCAGGGCCTGGCCAAGGAGCCAGGACTAGGCTAGACTCATAACTTTCCATTCCTAAATTTTTTAAGGGGGTGTGGAGGGTTTAATTTGGGCCACAGGCATTGAGAGTGTTTGCTGTTAATGGATTTTCCTGATTTTTATCCTTCTTTTCTATTTTAAGTAAATTATCTATTTTCACCACTACCATATGGTGTCGTATAATTAATAACAAAATGACTTGGTTTTTAGGAAGAAATTCAGAGGGATCAGGGGTTTGTGAACATTAATTTGAAAAGAATGAACCCAAACTGGATCTTAGAAGCTTGGAAGTAGCTAGGGGATGCTACATACATAGTGACTTCTCCAGTCAGTAGCCTGGGCTTTCTGGAAGAACTTGTTGCTTCTCAGTACAGAGAAGAGTGTTCCAAAGTCAAACATCCTATTTGAAGGAGACCCAATGGATGGCAGCTAATTCTCCCATCTAGCCAAAGCTTCTCATTAGAAACAAACACGCCACCAAGATGGTTTTACTGAGACCAGATGACCTATTCACGTTTCTGGAATAATATGGCAGACAAGGAGAGGGCGTTGGAGGATGGAAAATGGGCTAACCATTTGTTTAGGAGTTCCTTCTGAGCAACTAATACTCATTTTGAAGAAAGAAGAAAGATAATTAGATTTGTAGTCAGAAGACTCAAGTTTGCCTCCAAGCTCTGCTACTTGTTAGCTATGTGACTCTGGGTAAGTCACTTCTCTTCTCCAGGGTAGCTAGGTGACAGAATGGATAGAGTGCTGGTCCTAGAGTCAGGAAGATCTGATGTCAAATCTGGCCTTGGGCACTTACTAGCTGTGTGACCCTGGACAAGTCACTAACCCTGTTTGCCTCAGCTTCCTCATCTGTAAAATGAGCTGGAAAAGGAAATGTCAAACCACTCTAGTATCTTTGCCAAGAAAACCCAAAATGGGGTCATGAAAAGTTGGACACGACTGAAAAACAACTGAGCAATAACAACAAGTCTTGGTTTCCTCATCTGGAAAATAAAACAGCAGGACTCAAACTCCTTCCAGCTCTAAATACTAGGCTCCAAACACTGGAAAACCGGATTTCTCCTGCTGGATCCAACAAGGGATAAGGAACAGAAACCTAAGCAATTTCGGTTTTGTCAGCTAACTAGAAGCCATTAACCACCATCCCCAACCTTGTCAACCCCTGATGTGACATAGAAATAGTACTGTGGTGCAGAAGAAAAATGCCCTGGAATCCAAAGACCTGGGTTTAATTCCTACACTAAGCATTGAGGGAGGGAGAGAAGGAGGGAAGGAAGGAAAGGAGGAAGGAAGGAAGGAAAGAAGGAAGGAAGAAAGGAAGGAAGGAAAGAAAGAGGGAAAGAAGGAGGGAAGAAAGGAGGGAGAGAAGGAAGGAAGGAAGGAAAGAAGGAAGGAAGGAAAGAAGGAAAGAAGGAAGGAAGGAAAGAAGGAAGGAAGGAAGGAAGGAAGGAAGGAAGGAAGGAAGGAAGGAAGGAAGGAAGGAAGGAAGGAAGGAAGGAAGGAAGGAAGGAAAGAAGGAAGGAAGGAAGGAAGGAAGGAAAGAAGGAAGGAAGGAATAAGCATTTGTTAAGTGCTTACTATACACCAGGCACCACGATAAATGCTGGGGATACAAATACAAGCAAAAACAAAGACAGTTCTTGCTGTCAAAAAAGACAACACACCCAAATGGAGCTGAAAATCTGGGGGTGAGGGTGGGGGATGGTAAGCTGTTCAGGAGCAAGGAGACCCCAGGCAGTGTGGGTAGTTCCAGGATAAGCCAACAGTAGAGAGGACATTGTTTTGAAGCCCAGAGAAAGTGAAGAACAGGGCCCCAAGGGGGATGAAGGCAGGCCGGCTTGGGCCCCTCCACAAAATAGAGGCTCCAGTAGCAACTCATCAATGGCCTTGCAGAAGGATATACCAAAATGAGTAGGTGTCAAGTACAGGGAGGATGTCCCAGGCACTGAAGAAGTTCCAGGAAGAACATGCAGGAGAAGAGGTGTGGTTTTGAAGTCCAGTGAAAGTCAGAAGCAGGGCCAGGAAAAAAATCATTTCTGAGCCGTCACTTCCTCATTTGTAAAATGAGTAAAATAACATCTACCCTACCCAGCTGGAAGAGTGGGTGAATGAAGGTGATGACTGGTGAAATGGATATGAAGTCATAGATCATCAGGTTAGAGCTGGGAAGACCTTGTTGTTCAGTCATTTCAGTTGTGTCCACCTCTCCATGACCCCAGTGGGAATTTTCTTGGCAGAGATACTGGAGTGGTTTGCCATTTCCTACTCCAGCTCATTTTACAGATGAGGAAACTGAGGCAAACAGGGTGAAGTGACTTGTCCAGGGTCACAAAGCTAGTAAGTATCTGAAGCTGGATTTAAACTCAGGAAGATGAGTCTTCCTGTTGCTAGGCCTGGTGCTCTATCTACTGTACCACCATAGAATCCAACTACTTCATTTTACAGGTGTGGAAACTGAGGCCCAGAGACATGATGTGACTTGCCTCGGATCATATGGGTAGAAACTTTGATGTTAAGCTGGAAGAGATCTTAGAGACTGTCTAGTCCAAATACCTGATTTTACAGAGGAAGAAACTGAGGTCAGAAGGGGTGAAGTGACTTGCCCAACATCAACCTTCAGAGCTGAGATTTGAACCTAGAGCCTCTGACGCTTTCTACTGTCTCACTGTCTCCCAAAGGATGACTGTTACTATCTCACATTATTAAGAAGAATGTAGGGTCAGTTAATCTGAGCAATAACCATGACTATAGAGAGTAAAACTATTCAAATAACGACTGATTTTGGTGTTTTGGATACATACATATATACATGGGGGGAGAGGGGGGAGGGAGGGAGGGAGAGAGAAATAGAGAGGGAGGGAAGGAGGGAGAGAGAGAGAGAGAGGAGAGGAGAGGAGAGGAGAGGAGAGGA
>NW_020943070.1:10896713-10900727 GCF_900497805.2 Vombatus ursinus
CTCATCACTCTAAGGATAGTCATTTCCCCTCTCAAGGCTTCACAGTCATCTTTAGGGCAGCCTCCATTCCTAAGGGCATTTCTCCTTCCTAGACAATTCTTCTAAAGTGCCCTCAGGTTCTGCCCTATCGAATTCACAGTACCTTCGCACATGGCTTCCATTCCTCTGCCCAACAAATGAAGATAAGCAGTGCCAGGCAAAAGCCAAAGCAGATGTGCTGGGCTGGAAGTTTGCTTTTGGTATCTCCATCCTCCTCCCAACCCTTTAGCTTCTGTTTCCTTCTTAGGGGCCTCCTTGCCCCAGACAGCTTCAGACCTCTAAATCCCTAATCTCTTCTCCTAAGAAGATAGGAAAGAGTCTCTTCAGTTCTGATACCACATTTTAGGAAGGACATTGAAAAATTGGAGACATCAGAGGAGGGTGACCAGGATGGTGGCAATGCTGCAGAATATGCCATACAGTGTTGAAGAACCTCAGGATATTTAGACAGGAGGAAAGAAGACTGGGAGAAAGGGGCAATAGTTCCACGACTACGGGAAGCTAGGTGGTGCAGTAGACATCCAGAGTCAAGCAGATCTTTATTTCACTGAGGTACCATCCCACACCTGTCAGATTGACTAATATGACAGAAAAGGAAAATGACAAATGTTGGAGAGAATGTGGGAAAATTGGGACACTAATGCACTGTTGGTGGAGTTGTGAATTGATCCAACCATTTAGGAGAGCAATTTGGAACTATGCCCAAAGGGCTATGAAACTGTACATACTCTTTGACCTAGCAATACCACTACTAGGTCTGTACCCCTAAAAGATCAAAGAAAAGGGAAAAGGACCCATTTGTACAAAAAATTTACAGTGGCTCTTTTTGTGGTGGCAATGAATTGGAAATTGAGGGGATGCCTATCAATTGGGGAATGGCCAAGCAAATGGTATATGATTGTAATGGAATACTAGTGTTCTATAAGAAATGATGAAGAGACAGATTTCAGAAAAACGGAAAAGACTTACATAAATGGATAGTAAAGTGAACAGAACCAGGAGAATGTTGTACACAGTAACAGCAATATTGTTCGATGAAGAACTGTGAATAAATTAGCTCTTCTCAGCAGTGCAACGATCCAAGACAATCCCAAAGGACTTATGATAAAAAATGCTATCCACCTCCAGAGAAAGAACTGAAGAAGTCTGAATACAGACCATAACATACTATTTCTCTCTCTCTCTCTCTCATTTCCTTCCACAAAATAACTAATGTGGAAAAATGTTTTGCACGATTGCACATGTCCAACCTGTATCAGATTGTTAATGTCTAAGGGATGGGAGGGAGGGGGAAGGGGACAGGAAAGGAAGAAGAGAATTTGGAATTCAGTTTTTTAAATGAATGTTAAAATTGTTTTTACATGTAATTGGGGGGAAATATAATATTATTTTTTTTAAAAGGACCTGAGTTGAAATCCTGCCTCAGCCACTTATTAGTTAGATGACCCTGGGCAAGTCACTTAACCCCAATGAGCCTCAGTTTATTCATCTACAGAATAGGGATAATAAGAGCACTTATACTCAGAGTTGTCATGAGGCTCAAATGAAATAACATATGTAAAATATATTATACAATGATATGTAAATGCTAGTTATCATTGGAATTATTATTAATTATATAATTATAATTATTAATATAATAATTATATCCAAACTTTCTTTGAGTATGTGAAGAGTTGTCCTGTAAAAGAGAGGGATTAAACTGGCTCTGCTTGGCCCCAAAAGGCAGAACTGGAAGCAAAGGGGAGAAGTTACAGATATTGCCTTGATTTTGTGATTTTGAAATCATCATTGACTCTTTGACTGAAACTCATGTGACCAATGGGTCACCTCTTCCAGGTGTTTACACGTTTAAATAGCTGAGGTGAAGGAGGAGTCCAGGACTTGGAATCAGAAGATCTGAATTCAAATCTCAATTCTCTCCCATTTTAGCTCATATCATTACTATTATTGTTGTTGTTGTTATTACTGCCCTCCCCCATTATAACTTTCTCCTTTCTCCTGAAATTTTCACATATCTCATTCTTGGCTTACATGTTGCATCCTTTCAGTAGAATTTAAGCTTCTTTGAGGGAAGGGACCAGGGTTTGTTTTGGTTTGTTTTGGGTTTTTGTATCGCCAGTGCTTAGTACAGTGCCTAACACACAGTAGGCGCTTAACAGAGTGTTCAATGACAAACAGAGCTCTGAGTGGCATTTATACAGCACTTTATGGTGTGCAAAGATCTTTACAGAATGTACAGAAAGTGGTACGTGAGCTGAGCCTTGAAAGAAACTGCAAATTCCAAGAGGTGGAGGGCAGTAAAGAGAGCATTTCAGGTATGGGGGATGGCTTACGCAAAGACAAGAAAGTAGAAAATAAAATGTTGACTTTGGGGGATCAATAAATTGTCCATTTTGGCCAGAATGTAAAGTACATGCAAGGGAATCATACGCTAAATGACTAGTCTTTTTCTCATCACAGTGGCAGCAAGGGACCAGACTCAGAAATTCTGTTGCCTCACCCTCATTGCTAGCCCTCATTTTGGCCTGGGTACATTACACATTGTTCTCTCACTCCCCACTCCCCTCCCTCCCTTTTATGTAGCCTCTTATGTTGTATTACAGTCCCACAAAAAAAAACACTGACTCACCTATAGGCAGGGTGTCATCAGGGTCTGTCCACAGTGCCTTAGGCTCACTTTGTCACTCTGCCCTCCACAGGACTTCCACCTTCACCCTTGCTTCCTTGTGCTCATTTACAAAGAATTCTCTCGCTGGTCTCTCTTCTGTCACTCTGCTGCTGTCTTTGGGTGGGGCATTTATTCACTCCTGCATTTTTATTATCTGGGTTGTTCAGGAAGTAAATAATCTCTTCAGTTGTGGTTCTCTTTCTAAACGTGTTTTAAATGCCTCTTTATTATTGAACATCCATCTTTTTTCATTTATGGTTGAGCTCAGATATTTGTAGAGTAGGTTACCCCGGGCTGCATCCTGGAATCCATTCCTCTTCTGAATGCATTGTTCCATTCCCGCCTGCATTTTCTGGTAGGTGCAGAATAATCTTGTGTTATTCTCATTGCTTTTTCCTTGTATTTAAAAGTCTTTTACCTGATCACTTGCAGATTTTATTACTTCTGAAATGAACTGTTAAATTCAACTACCATGCTGTCCTTGGACTTTGAAGCTTTGACTTTTTTGTTTGTTTGTTTTCTGAAGTCTACCTACGAATTTTTTCAATTGATATTTCATTTCTTTAATCTGAGGACAAAAACAATCCTTTTGGTCACAGACATATCATATACACAGATATCCACACTATTAAATTGGGCCAAACTAATTCATGGATTCATCTTCAAGAGCAATATCAGGTCTAGGAGTTTGGGGGAGGGGGGAAGGTTCAAAGCCTTTCTGTTATGAGTACCTATGTGACCTTGGGAAGTCACTTTGCCTCCTTCTGAGTCAATTTCCCCATCTATAAAAATAAGTCAAACTAGATGGCTTCTGAGCTTTCTTTCAGCCTTGTATGTATTTATTATTTCACCTGTTTGACTCCAGGGAAATTACATTCTATATCTCACATTCCTCCTTTGCAGAATGAGGGGCTTGGACTCAGTGGACTCTGAGGGTCCCTTCCAGCCTGAAGTTTGTGGTCTCTGATACCCAGATCTGTATGTTCAGCAAGGCTGCTTAGAGATCTCCCAGTCTAATTATGGTTTCTAATTTTGTTAGAATCTAGGGTTTAATTACTATTTCAAGGAACCGCCCTATGTACTTTGGGAGCCACAACTCTCGTGCATGAGACTTGGTGGAGAAGACATGTAGTAAAATCTGATGTCAGACCCCAAATGCCTCTCATCTCACCATCTAAGGGTTCCTTCTTCCTGATACTTGCCAGCGCTGCTTTCTGGTGCTCTGTTAGGCTTCAATTACCACTATAGATGAGGAGGAGCAGGGGAGTGTGGAGGGAAAGCAGGGGAGTGTGGAGGGAAAGCAG
>NW_020943070.1:10900737-10930814 GCF_900497805.2 Vombatus ursinus
AGCAGGGGAGTGTGGAGGGAAAGCAGGGGAGTGTGGAGGGAAAGCAGGGGAGTGTGGAAGGAAGAAAGAAGGGAGCAAATGAGAGGAAGCATAGATCATGGGTCTAGACCTGAAAGGGACCACAGAGGCCATCTAGCCCAGCCCCGTCCTTTCGTGGCTGAGGAAACTAAGACCTGGGAGGTAAAGTCTTGCCTGAGGTCATACAGATGGGCACTAACAGAACCAGGGTTGAATCTAGATCATAGAACCATAAATTTAGAGCTAGGAGGGACATCAGAGGTCATTTAGCCCAAACTCTTAATTTAAAAGATGAATAAACTGAGGTACAAAAAAGGTTATGTGTCAAAGGTCACCCAGGGAGTAAGCATGGAGGTAGGGATTTGATCCTCAGACTCCGAAGCCAAAGTTCTCTTCTTATGATACCGAATATTCCTGCCTAAATAATCAGTGCTAGGAATGAGAATTAGGGCAACCTCTCCCACATGGTAGTGCTGAAAGAAAGCTGACAGACTCTGACTCTACCTTTTGTTACTCCAAAGTCACTCTTCCCCACAGTACTGAAGGAAAAGAGAAACTGACAGAGACAGAGGCAGAGACAGACAGAGGCAGGGAGAGACAGAGACAGAAAGAGAGAGGAAGTGGGGAGAGAGATACGGACAGAGACAGAGACAGAGACAGAGGGAGGAGAGAGACAGAGAGAAAAACAGAGACAGAGAGGGAAGAAAAGAATTATTTTAGGAATTGGTTACCTCAGTGCTGACGTTTCCTCCTATGTGATCTCACTTGGCAAGACTGACAGTCAAAATTAAGAAATCTTTAACCACCTCCTGCCTTCTCTTATTGTACATTAGCCAACTTCCAATGCCTCTATGTCTACTCCCAGTTGTCTAGTGCCCTCATGCATCATCCCGGGTGCCCAGGACCCTTCCCTCCCCTCTCCCACAGTCAGACCTAGTCTCTAAGACAGTCTAATGCTCCAGACTTAATATGTTCCCTCCTTTCCCTATCGAAACTTATCTGTACCATATCTTCTTCCATCAGAGCCTTCCTGGATGACTGTCTTACTAACTCTTCTATCGGAAACACCAGCAGGGGCTCGTTATAAATGACTTATTCAATTGAAATCAATAAACATTTATTAAACACCTACCATGTGCTAGTTGCCAGGGATATACTCACAAAACCAAAAGAGTTATGGTAAGCTAACTTCATTTCCTTTGAGGCTAAAGCCGCCCGCCTGGTTGCTCAGAGGCTCAGAAACTGAAATGAATGTCTCATAATAGCTATGTTAACAAGATGGAGAAATGTGAAGTCAATGAGAGACAGCATAGTGAAGTGGAGTCATATAGTTGCAGCGCTTCTCCAAGGGTCTGCTGTGGTACGGTAACAACAACAACAACAGCAATAATTTTAAAAAGCATTGACATAGTGCTTTAAGATTTGCAAAGTGCTATGCATATGTTACATCATTTGGTCCTCAGAACAACCTTGCCATTATTATCCCTATTTTATAGATAAGGATGTTGAGGCAGACAGAAGTTAAGTGACTTGACAGGATCATCTTGCTAAGTAACTGTCTAAGGGAGAATTTGAACTAAGGTCTTCCTATCTCCAAATCCAGAGGTCTTACCTACTTTACCACCTGACTGCCTCTTATAGGCACCTTTTTTTTACTAGGTATACCACAAAATTTGTGGTAGATTAAAAATGTGTAAGTAATTTTTAAATATAAATTTTAGTTGCCCAAGATACAAAGGATAGTATATATAGTATTCACAAATAAACAAAGCTTGCCTATTACATACATACTTGTCGAATTTGTGGATGTTATAAAATCAAGAGGAATATAACAGTTTGGATGATGGAAATGTGTAATCATGCAAATAAAATGGCGAAAATGTTTATACCCTTTGACCCACAGATTCCACTGCTGGGCAGACATCTCCAGGCAAGTCACTGATTTAAAAAAAAAAAAGGCCTCATATACACCGAAATATTTACAGCAGCCCTTTTTGTGGTAGCAAAGAATTAGAAACAAAGTAGACACCTATCGATTAGGGAACAATGAAACATAGTGTGGTACATGAATGTACTGAAATCTCATCATACTGTAAAAAATGCCGAGAAGTGTGAGAAGACTTACAGGAACTGATGCAGAGTGATATAAGTGAGGCCAAGAAAGCAACATACATAATGACTACAACAATGTGAATGAAAAGAACAATAACCACAAATCAATTTAAAATGCAAGTTGCCAAATTACAAAGATCAAGCTTGGCCCCAAAGAAGATCTATGAAAAGATTCTTCCCCTTCTCTTTCCTATTCTTTTGCAGAGATAGGGATCCCCCCTTGGGCGTGGAATATGTCATATATTTTCAGATTTTTTTATATATTGATCAGTTTTGCTGATTTGCTTTCTATGATTCTTCTTTTTAAAATCTTAATATTTTAATGTTTCTCCAATTACATGTCTTTTTTTAAAAAAAAATTCTTTGTTATAGGGATGACCTGGAAGGTGGGAGAAAGAGAAGCACGGGAAAATGCAGGCAACATAAAAGCAAAATATATCAATAAAAATGTATTTGTTAAAAAATTATGTTGATTTCTATCACAGAAATATAGAATATTAGAGATGGAAAAGATCCTAGAGATTATTTAGTTCAATTTCCTCATTTCATAGACAAGGAAACTGAGATGAATAGAAGGGAGGTGACTTTATAGAAATCATAAGGATTGTAAGCTTCAGGGCCAGGATACAAACCCATATTTTTAAAGCCCATGTTCAGTGCTCTTCTCAGGAAAGCAAGACTGATAATCACTGGAGCCTTGGCAGGAAGGTCTCGGGGGAATCTGCTTGCTCTTACTGACTCCAGAGCTGAATAAACAGCTATCAAAGTGTCCCTCCACTACTCTTGACCTGGGTCTGAACTAACAGTCTATGATTTACAAAGAATAATCACATTGTGAGCCGAAAGGTGCACCATCTTGCCCTTTTCTCATCATTATGGTTGTTAGGACTGGAGCCACTGAACCTAACATTTGTCTCAGAGGAGGAAGGAACCCAGGGGTTACCTGCCCAACGCCTAGGCGTGTCCTTGTATCAAATGTGTTTTCCATGAATGGAAACAGCCCCTTCCTCATGTGAGGAGAGGCAGGATTTCATATGAATGTGTGATGACTGGCTCCAGTCCAAGAATAAGAGTAGGAAATGGAACTCCAGCAAGATAATGGCCCCTGAAACCCTGAGTGGAGGAGTTTGTATAAACAGAAGAATTTCAATTTTGCAAGGCATTAGAGACTTTGTTGGATTAAGGATAGTCCTTTGGGAAAGCTGGGAATATGAGGAAAAAGAGGAGGCTTCCCTGGCAAGCAGCACAAACCCAGCCCTGGTAGAGCAATTAGCGATTGGAGAAAATGGGTAGGAAACCACATGAAAAACCATAGCCGGGAGCAGGCATTAAAAATGTGCACGTAAGAAAAAAATAAAAAGCAAACCCAAGCAAGATGGTGTCACACTTTGTCTCTGAAAAGATCAGAAATAACAGCTGGGAGCACAGCGCATATGGGATCCAATATGGTAGCTGTCATTCAACCGGATCCCCTAGACTAGAGAGATGGGACTTGCCCCAGTGGGATAGGGAGGAGTGAAGAGTCAGAATGTAAAACTACAGGAATAAATGAAGGAAGAGCCAAAATTCAAAGAGAATAGGGAGATTTATTAATGTTGGAAGATAGGGAGACAGTCAGGAAAATTCGTTATTGTCAGAGTCATTCAAAAGCGATGGGAATTGTCTCTCCTCTCTCTTCTCCCTGTCCCTCCTCCTCCAGATCCACATATACCTGCCAAACATCCTCCATGTTTCAGCTGAAATTCCTCTTTCTTTTTGGTCTTCTCCTCCCTTATTGATACATTTTAATGCAAAGTATTATCCTACAAACATAGGGACTGGTCACTGGAGAATGTTGGCAATTTATACCCTTATGCTGGACTTATTTTTCCTGCTTCTGGGATAAACTTCCTAGAAGCCCCTCAAATCTCCAAATGTCTTCCAGGATCTCGCAGATGGTCCCAGTGGGAACAGTCTATAAATACCAGTCTACTGTCTAAATAAATCTCCACAAAAGTTACTGTGACCTTGAGTGGAGGCTTTGTAGTTACTTTTTTTTTTCCTGTGCATTTTTTTTGCATTCACTTGTCTATGCATGTGCCATTTATACCCAGTACAATGTAAACACCTTGAGGGCCTAGATTGATTGCTTCGTTTTTTAATCTTTGTATCCAGACCACTAAGCACAATACCTTGCACACAGCAGGCACTTAATAAGTGATCACTAAGTTGAATTTTTATTTTTCATAGGCTCATAGACCTACATGGATGGGTCTTCAGAGGCCATCTACACCAGTGATATCAAACTCTAAAGGAAACAGATCCCTGCAAGCTGCATGGTGACTTAAAAACCACAAATTACTATTATCTATGTTGTATTTTTATTTATTTTGTTAAACATTTCCCAATTACATTTTTATCTAGTTGGGGCACACTGGATACCTCTAATAGTTAAACCCTTCTATTTTATAGAGAAAGAAACTAAGGCCCAGGGGGCCAATAGGATCATAGGATCATAGATTTAGAACTGAAAGGGACCTTACAGATCATGTAGTCCAGCAATATCCTCACTTACAGAAGAGAAAAATGAGGTCCACAGAGGTTAAGTGACTTGCCCAAGCTCGTACCAATATTAAGTATCAAAGGCAGATTTGAACCCCAGAGCTGAGACTCAAACACAAGCCTTTTGATTCCAAATCCAAAATTCTCCACTGCCCCACCACAAGGCTTTTTTTGGTTTTTCATTTGTTTGCTTGCCTTTCAACTTAACACACTGCTCCTTTTCCAATCATGAATAGGGTTTTCAAGACCTTCAATGGTCCTTCATCAACTTTACTCACAGAACAACCAGGCCCACAGCTCTCTTTGGGGTGATTATAGTCAAAGGCAGTCCTGAATTGGACTTTCTCTTCAGAGCTTGTATTTATACAAGGTGTCCTGAAAGTCTTAGTGCAGTTTTAAGCTATTCTATTTTTCAGCCATTAAACTTAAAGCTAAAACTTAACTGAGACTTTGGGGACACCCTAAGTAGTTACATATTGATTTCCTGTCCAGTGCCCCATTTCAGCCTCCCAGCTCCATGCAGCAGTTATTATTGTCACTATTTTACAGAAGCTCAAGTCTAAAGAGGCTTAAAGAATCACCCAGGAGTTCATCCAGGTCTTCTGACTCCAAGCCTAGGTCTTTTTCCACTGCCAAGAATATGGCAGACTCTCAGCTTTTGAACTCCATGCTCCAAATGACCTCCTTTCCTTCCTACCTTCCCTTAAAATTCCTAGCTTCTTTCAAGTCTCAGCTCATTCTCCTTCTACATGAAGCCTTTCCCAATGACCAGCTTCTCCTAGTGCCTCCCCATCACATGCACAAATCACCTTGTCTTTATTGCATATCTACTTTTGTGTAGATATACCTGGGTGGCTTCCCAAATAGAAAGTAAACACCTAGAGGTCAGGACCTGTTTAAAGACCTTAGTCTTTATGCTGATGAAAACCGGTGCCTAACAAAATGCCTGGCATATAGTAGGCATTTAATAGATACTCGTTGAATGATTGACTTCTGTCTTTGTATTCTCCAGAACCTCATAATATATCTATCAAATAGTTTCTTCAGTCATTTCAGTCATGTCTGACTCTTTATGGCCCCCTTTGAGGTTATCTTGGCAAAGATACTGGAGCAGTTTGCCATTTCCTTCTCCAGCTCATTTTACAGATGAGGAAACTGAGGCAGACAGGGTTAAGTGACTTGCCCAGGGTCACACAGCTAGTTAGTGTCTGTGGCCAGATTTGAACTCAGGAACACGAGTCTTCCTAACTCCATCCATGGCGCTCTGTGTATTACGGTGCCACCTAAATGCCCTTTCAGTCAAATAGTAGGTACTTAATAGATGCTTGTTGAGGAATTGCATATAAGTAGGTGTGCATTTCATAGGATTTAAGGATTTCAGAGCTGGAAAGGAACTTTGATATCATCTAATTCAATCTTTTTTTTGCTTTATAGATGAAGGCCCAGTGAGGGAAAATGACTTGTCCAAAGTCACATAGTTAGTGACAGAGCCTCAAATCCAGGTTCTCTGACCTCCTCAAAAAAAAAAAAAATCCAGCACCCTTCCCACTATGCCACACAAAGGACTCCTCCTTTTCCACAGTCTAAGATAAAGAACAGACACGTAAATAGGGAAGAGCACATAGTTTTTCCCCTGGATACAGAAGATTGCCAACATTGTGGGAGGGGCATGCTTCATTGTCATCTTACTATGTGGTTTTCCATCACCTGTACTATGACCATTCCTAGACTACCTTTCTCCCAGAACCTGCCATCCCCATTGCCATGGGAGGTGAATCACCCTTTGTCTCAGTATGGGTCCCCAATCAGGGCATACTGCCTCTCCCACAATTAAATTCACCCTGAGTACCAAAATTCCTACTAATATCTGTTTGAGAGTCAAAAAAGAAAAGAGACGATGTGATATCCAAGCCTGAGAGCCACTCAGATTCAGGATGACCCAGGTTCCAGTTCTGCATCTAACACACCCAAGCTGTGGGACCCTGGACAGCTTGTTACCTTCTCAGCTCTCTGGGAAACTCCCTAAGAATGTAAGTTACAGAGAAAGAAGGTGAACTGCCCTGGGAAAGGAAGTCCCTCACTAGGAGCTCCAGACACCAATAAGATAACAAATTCCACCTTTTTAAAAGAGTCAAAGAGCACTTTCTGAAGGTTTGAGATCACTTACCTATTATAGCCTTTGACGAGGACTTGTCTAGAAATCTAGGGCCCTGAAGGGGAAAATGAAACATGAGGGTTGCCTAGATCCCCAAAATCCTTTGCCATTTGACTGGCCCCATCATTAATCTGGTTCTTTCACCCACTGGCCTCTTAAATCCTCCACCAGACAAAGGCACAATTGAAGAGCTTAGGTGTCTTCAAGTCATACAGGTAGCAGACATGAGAGGAATCACAGAAAATGAGGCAGTAAATGGAAACTTTTTTTAAATTTCATTTCTTTACTTTTATTATATTTTGAGTTCCAAGCTATTTCTGTCCCTTTCTCCTTTCCTCCCTCCCAACCTTGCACCAGAGAAGGGCAACATTTGACACATACATATGTGAAACCATACTTTCATATGCCAGATCTTTCTCTGGGGGTGGATAGCAACATCTTTCATAGGTCATTTGTTGATTTGAATCATCTTGCTCAGAATAACTTAGTCATTCACACTTACTCTTCAAACATTATTACTGTTACTGTATACAGTGTTCTCTTGGTTCTGCATGTTTCACTCTTCATTATTCCATGTAAGTCTTTCCATGTTTTTCCAAAATCAACCTGCTCATCCTTTCTAATCGTACAGTAGTATCCCATCACAATCATATACCACAACTTGTTCAACCATTTCCCAATTGATGGACATCCCCTCAGTTTCCAGTTCTTTACCACCACTAAGAGAACTGCTGTAAATATTTTAGAACATATAGGCTCTTTTCTTTGTTTCTTTTTAGGGAAACAGACCTAATAGTAGTATTGCTGGTTCAAAGGGTATACACAATTTTATAACTCTTGGACATAATTACAGATTGCTCTACAAAATGGTTAGATCAGTTCACGGTTCCACCAACAGTATATTGGTGTCCCAACTTTTCCCTAGCCCTCCCAAAATTTGTCATTTTCCTCTTCTATCATCTAAGCCAATCTGATAGGTGTGAAATGGTATCTCAAAGTTGTTTGAGTTTGCATTTCTCTAATCAATAATGATTTAGAGCATTTTCTCATATGACCATATATAGCTTTGATTTCTTCTTCCAAAAACTGCCTGTTCATATCCCTTGACCATTTATCAGTTGGGGAATAACTCATATTCTTATAAATTTGACAAAGTTCACTCCCTATATAAAGATATGAGGCCTTTATCTGAGAAACTGTCTACAAAAATGTTTTCCCCATTGTCTGCTTTCCTTCTAATCTTGTCTACATATGTTTTATTTGTACGAAAACCTTTTAAAATTTAATTAATTGTAATCAGAATTATCCATTTTACATCTCACAATGCTCTCTATCTCTTTATTCATAAATTCTTCTCCTAACCACAAATCTGATAAGTAATATGTTCCATGTTCTTCTAATTTATTTATAATATCTCCCTTTATGTCTAGGTCAGATATCCATTATTCCCTTATCTTGATAAATAGTATAAGATTTGGTCTATAATTAGTCCTGCCAGATTGCTTTCCAGATTTCTCAACCATTTTGACTAAATAATGAATATTTATCTTTTTTTTCTTTTGGCTAGACAATGGGGTTAAGTGACTCGCCCAGGGTCACACAGCTAGTAAATGTTATGTGTCTGGGGTCAGATTTGAACTCAGGTCCTCCTGAATCCAGGTCCAGTGCTCTATCCACTGTGCCACCTAGCTGCCCCAAAATAATGAATATTTATCCCAAAAGCTTAAATCTTTACATTTATCAAACACAAGTTTACTACAATCATTCACTACTTTGCATTATATATCTGCTCTATTCCACTGATCTACCACTCTATTTCTTATCCAGTATCAGATAATTTTGATAATTAACACCTTATAATGCAGTTTAAAATCTGGTACTGCTAGACTTTTACTTTTTTTTTTCATTAATCCCTTTGATATTCTTGACCTTTTGCTCTTCCAAATGAAATCTGTTATTATTTTTTCTAGCTCTATAAAATAATTTTTGGTCATTCTATTGGGATGGCACTGAATAAGTAAATTAGTTTAGGGAGCATTGTTATTTTTATCATATTGAACAATTAATATTTCTCTAATAAACTCTAACTTTATTTTAATAAAAATTGTTTTATAATTATGTTCAAATAATTCCTGGGTTTGTCCTGGCAGGTGTATTGTCTATGGTTATTTTAAATGAAATATTTCTTACTATCTCTTTTTATAGGGCTTTGTGAGTGATATGTAGAAATGCTGATGATTTATGTGGGTCTATTCTACATCCTGCTATGTTGCTAAAATTATTAATTGTTTCAATTAACTGTTTAGCGGAATCCCTAGGATTTTCCAGGTATACCATCATATCATCTGTTAGTTTCATTGCCTCATTGCCCATTGTGATTCTTTCAATTTCTTTTCTTGTCTTACTACTCTTACTAGCCCTTTTAATACAAATACTGAATAGTATTGGTGATAACGGGCATCCTTATTTCACTTTT
The DNA here is from genome assembly GCF_900497805.2 of Vombatus ursinus. NCBI lineage: Eukaryota > Metazoa > Chordata > Mammalia > Diprotodontia > Vombatidae > Vombatus > Vombatus ursinus. The sequence continues at coordinate 10,910,040 of NW_020943070.1, forward strand.
GATCTTACTGAGAAGGCTTCTAGCTTATTCCTGTTACAGATAATGCTTGCTGATGGTTTTAGGTAGATGCTTCTTACCATTTAAAGGAAAAATACATTTATATCTATGTTGTTAAGTGTTTTTAATAGGAATGAGTGTTGTATTTTGTCAAACAGCTTTTTCCGCATCTATTGATATAATCACATGATTTTTGTAACTTTTGTTATTGATAAAATCAATTATATTAGTAGTTTTCCTTATATTGAACCAACCCTGCATTCCTAACATACATCTCTTTCTTTTGTCGTTCAGTCGTCCAGCTCTTTGTGACCGTATGGACCATTGCACACCAATACTGCCATGGGATTTTCTTGGCAAAGATACTGGAGTGGTCGCCATTTCCTTCTCCAGTGGATTAAAGCAAACAGAAATTAAGTGATTTGCCCAGGGTCACACAGCTATTAAGTGTCTGAGGGCAGATTTGAACTGAGGTCTTCCTAACTCCAGGACCAGCACTCTATCAACTGCACCACCTAGCTTCCTTTGGCATAAACCTCATTTGGTCACAATGTACAATCTTTGTGAGCTATTGTTCTATTTCCTCTTTTGTTAATGTGGGTAGTTTATGTTTTTCTAAGTATTCTTCCATTTCACTTAAAATATTAAATTTATTATCAAATAATTGATCAAAATAACTCCTAATAATTGCTTTAATTTCTTCTTCATTAGTGGTATGTTCACCCTTTTCATTTTTGATACTGGTGATTTGGTTTTCTCCTCTTTTTTAAAAAAAATCATATTAACCAATGGATTATCTAATTTACTGGGGTTTTTTTTTCGTAAAACCAACTCCTAGTTTTATTTATTATTTCAATGGTTTTCTTACATTCAATCTAATTAATCTCACCTTTAATTTTTAGGATTTTCTATTTGGTGTTCAATTGGGGATTTTTAATTTGTTCTTTTCCTAGTTTTTTTAATTGCATATCCAATCACTGATCTACTTTTTCTCTGTTTTATTGATGTAAGCATTTAGTGGTATAAATTTTCTTCTGATTACTGCTTTGCTGCATCTTGTAAGTTTTGGTATGTTGTCTTATTATCATTCTCTTTAATAAAATTATTCATTGCTTCTGTGACTTGATCACTAACTTATTCTTTAAAATTATTTAGTCTCCAATTAATTTTTAATCTATGTTTCCATGGTCCTTTAGTAAATGTTTCAATCTGAAAATGATACATCTAATATTTCTGCTTTTCTCCATTTAACTATAAAGGTATTTTATACCCTAATATGTGGTCAATTTTTGTAAAAGTTCCACTTACTACTGATTCTTTTCTATTCCCATTCAATTCTCTCCAGCTGTCTATCATATCTAGTTTATCTGTCTTCTGAAAGATGAAGGTTGGAGTCCCCACTATTATAGTTTTACTACCCATTTCCACCCGTAGTTAATTTACCTTATCCTTTTAAAATACGGATGCTCTAGCATTTGGTACATATGTGTTTAGTATTTATATTACCTCATTATTGGTGGTACCTTTTAACATAACGTAGCTTTCCTTTTATCCTTTTTAATTAAATATTTTAGCTTTAACTTTGTCTGAGATCATGATTGCTACCCTTGTTTTTTTTTTTTTTTACATCAGCTGAAGCATAATAAACCCTACTCCAGCCCTTTATTTTTACTCTGTGTATATCTTTCATTTTTAAATGTGTTTCTGGTAAACAGCATATTAAAGGATTCTGGTTTTTGATCCATTTTGCTCTCTGTTTCTGTTTTATGGGAGAGTTCATCCCTTTTGTATTCAGTTATAATTACTATTTGTGTATATCCCTCTATCTTATTTTTTCTCAATGTTTATCCTTTCTTTCTTTTTCTATTTCTCTCTGTGTCTGTCTCTTTCTCTCCTTCCCTCCCTCTCCTCTCTCTTTAAAAATCTAATTTACTTCTGTTTATTGCCTCCCTAATCCACACATCTTTCTAAAAGTCCCTCCCTTATCCTATTCCCCCTTGCCCTCATATTTCTTTGTAAGTTAAGAAGACTTTTATAACTTACTAGATGTATATGGTATTTCCTATTTAACCCAGTTCTGATGAGAATAAGGTTCTCATGTTGCCCAATCTCCACCCCAAAATCCCCTCCACAGTAAAGTTCTTCTATTCATGCCTCTTTTGTATGAGATAATTTGCTCTATTTTACCCCTCCCTATCCAATTTTATTTTTTAGGATGATCCCATCATTATCAACTCAACCCCAAGCCTCCTATCTATGTATACTCTTTTACTCTTTCCAACCACTCTAGTAATGATAATATTCTTAAGATAACATTTTCCCATATGAGAAGTAAACAGTTTAACTTTATCAAATCCCTTGTAATTAATCTTTCATGTTTACCTTCTCATGTTTCTCCTGATTCTTGGAGGTCAAATTTTCTATCCATTTTTTCCCTTGCAGGATTACACTCAGCTTTACTGGGTAGGTTATTCTTTGTTTTGAAACCAGCTTCTTTGCTCTTTGGAATATCATATTCCAAGCCCTTCAGCCTTTTAATGTAAAAGCTACTAAATCTTGTAATTATCCTGACTGTAGCTCCACAGTATTTAAGTTATTTCTTTCTAGTTGCTTGTAATATTTTCTCCTTGACCTGGGAGCTTTGATACTTAGCTATAATATTCCTGTGAGTTTTCATTTTAGGCATTGATCAATGGATTTTTTCAATTTCTATTTTACTGTCTAGTTCTAGAACTTCAGGGCAATTTTCCTTACTAATTTCTCGAATTATGTCTAGAGTCTTTTTTAATCAAAATTTTCAGGTAGTCCAACAATTTTTATATTCTCTCCTCAAGCTGTTTTCCAAGTCAGTTGTTTTTGTAATGAGATATTTCATGTTCTCTTCTATTTTTTCATTCTTTTTATGTTCTTTTATTATTTCTTGGTGTCTTATGAAGTCATTAGCTTCCCCTTGCCCAATTCTAGGTTTTAAGAAATTACTTTCTTCTGTAGGTTTTTGAATTTCTTTTTCCAATTGGTTGACTTTCTTTTCATAATTTCCTTGATTTTCTTGCAATATTCATTTCTTTTCCCAATTTTTCCTCAGTCTCTCTTATTTGATTTTTAAAGTCCTTTAAAGCTCTTCCAAGAATTCTTTTTGGGCTCATGAACGTTTTTTATTTTTCTTTGAAGTTTTACAAGTAGCTGTTTTGACTTATATGTCTTCTGAGTTTGAACCCAAATCTTCCCTATCACCATAGAAGCTGTCAAAGATCTGGTTTTTTCTCTCTTGTTTACTCAATTTTTTTTTGTTTTAAGCAGTCTGTTTCTTGGCTGTTAATCTTAAATTAGGGTCAGGTTCTGCTGCCAGGGTGAGGAAGGTAATGTCTCTGGCTTCAGGTTTTTCATGCCGTTGTTCTCTGGGGGCCTTTGACCTCTTCTTGTTTCCAGGCTCTATCATCCAAGGCCAGATGTGGTCACTGCTCCCTCAGCTCATGCGCTGGTCTGTGAGGGCCCTCAGGTATGCCTCTCCACTCTTAGCCATGACCGGGGCTCCCCAACACCACTGCCACTACAAACGCTCAAGGTCCACGTGGTCCCCGACACCTCAGCCCGGCCCTCTGCCCTAGAACTGAAACCAGGGACTCCATTCTCCTGGAAGTGACCACAGCCACAGGCCCCGCCCCTCCAGGACCCACTCAGGGCGCATGCTCGCTCCTCCTCTCCAGGGCCTGCAGGGTCGGGGCCTGCAGGGTCGGGGCCTGCAGGGTCGGGGCCTGCAGGGTCGGGGCCTGCAGGGTCGGGGCCTGCAGGGTCGGGGCCTGCAGGGTCGGTCCAGCACCAGCCGAGCACCCCGCAATCTTCCCCATTAGCTGCCCAACCCCCACCCCGTCTGTGAGGGGGAACCCTAAATTGGGAAGCTGAGGCTTACCCAACAGCCCCCGCGGCTTGCTGTTTGTCCACTGGGCTAATCTGCCCTCAGGGGTGTGCACTTCAGTCAGGCCTCACCTCCACCTCCTCAGGGGTCTGAGCCTCCTGTCGTCCTCCTAAAACTGTCTTAGGCCGGCGACTTTTAACTATTTCTGCAGCCCTAAAGTTCACTTTGAGGCATACTTTAAGTAATTTGGGAAAACCAGGCAGCTGCCTGTCTCATTCCGTCTTCTTCCCACAATTCCCTCCCCAAAATGGAAATTTTTTAAAAGAACACTGTCAGCCTTGAGGCGGCTTCCTCCAGAGAGAAAAGCGGGGGCTCTGGAGTGGGAGATCTGGGTTCAAATCCCTCCTGTGTTTCTACGAATGGAAACAGTCTCTTCCTCTAGTGAGGAGAAGAGAGTCTCATAGGAATGTGTGATGACTGGCCCTAGACCAAGAGTAGGAGGGGGCAATGGCTTGCTCGGGTGAGCTGCGTGGGCTCTCTGGCCTCAGTCACCTCCTCTGTAAAATGAAGGGGCTGGATAAGATGGCCGTGAAGACCCGGTGATTTGGGTCTAAGTCCCAGCTCCCCCATGTGCTTTCTGTGGGCCAAATCACCTAGTCTGCGTGCCTCAGTCTCCTCATCTACAGAATGAGAACAGCACTGGCACCACCTGCCACAAAAGGCTGCTTGTGAAGAGAGCTCTTCGTAAATATGAAGGTGACATTGAAAAGAGGCAGCATGGGGGAGGGGACGGAGTTCTGGACTCAGAGAGACCTGGGTTCGAATCTCGCCTTGGACACTTACCTGTGAAAACACGAGCATGTAAGTCACATAACTTCTCTTAACTTAAACCTCAACTTCTCCACCTATAAAATAAGAGGGGACTAGACATCTCTAAGATCTTTTTTAGCTCTGTATCTATTATCCTGTGGACACTCTGTGCCTCAATTTCCTCATTTGTAAAATAGGATCCTGAGATCCCTTCCAATTCTGCACCCCATGAATGTATGAACTCTTGGGGCCTCCGTTTTGTTCTGTATAAAAAAGAGGTGGGGTGGACTAGATAACCGCTGAAGGCCCTCCAGCTCTTCTTCTGCGATCCTGAGACTTCTGCAAAATGGCCCAGGCAGTGTTTTTCCTGCTTTCTTCCCCTTTTCTTCATGCCTACTGCCAAGCATTTTCTAGCCTATCTCCACCCAGACCAAGTGCTAGGCCTGGGATTAGGGACATCTGGGTTCAAGTCCCACTTCACACGGCTACTTATTGTCACCTAACCTCTCAGCCCTCAGTTTACTCATCTGTAAAATGAAGATAGCCTCTAAGCTCCCCTCCAGCTGTGCTCCTATGTATGATTCTATGACCTTTCTGAGCCTCAGTTTCTTCATCCGTAAAATAAAGTGGTAGGTATGGATATTCTCTAGGGTTCCCGCTACGTCTTCATCTACAATCCTATGACAAGGGCAGTACAGACCATTCTTCAGCCTCCCAAAGTTCTCCTCTCCAGTCTACACACCTGACTCTCTCAGACTTTCTCTAAAATGCCGCAGAAACCTCTGGCAGCTCACTTCATTCCTGGACTTCTCATACTGGAAGCACACTGGCCCTCTGACGTCTCCCTCTGATTCCTCCAATTTGAGGAGAATGACCAGGCCAATGGTTTCATTGCTCTCCAGGATGCGCTTGTGATTCTCCAGACTTTAAAACCATGGGGAATCTTCATTCCCTCCCTCCCTCCCCAGCCTCTTCCTCTCTTCAGCAATATTCCAACTGCCCAAAGAACACCAATTTCTGTGGACATTTTGGGATGTTTCTCAGAAGTCAATGGAAACACTTTCTACTGGTCTCCCTGGGGAAGAACAAGAAACAGTGCGTGATGTCAAGTCAACAAGCAATTATTAAATACCTACTACACGCCAGGCACTGTGCTAAGTGCTGGGTGAAAGTTACCAGGATGGAGGTGGGAGAGGGTGAAGACCTCAGGCTCCATGTCAGGAAAAGCTCCCTAACAATCCAGGTTGTCCCAGGGTGGGATGGGCAGCTTTGGGGAGATAGTGCCCATCATCGGAGACCTTCAAGAGGAGACTGGCTAACGTCTTGTCATAATGTTGTTAAAGGGGATTCCTGTACAGGTACAGGATGGACCCATTAGACCCTCGAGATCCTTTTCAGCTCAGAAATTCTGTAATTAGTAAAAAAGGAGACAAGTTCTGAACACCAGTGAGCCTGCCAAGAGCCCTTTTATCCAGCAGAATGAGCCTGAACCACACTTCCGTAGTTGAACCCCCAGCACTTATAAAGCTATTTGAGAAGGCAGTCGCCAAGAAAGGAAAAGTCACTTTCCGTGGATCAGCAAAGAATTATCCACTCCATTGGTCCAACTCCTTTCCTGCCAGCCCTTCATCAATTAGTGAAAATACACCCTTCAACATAGTGCCAAGAGAAACTGTTTCCACCCGATGCTTGTCCTCCCAGATGTTTAATGGAGATGTTGCACCTGGATTCCTCCAGGAATGCCATACCTAGAAAACAGACCTAGCCACAAGTTTAATACTGGAAAGGGAACAGGCTGTGCTTAACCTCAGGGAAAAACAAACAGGCATCAGAAAAGGAACTTTCCAACCTAGAATCCTTTATTGAAAGGTAATGGCAAAGGGAGAGAGAGCTCAATAAATACATGGAAATATGAGGCCAGGAAAGGCCTGGGTCAAATTGCTCGCTCGTGGGGGCTGTAAATATAAAATAATGGGGGCCAACTTGAGAATTCAAAGGAAAAAAATCAGAAAGCAAAGCAGAAGAGGCCCTTCCCTGAAAGGGAGTTTAATTAACAGACAGTACTCAGTTGCAGAAAAGGTGCCAACCTGCATTGAGAGAGGGAGTTTCCTCCCCAGTGGTCTCTATCCCTGTTGTGTTCACATTACTCCTGCCTTGCAAATAAGCCCAGGACAATTAATAATGTATTTTATTCAATGATTATTTATCATTTATTCAAAATCATTTATTTAATGATTATAGAGTAATGACCACAAGTCATATCTCTGTAGTGCTTTCAGAAAGCAGTCTGATGCAGAAGAAAGAATGCTGAATTTGAAGGCACAAGACTTGAGTTCAAATCTTTGATGGGCCACTTAGTACCTGCCTGACCTCAGCCAAGTAATTTACTTTCTCTGAGCCTTGGCCTTTCCATCTGTACCATGAGGGGGTCAGGCTAGATGCCCCCCCAACACGCGTCTCCCAGCCCTGGACCTGCGACCCTATAAGGGAGACTTACAGTGGAATTATTATATTGCTCATTTTATAGATAAGGAAACTGTAGCTCAGAAAGGTCCTCTTGATTCTTAGAAAGTCAGGCAACTAGTATGTGTTGGAGGTGGGACTTAATCCTAGCTCTTTCCTGAATTAAAATCTAGAACTCTCATTTTTCTGGTATTTTTTTTTATTTTAAACTTAAATACAAAATGAGAAAAGAAAAAAAAATGAGAAGAGAAAAAAAAAAACACATTGCCATACACACAGCAGACCACAAGAGAGGATTCAATGTAAAACAATAAACTTCCATTTCAAGAAAACCTATATAATAAATACTAAAGATTGTTTTCAATGCTGTCCAGCACTTCTTTCCTTCCTTGTTGGTTTTCTTTTGTTCTCTGCTGTGCACTTTCTACTTTATTTTCCCCTCCTCCCAACCCTAAACAAGGCTACAATTAAGCATGGACATTTATATATATATACATATATATCTACAAACATACATATATGCACACATATATACTTATACACAAATATGTAAGACCATCATGTGTTTATTTCCACTCGTCATCCGGTTCTCTGAAGGTGGATTGCATCTTCTTTCATAAGTCCAAGTCTACCCATGTTTTTCTAAATCAACCAGCTCATCATTTCCCACACCACAGCAATATTCCAACCTACTCGCATCCTATCTGCAAGAGTGTCCACGAAAATTTTTCCCCCAATTTTCTGCATTCCTTCGATTCTTGACTACATAGGTTTTATTTATACAAGAATATTTAATTTAAAATAATCAAAATTATTCTTTTTATAATTCAACAATGCTCTCACTTCATAATACAGTTTAAGGCATGACACTGCTGAATCTAGTTCCTTTATACCTTTGTTTCCTGCTTTCTTTGAAGTTCCTGACCTTTTGTTCTTCCAAATGAACTTTGTTATTATTTTTCCTGAGTAAAATAATTTTTTAGTAATTTAATTGGGATGACAGTGAATAAATAGATTAGGTAGGTAAAATTGTCATTTTAAAAATTATATTGGCTTTACCTACCCATGAACAATAAATATTACTTCAATTATTTAGATATGAGTTCATTTGTATGAAAAGGGTTTTATGTTTATGTTCATATAGTTCCTGCTGCCTAGGTATTTTAAATGGTCTAAAACAATATTGAATAATATTGTTGACACATAGTGGTTTCTCTATTTTTCATTTTTGATTAAATCTATTTTAATTTTAACTTTGTCTGAGATCATTAGTATCCCTGCTTTTTTATATAATAAATTTGACCCCTGCCCTTTGTCTCATTTTTATAATGTTTCCTGGAAGCAACATATTGTTGAATTCAAATTTTTAATCTGCTATTAATTTTTGTTTTATGGGTAAATTGGTCCCATTCACATCCTAAGCTACAATTACTTGTTGTGTATTTCCTCCCATCCTATTTTTCCTTCCTATCCTTCTCACCCTATTTACCCTATCCCTCCTCACTCCTCTACTTTACTTCTATCCTTTACTCCTTAATTTACCCATCCTTCCAAGAGTCCCTCCCTCATCCTCTCCCCCAACCCTATCCCCTTGCCCTCCTATTTCTTTCTGAATTTAGAAGACTTTTATACCCTTCTAGATATGTGTGTTGTTCCCTCTTTAACCCATTCCTGATGAGAGTAAGATTCCATCACTACTCCCCCTACTAGCTTCTTCTGATCAATTTTTCCTTTTATGCCTCATTTGTATGAGATAATTACTCCTTTTTATCTCTCCCTACAGTTTTATTTTTTAGACTCACCCCATCATACTCAGCTCAGCCCAAGTCTTTCTTTCAAACTACCCAAATAATGATGACAGTCATAAGAGTACTGTTACTATTTTTACATATATGAAGTAAACAATGTATACATTACTCAATCTCTGTCTGCATCAGTTTCCTCCATTGCAAAATGAGAAAAATAATAGCACCTACCTCTGCAGGGTTGTTGTAAGGCTCAAATGAGATAATATTTGTAAAGTACTTGTTACAGTGCTTGGCACATGGTAGGTGTTATAATTCTACCATTGCAATAGATGACCATTGCATAGTATTTGGCATCCATGACCTAATTTGGTCCTCTCCACCATCCCTGTGAGGGAGGTCACATAAGTATTCAGATCCCCATTTTACAGACAAGCAAACTGAATCTCGGAGAACTAAAGTGATTGGTCCAGAAGTCCAAGAGCTGGTAGCTAGAAGCAGACATTGGACAAGGACCCAGATTGCCTGACTCCCATTCTACCCTACCACACTGCCCCCTAGTGGAAAGAGCTCTGAACTGTGATGATGATGATGACCTAGATTTTAGTCATTGACTTACAGGGGAAGGGATCCCAGAGACTATCTATTCCAGAGGCCTCAAGGCCGCGTGTGGCCTTCTAGGTCCTCAAGTGCGGCCCTTTGACTGAATCCAAACTGCACAGAACAAATCCCCAACTTGGACTCAGTTAAAAGGCCACCTCCAAGGACCTAGAAGGTCTCAAGGCTGTAGGTTCTCCACCCCCATCCAGTCTGATCCCCTTATTTTAAAAATGAGGAAACTGAGGTCCATGGAGGAGAAGTGACTTTCCAAAGGGCACACAGGTAGTAAGAAGAAAATGCAAGATTCAAATCCCAAGTTCCCTGAATCTAGAACCAATTTTCTTTCCACTGTATCACTAGGGATTCATTGAATCATGGTAGTGTAATGGGAAGGACACCAAATTTGGAATCACAGGGTCTAGGTTCAAACCCAGATTCTGCTGCTGATTTCCAGTGTGATCTTGAGAAAGTCACTTTAAGTCTCTGAGCCTCGGTTTCCTCTTCCGTAAGATGAGGAGATTATACTAGGTGGCCCCTGACATGCCTTCCAGCTCTAAATTTATGACCATTCTGGGCCTTGATGCCCCCATCTGTAAAACAGGGACCCTAAAGCCTGTCTTAATAATAGTCTTCCTGGGGCAGCTAAGTGGCACAGCAGATAGAGCACCAGCCATAGAATCAGGAGGAACTGAGTTCAAATCTGGCTTTAGACTCTTACTAACTATGTGACCCTGGACAAGTCACTTCACCCCAGATGCCATCCTCCCCTCAAAAAAAAAAAATAGCCTTCTTGTAAGGAGGTGGGAAGCAGGTCAAGGCCAGGCTGGGAAGGAACTTACCTAGACACACTAATCATAGCACCAGTTAATAATAATAATAGCACCTATTAATAGCATCAGTAATAGCGTATTATGTATTACATATCACAATCAATAACAGCATCAGTAAATCATTAGATTTATAGTTTGCACAGCCCTTGATACACATTATCTTATCTGGATCTCAAAAGAGCCCAGAGAGGTGAGCTCCTTTGATACTATTATCTTCATTTTGTGGATGGAAAAAAACTGATGCAGATGGAGATATTAACTGTCTTGCTCATGATCATATACCTTGGAAGTGTCAGACATGGGATACAAATCCAGATCTTGATTCCAATTCCAGTGTTCTGTCTACTACACCAGGCTGCCTACTGCTTATCACTAACAACATAGGTAGCATTTATATAGGACTTTAAGGTTTGCAAAGTGCTTTACATATATTATTTCATCTTATCCTTACAACCATCATAGAAAGTAGGTGCTATTATTATCCCCATTTTACAGGTGAAGAAACTGAGGCAGACGGAGGCTAAGTGGCTTACCCAGGGCCACACAGGTAGAAAGTGTCTGAAGTCTGATTTGAATTCAGTTCCTCATTCCAAAACCCCGAAGAGTTGTGACTTGTCTATACAGAAGTAGTCCTTTGTGGGCAATGGTGTAGTTTTGCTAGAACCCTGGGATATTTCAGCTATTGAAAAAATAGACACCGGTATCTGGACCAGATCCAGAAGGTCCTGCCTCCCTGCTACCTCCTTCCGGAGCAGAACCAAATGGCAGGAGCAGGAAACACAATCATTGGACCCCCAGCTCTCCAAGGAGTCACTGGGCTCCCTCCCGTAGGGATGGATTCCATGCCTGCTTATTCCTAAAGTTATGTTGGGATTACTGGCATGGATGACATAATGACAACCAGGCAAACTGTGATCCAGGGCAGATGCCTGGGGAATCATTTCAAGGGAGGCTGTGGCAGTTGAGTTTCTAATTAGCTCTTCTTTGTTTTTTCTTTCTCCTCTTCTTCCCTCCATGGCTAGACCCACCACATACTGGCTGTGTACTCATTGTGCCTTGAGTGAGTCCTTAACATCTCTACTGTAAAAAGAGGCCATTGGGCTAGATGAGTTCAAAGGTCCTTCCCAGCTCTAACTAGAATGTTTATGACTGCCTGCTCACCCTCCTTCTCTTTCCTCATCCTAACACCCCTTCCCTCTTCTCCCCCTTGTCTTCCTCTCCTTCTACTCTTTCACTCCCTTCTTTATTCCCCCATCCTCTTCTAGACCTCCCATCTCCCCTTCCCCTTCTCCTTCTCTTCTCTTTTTCTTTTCCCTTTCCCAGGTCTCCCATCCCTCTCTCCATAGCTCTTCCCCTTGGATCTCCCCCCCTTCCTCCTTCAATTCTCTCCTTCCTTCCCCTTCTATTTCCCTCCTCCCTTCCCCCTTTATCTCCCTTTCTTCTTTCCCCCTCTTGTCCCCCTTTTCTTCTTTCCCTTTTCTCCCTTCTCCCTTCCTTAGATTCTTTTTTTCCTCCTCTCTCCCCTAACCATTCTCTTCCCCTTCTTGTCTTTATATTTTTTAACCACTTTCTTCATTTGGAATTTCTAACTAATCTCCTTCAAATCATTCATCTGAAATTTCTAAAAACTCAGTGTTTAGTCCACAGCCTTCTATTTATCTGAAACCAGCCCTGTCCCAATGGAATGAGGGAGACAGAACTGCTCTTGAAGGACTGGCAGGGGTTTAGCCATCTCTGGAGGATCTTGAGCAGCATTGAGGTGACACAATGATTAGGGTACTGGGTCTGGAGTCAAGAAGTCCTGAGTCCAAATCCGGCCTCAGATACTTACTAGCTGGGTGACCCTGAGCAAGTCACTTGACCCTGTTTGCCTCAGTTTCCTCATCTGTAAATGAGCTGTAGAAGGAAATGGCAAACCACTCTAGTATCTTTGCCAAGAAAATCCCAAATGGGATCACAAAGAGTTATATATTAATTTGAGGAAAAGGAAATGGCCAGTTACCACCAATGGCATCAGAAAGAATTCCCATAACAGGCACATGCACTGAGCCTGAAAGAGAGCTGAGGATCTTAAGCAATGGAGGTAAGGGAAAAGTGCCTTCCAGGAGTAGTGGGCAGTCTATACAAAGATGGGAGATGGCATTACAAGTATTTTGTTGTTCAGTCATTTTTCAGGGGCATCTGACTCTCCATGACCCCATTTGGGGTTTTCTTGGCCGAGATTCCAGAGTCGTTTGCCATTTCCTTCTCCTGCTCATTTTATAGACAAGGAAACTGAGGCAAACAGGGTAAAGTGACTTGTCCAAGGTCACACAGCTAGTCAGTGTCCAAGGCCAGATTTAGGAAGATGAGTCTTCCTGACTCCACGCCCAACACTATATGCACTATGGCACCCCCCAGCAGCCCCATGTTCCAAGTATAAGTAACAACAAATGAGCTGATTTTGCTAGAACAAAATGTAAGTGAGGAAGAGGACCAGGCCGTAAGATTGCAGATTAAGGCAGAAGCTAGACTGTGACCGGCTTTTAAAGGCCAAACCAAGGGGCGTGCATTTTATCCTTGAGTCAATGGGGAGTCACTCAAGTGCCCTGAGGAAGGGATCAAATACAGTCAGATTTTGTGCTTCAAGATAATCTGGCAGCTGGCAGAGCCCAGAAAGAGGCAGCCAGGAAGACCTGGGTTCGAGTGCTGCTTCTGACATGTACTGGGCAAATCACTGCAGTTCCTAGTGCCCCCCACCCCCACCCCAGGCATCTCTCAGATTATAAACTGCAAAATACTTGGCAAGAGTTAGGGGCCTCCCCAAGAGTTCCCTATGCCACTGACATCACAGGAGAGACAGACAGAGAGAGAGAGAAATAGAGAGACAGAGAGAGAGTGTGTGTGGGAGAGAGAGAGATAGGAGAGACAGACAGAGAGGGACAGACAGAAACAGACAAATAGAGAGTCAGAGAGGGAGAGGACAGAGACAGAGAGACAGAGAGAGAGAGGAGAGAGAGAGTATGCGTGTAGGAGAGAGGAGAGACAAGAGAAGGAGAGAGAGATGGGAGAGGGAGAGAGAGAGAGAGAGACAGAAGGAGAGAGAGACAGAGAATGAGGAGACAGAGACAGACAAAGACTGAGAGGAGAGAGAGAGAAGGAGAGAGATAGAGAAAGAGTAGGAGAGAAACAGAGACAGAGAAAGACAGAGAGAAGAGAGAGGAAAGAGACAGAGAAAGAATAGAAGAGAGAGAAAGAGAGGAGAGAAGGAGAGAAAGAGACACAGAGACAGAGGAGAGAAACAAAGAGAGGGAGAGAGAGAGGGAGCAGGAGAAAGAGACAGAGTAGGAGAGAAAAAGAGAGAAAAGGAGAGAAAGAGAGAGTAGGAGAGACAGAGACATAGAGAGATGACAAGAGACCAAGGCAGGAAGGACAACCCTTTCATTTTACATCTCAGGAAACTGGGCTTCCCAGAGAAGGGAAATGAATTACCTAAGGCAATAAGTAGCAGGGCTCAGATTTGAACCCACAACCTCAGACTACAAATCCAAAACTTTTTCAATGATACCAAGCTGTTGATGAAAATGACTCTCATTCTTCTTGGAAACCCCACTCATCATTTCTCAGCTGGATTCAGACTCTCATCAGAAATCAATAACGAGTCCAAATGACTTTCTCTGTGTTGGGAGCCTGGGTGACAATGGCGCGCCATGCCAGTAATGAAGCCCATTCTAGCCCTGCTGGGGCACATTCGGGGAATCGACAAGAGAGAGGCCACTAGATGAAATAGGGAGCTCTGGGGGGGCAGGGCACTACCAATTTCCCCTGATGCAAGAATTGTTGAAATTAAGCCACAAATCTTCAATTATGGAGGTTAGCTGTTCAAGGGACAAAATCTATTGCCCATAGATAAGGAAATATCTTACTTGTACCAAAGCAGAGTTCAGATAAACCACCTTGACTAACGGTGTCTATGGCTCTCTCCTGTGCACCTAAGGGCACAGCAATCCCACTGTGGAGAGACAAGAGGGAGCATCGGGTGCTGGGAATGGAGCTGAATGCGGCGTCCACAGGCCTGGCCTCCAATCCTGGCTTATTATGGCCATGATCCTCAAGAAATCATCTCTCTGAGCTTTAGTTTCCTCAAATTTGTGAGGATAAAAATCTACCAACCAAGGTTGTGGTGAGGATCAGATACACACACACATTGTTGTTAAGTCATTTTTCAATTGTATCTGACTCTTAGTGACTCCATTTGGGGTTTTCTTGGCAGAGATACTGGAGTGGTTTGCCATTTCCTTCTCCACCTCACTTACAGATGAGGAAGCTGAGGCAAACAGGGTGAAGTGACTTGCCCAGGGTCACACAGCTAGGAATTTGAACTCAGAAGGATGAGTCTTCCTGACTCCAGACCCATAACTCTATCCACTGAGTCACTGAGTTGTGCATGCGCACACACACACACACACACACACACACACACACACTGAAATGCATGCATGCATGAATGAATAAATAAAAATCAAGCACACTTATTAAGCACATATGTCAAACACTGTGCTAAGTACCTGGGAGACAAATACAGAAAAAGAAATCAGAGGGTTCGGTGGAAAAAGAGCCAGCTTCGGAATTAGAAGACCTAGATGCACGTGTGACCCCTGAGGTTTCCTCTTGGTGCCCCCCAAACAACATGAGTGGCCAACCTGCCTCCGTGAAGGGAGTTTCCATAGTGGGAGTTCCCTATAACTGATGAAACCCTGGTCCAGAGGAAGATGCACAGGCTTGGGAGTCAAAGAACCCACGTTTGAATCCTACTTTTCTGACTTTGACAACCTGTGTGGGCTCAAGCAGGTCACTTTCCCTCTCTGGGCCACAGTTTCCTCTGTAAAATGGGCTGGACGAGGTGGTCCCTAAGATCACTTCCATTTCTAAATCTGTGAATCTGAGATATTGAGTCTCCAGCTGTGACTGATGCTGTTTTTAACAATATGATTAATAATCACATTAATACTATGATCCCGGGTACCTAGCAGGCCAAAGATACAGACAGCTGTGTGCTGTCTAGTACCCCCACTAGCTCTGAAGCAGACAACAGAACCAGAAATAAAACACCCGTACACACATCAAGGTGCTATTAGAAAGGCAAGCCACCAGGGGGCAGCAGGCCCATGCTTTACATTGCACAAAAAAGTCCCTTAGAAATGTCTCCAGGGAGCTGTCCTGGGGGCAAGCAAGATACCACTAAACATCCCAGACAGATTGGATAAGTTTTTTTTTTTTTTTTTAACAATTTTCTGGGAAGATTCCACATTCCCTCTAGATCACCACCTTCAATGTAGACTCAAAGAATCAAGGACCAGCAGACGCTAGCAACACTCCAACCCATCCCTCCAGACCCCGAATGTGCCCCTTCCCCCACTAGAATGCAGGCTCTCCGAGGGCTAGGACAATGCTTCCATTTCTTTGCATCCCCAGTGCGTGGTCCAGTGCCCGGCACATAGTTTATTGGCCAGTAAAGTCCTCACTCTGCCACTTCTCAGCTGTGTGACCAGAGCCAATCTCCAGGTATTTATCAAAGTCTTTATTAAGTGGTAGGCACCTCAAGAACGGAGGCTGCTAAGAAAGGCAAAAACAGTGCCTGACCTCAGGGAGCTTACATTCTAATAGAGAGATTCTGTGCACTTGTGTGTGTGTGTGTGTGTGTACATGCAGATATAGATACAGATATATAAATATATACACATGTTTACATACAGAGTATCTCTGTGTGTATATGTATATATGAGTATGTATTAGCTCACTGAGGGCAAGGGCTAACTTTCTTTTTATTAATTATATCCCTAGGGCTTAGCACAGTGCACATCATAGGTGCTTAATAAATGTTCATTGGATTGGAGATAGATAGATAGATAGATAGACAGACAGACAGATAGATAGAGACAGACAGACACAGATAGATAAACATGTGTGCTTCGATATACAGATATATGTGTTTATATGTGTATGTGTGTATACATGTATGTATACACGTGTATATTACATTTGTTTATTATATGGGTATATATTATATCTGTGTGTGTATGTATATACATATATACACAGACATACATATGTGACTGATACCAATAAGTAGATAAGTAGCGAGACAGACAGATAGATAGATATACACAAATACGTGTGCTTTGATATATAGATATATGTGTTTATATGCATGTGTGTGTATATACACATGTGTATATACATTATACATAACATTTGTTTATTATATGGGTATGTGTTATATCTGTGTATGTATATATCTATACACAGACATACATATGTGACTGATACCAATAGGTAGATAGAGAGAGAGAGACAGATAGATAGACAGACAGACAGATAGATAGATATACACACATATGTGTGCTTCGATATATAGACATATGTGTTTATATGTATGTGTGTGTATATATCCATGTGTATATACCTTATATATTACATTTGTTTATTATATGGGTATATGTTATATCTGTGTATGTATATGTATATATCTATATACAGACATACATATCTGATCGATACCAGGGTAGGTGCTGATACAAAGAATGAAACAATACCTCCTCACGAGGAGTTTATATTTAATGAGACAACAATTACATATGAAATAAACAATATAAAGTGAATAAATAGAAATATGTACAAAGTAATTGAATACAAACTTCAACCTTAAGATGGATATGTCCAGGTGTGGAGGTGACCTGGGGAGTCTAAACAGCCTGGTGGTCTCAGGTCCGTTGGTGAGAGCTAACTGGTTACAAGGGGAGTTTCTGCCTCAGAAAAGATAACCACTAGCAAGAAGAGGGGGACAAGCACTAGCCTGTCTGACTAGCACTTAGAGACTTTGAGGGACAGTGCAGAGCTGAGGTGAAATATAGTGGTGTCTGTTCAGTTTTCCCACAAACCGCTTTGATCTGATGGAGTTTGTCTCACCTTCCAAAAGGGTGTAACAATAGTTGTGTTAAGTTACTAAATCCTGTTTTAAGTCTGTATGCTTATGAGTGGTTAGCGTTTCTTTTGTATTTAGGAGATAAATACCAACCTCTCATACTTGATTCACATTGTACCTCTCTTCTTTGGGAAGAACATAGACACGAGCCAAAACATAGGAAAACCCCTACGAAGGAGAATCTGTGGCTGACAAATGACTAGGGATATGAAGAGCATAGATGCAACACTGACCCTGCTTTCAAGCAGTATGCAATCTAACAGGAGAGGACAAATAAATAAATAAAGGACAAGCAGGGGCATGCCTGAGCCAGCTGGTGACCCATGTATTAAATTTTCAGTGTGATCATTTACCCCTCAGAAATCAGCAAATGCTACAAATCAAGGTTTGATTTATTGTTTTGTAGATTGTCTAGACTTTGAAAAGTGATGCAGAAAATGTTAAAAATGCAGATTAAATCTAAAAGCACATCATGTTTACAATCTCCTCCATCTCTACTCATGCCAAAGCCAGTTGTTGAATATTTATCCGCACATCCCTGATAAAAAAAATGAGAGACAAGGGCAAAGATAAGGCCCACAAACATTTTGAGGAGGTGTTGATCACTGAAGAGAAGGAGCAGAGGAAAGGTAGAGGGAAGCATTGTAGCCTATCACTGTCCTTTCTAAAATATTGCACCTGGAGCTAACCACAATTCTGCAGCCCTATCCACATTGTAAATGCTACCTTTTCCCCTCCTGACCACCATGCTTCTTGTTACTGCTTCCCATGTCACTGTCCCTTATCCCTAAGCTCATTCCTCTGCACTAATTCTAATTGTAATTCTTTTTAACTTGTACAGATTTAAAATTTTTAGTCCCTTTCATTTTCTCATCTAGAACAGAAGTTCTTAACCTGGAATCCATAGACAGATTCCAAGAGGCCCATGAACTTGGAAGGGGGGAAATGACTTTCTTTCAATATAATTGATTTCCTTTGTGATCCTATGCATTTTATTTTATGCATTTAAAGACACAATTCTGAGAAAGGGTTCATAGGCTTCCAAAGACTGTCAAAGAAATCCATCACACGCACACACACACACACACACACACACACACACAGGATCCAGAGTCACTTTACCTCTTAGTCTCAGTTTCCTCATCTGCAAAATGGGCACAATCAGATTCATCATGATTTACTTTGCAGGGTTATTGTGAAGAAAGTGCTTTGTCATCCTTAAAGTGAGTTACATTGGTGAGGATGGGTGATCAAAAGAGAACCAGATGTAATGAAGCATTGCCCCTTGATTCCTAAGGACAAACAAAGGTCAATTCATTCATTCCACCATGATCCTTGCTTTACAAACATCCAAGGCTACATGGCAGACTCACTTTCCATTTGTGGCCCACCATGCCCTTCAATTCCATCCTTCCTTATCCATGCACTACTAACCATTGTCTACTTTAGAGGCTGTGCATTTGACCATTCTATTTAACAACCCTTCCCAATCAGCATTGAGGGTCAATCTTTCCCAAAGTGGTGAAGACAATCTATCTCCCTACAGTGAAGAGGTTGCATAACTTCCCCACTCCCCTAGATCTCTGCAGCATCAGGAGCACACAATGATACACATTTCTCATTTGCAAGACTTAACCTTTACACACTATTTAGCTTGGTCTTTCCCTTCGAGTTCCTTTAATAAAAAGAGAAAAAATACAGAGAAACAACTTTTTCATCATGCCTTTGAGTCAGCCTTTTCTGGCATTTTCCCTTTGTCCCCTCAAACCCATTACAGTGAGTTGCCCATTCGGCTCCCTTCTACTGATCATCTTTTCTATTTATCTTTTCAGCACTGGTGAATCAGTGCTGAATTTTGGTGAATCAAAAAGAATCAGTCTTTCTCATGCATTAATCTGGAAAAGCTAGGGAGAGTATCCGGCTTAGGAAGATTTTAACCTTTATATTCAAAGGCTTTTGGACAGCTACCAACTTTCAATTTGTCTTTTGCAATTCTCTAATAGTGATTGTCAATTATCCTCTCACTCATGTTGGTTTTGTTTTGGTTTGGTTTTTTAGCATGTCACAAGCACCTTATAAGAATTGGAAACATTAATTTCAAGATACCCAAGTAAGGTAAGTGGGTGGCAAGTGTTTTTAACTTATAAGAAACACAAGATAGCTGATTAAAATGATGACGAGGTGAATGATAATATTGAGATTTGACACAATAGCTAACATTTATATAGTGTGCCGGGCACTATGCTAAGCACTTTATAGTTATGTAAGTATGAATATGAAAAAACATTTTATATTCAAGTCTTGGGAATCTGCAAATTCAGACTCAGTTGTGGGTTTTATGAGCTTCTTTGTTAATCAGTTATCAAAACTGTTATCTCTTATTCTGAACGTGAAAAGGTACAAGTGTTCTTCTATTTAAGGATTGTTGTGCCCTTATGGTTGTATTTGACCTAGCTATGTATAATTGTTCCAAATTGGTTTTCTTTCCTTGGATTTTTTTTAACTTGATGGACCTGTGGTTCCATTTGTGGACTGAATATATAATGTGCTTTAATGGTTTTCTCACTTTTGAGTATTTTTGCTTCTTAGAAATACTACATTTACCCTTGAAAGCATTACATTTACTCCACCCACATAACATTCTCAAATTAAGGAAACTGATGCATTGTTCTGGTGACATCACTCCTGCTCAAAACCCAGTAGCTCTCCTCACTCCTACCCCCTCACAAAGTCCTACAAAACAAAGTCCAAGCTAGGGATTCAAGGCCCTACAAAATCAGGTTCTAAACCTCTCTTCCAGCCCCATATCAAACTAGTACCAATCACGTAATCTATGGCTGATTATCTATCCCCCATTCTCCTTTCTTCATATCTTTTCTTTCCCAGTTCCCTACAATCAGAATCAATCAACCAATAAACATTTATTAAGTGCCTCCTAGGCACCAGACACTGTGCTGAACACCTGGGACACAAAAACAGGTAAAAGACGGTCCCTGTCCTCAAGGAGCTTACAATTTAACAGGGACAAACAAAGCAAGCTATGCACCAGATCTGGGTGGGGAACCTGCAGCCTGGAGGCCATATGGTCTTCTAGGTCCTCAGGTACTACGGCCTTTTGACTGTGTCCAAGTTTTACAGAACAAATTCTTTTATTAAGGGGATTTGTTCTGTGAAGTTTGGATTCAGTCAAAGGGCTGCACTTAAGGACATAGAAGACCATACATGGCCTCGAGGCTGCAGGTTCCCCACCCCTGCACCAGATAAATGGGAAATAATTAATGGAGAGAAGGCACTGGAATTAAGAGGGGTTGGGGAAGGCTTCCTGCAGAAGGTGGGACTTTAGTTGGGACTTAAAGGAAGTCAGTGAGGTCAGTAGTGGGAGTGGAGGAGGGAGAGCATGCCTATCCTGCCATCTTGGAAGAATTTGAAGTTTTCCTGTCAACATCCTCCTACCCAGTCCCAAGGCCCAGGTTCAATGTGACCATGTGACTCCCCTACTCAATTATCTCC
>NW_020943070.1:10930824-10991916 GCF_900497805.2 Vombatus ursinus
CACTGGGTACATGAGCCTTTGTACAAAGAAAAGAGAAGGTTAACCAAAAATTTTACAGGACATATAAAACCAGTATTTTGTTTTAAAAAAAATGTTGCAATGAAATACATCCTTCTTAAAAAAAGAAAGTTCCTTTGAGCAGCTGAATGCTTTAATAAAGCAGAAAACCAGCAGTATAAAAGGGAAAGAAATAGCCGTGAGAACATCATAGCTTTATGCCTACTTGATCAATTTAAGATTTTAACAACCAAAAAAAAAATTGATTCAATTTGTACAGAGAGTACTAAAAGATTACAGATGTCAAATATGTGGTTTTTCATTAATTCCCTTACAGCGCCTCATTATTAGACATTATAAGTAGAATGAAGATTTTCATCATATAAAAGCCATCCAAAAATGTATTGGTGAACTGTAATTCATGAGATCTCCCATCTGGCCCCAGTGAGAGAAGTATGCTGCCTACTGGTCTCAGGGCAGATTTCTGTCTAAAGTGGCAGGCCCCAGGACAGTCAATGAACTTGATTATCATGAGATGACCACAGTATGGTTCCATACTCTGAGTACAGTGTCCGAGTGATTTCCTTCTCCCTCGGTAGCATTCAAGTTTGCCTGTAACTTTGCCCGACAACACTTGGGATTTGGGGTGTCCAGAACCTTCTTGAAAGTGTCTGCAACACATGAAAGTCTCCTGTGGAACTAAGTTCTTCCCAAATGTTGATGAGTAAGCTACAAAAGGCCAAGGGAAAAAGAGGAGAAGGGAGAGAAAGGTTAGCAAGCTGGAGCCTGGGACCCATTAGACCACGATGCATCAGCCTAAACCTGATAAATATTTCCTGTTTTATAAATGCAATTTTTAAACAAATCAAGGCGGCATTTTGTGTAGAGAGAGCTGGCCTCTGAGTAGGGAAGATTTAAAAGTCCCACCTTGGACCATACTTGATAGGTGACCCTGAGCAGATTTTAACCTCTTAGTACACCTAAGCAGCCCTCTGAGCCTCCATGCCACATTGGCAGAAGGAGCTCCTCCCAAAAAACTCCCAACACAAATGAGTTCAGGTTTTTTTAAGGGTAAAAAATGAGACTGCAGTACTCTCATAAATAAAATAAATGGGGCTTTGCTGCTAGAGAGAAATCAATTGCAATAGGAAAAACATGCCATTAATATTCTCAGGGTCAAATAAACCACAGCTTTTAAAATGCAAATAAAATGAACAAAAATCGGTTGTCTCCTTGAAGTACTCATTTCATTTTCTGAAAGGTTTTCTAACATGGAGAGCTTAACATCATCGAGTTAAAAGAGCTTAATGTCGCTACTCAGACTCACTTCTGAGAAACCACTTAAATTAGGACACATCACTTTAATACAATTTAAAGTCTTTTCATAATTCAGTAGATAAATAACGGTACAGATTTGTGATAGCTAGTCTTTCTTTCATGTGTGGCCTGAAAAGGGATAGGCATTAATAATAAAAATGATAACATTTATATAGTGCCTACTATGTGCTAAACATTTATATAGTGCTGACTATGTATCAGGTACTGTGCTAAGTACAATAAGAATAGTAATAACAATAATAACAATAGCTAACATTTATATATTGCCTACTATGTGCCAGGCACTGTCCTAAGCATAATAAAAACTTTTATATAGTGCCTACTATGTGCCTGGCACTGTACTGAGCACTTTACAATTATTATTTCACTTGATCTCCACAACCCTATGAGGTAGATGCTATTATTATCCCCATTTTACAGATGAGGAAACTGAGACCAACAGAGGTTAAGGTGACTTGCCTGGGGTTTACGTGACACAGGTTTCATTCTTCCTTCTCTGTTGTTTTCTAGGAAGCTATTACTTTCTTAAGGGCAGAGCAGTGGTACAGTGGGGGAAAACACTGGGCTTGGAATTCAGGGTTCTGAATTCAAGTCCTGGTTGTGGCATTTGCTAATTGTATTACCTTGGAAAAGTTCCCTTTTCAGTCCCAGTTTCCTCCTCCATAAAATAGGATGATAATATGTATACTACCCACCCCATAGGGGGTTCCTGTGAGGAAAGCACTTTGTAAACTGTAAAACACTATACAAATATGAGCTATTATTTAGTTAGAGAAAATCAGCTTGCTATTTATTCATCCCCAAAACTTTCTCCACTGGGGCTTCTTTCCATCATTCGGTCACTCTTTATAAGTTGTATGTCAAGTTCCACCATATTAAAGGTCCCTAAGGAAAAGATTTGGTGATTCATTTAAGGTGGGATGTGGCGAGTACATGATGGCTTATCTCCATTTTATAGATAAGGAAAATGAGGCCGAGAGTTGTTTAGGGATGTTTTGGAAGGAGAAACCAAAAAAAAGGGCAAAAATCAAATCATTCTGTAAGAAAGAGTAGAAGAATGGGGAGAAATCAGGCAGGAGAGGGTTAAAAAGGAGCATAATATTACTATTATTGTTATTATTATTAAGATAACAGTCATTAAGGCCATACTGCCTCCAGCTGCCAACAATCACACAGGCCAGGATTCGAGCCAATAGTCATGTGGAGGACACTGTGTTGATACGGAATGTATCAATGCTGCTATTCTTACTTGGAGCTGGATTACCTTCGTTATTGGGTAAACAAGAACCAGCTCTGTCCTGGAGAAGTTGGCAGCAGATTCCATCATCCTCTCTCCCCTATAAAAGCAGGGGGTAGGACTAAGTGACCTCTATAAGCCCTTCTGGCTCCAGCTCTGAGATCCATTGGTCTGATGTAGAGTTACGGCCTTACTAAAAGTCTAGATAAATTAAATTTTAAGATCCCTGCCAGGTGGACAATGTGAAATCCCACAAGCAATCTGAGCACCAGGTCCTCAGAAACTTCACCCAAGCCCTCTTGGAATGGAGAGGAAGGAACTTTTGTCTGTATCTGGGAGTAGTTTCTCACCTCCTTCTTTACTATGGCAAAATCCAAATAGGAATGGGAAGGCTTCTCCTGGTCCTTGTTAGAAATGCACCCAGAACCTCTCTACCTATCAGGCATCCTTACTCACTCCTAACCAAGGGCTCAGCTCCAGCCAGAAAGTATACTCTAGACAAAAGCATACTACCTTCCTTTTAATTATACAGACAGCAATTATTTCAAGTATCTACCTAGATCTGCCATCTTTCTTTATGGCACGTAGGAATTTGCCCAAGAAGCAAACATATGAGGCGCCCCTGCTTTAGAAGAGGCTGATGCACCATCAAGGTCAGCATTGCTGTTGGCTTCCTTTCTTCCAGTCCCTCTGAGTCTGGCTTCTGATCCCTCTGGACCCAGGCTTCCCTCCTCCTTTCTTAATCCCTACTCCTTGATCTTCTAGATTAGGGGTTCTTAAATTGGAGGAAAGGATCTGTAGATAGATTTCAAGGGGTCTGTGAACTTGGATGGGAGGGGAAAGTGGTGTTTTAATTTTCACTATTTATTTATATACTATATATTTATACACTATGTATTTTCACTTCTAAGTGAAATTTAGCACCTCCTCCAATTTTTGAAAAACATTATTCTGAGAAGGGGTCCTTAGGCTTCCCCAGAAGGGATCCAGGAGTACACAAAAATGTTAAGGACAACTCTTTCAGATGCCCACCTAGAATTCATTTCCCAAATTCTCCAACTTTAATTCTGTCTCTGTCATCCTATTCAGCTCTGAGTCTGAATTTGGCTCCTTACCTGGATTCCGACCCTCATCTGTTCTCTCCCTCCATTTGGCTGAACATCTAAGTCTACGAAATATGCTTTGCCCCCTGAACTACCTGTGATCACAGATGCCCTCAGCTGTAGCCCCTCTACATTTGCCAGGCAGACCTTGCCAACTGTCTGAGTCTCAGCCTGTGACAACGTCCACACCAAAAACAATAGTGCCCTCAATACACCAATTCTACCTTAACAATAAGAACTCTTATTGATAAGCCACAATTCTACCTTAATAATGATAACTCCCATTGATAAGCCATGCTATAAACACACATAGAAACCACTTTGAGGTGTTCAGAGGACTTTTATCACAAGGAATATGCATTACCTCCATTTTACAGATGAGGGAACTGAACTTCATAAAGGTTATGTGGTTTTCTCAGGGTCACACAGCTAATAAGTATCAAAGACACAAGTTCTGGATGCAGGTGTTCCTGGCTCTGGGTCCAGCACTTTATTCGAGGTACAGTGCTGCTTCTGCTATGTACCCGCTGATCCCCAATGAGAAGCAGGCTGGTGTGGTGAATATCAAGTAATCACTCAGAACTTAGGTCATCATAAATGTGAGACATGCATAAATATTTCACAAAGATGTCATACCTCTTATTGATTGCATCAGGATATAGTTTTCTTCTAATCTGAAAGAAAAAAAATTGGAGAGAATTATGTGTTATGATCTTTATAAATGTTACCTACAGGGTACACAGAGTGCTTTCTTATAAACCCATAACTATATAGAAGTTTCATCTTTGATTTAGACCATAATGGGCACAGTCCCATTACAGTGCCATAAAGCAGATAAGGCTTGTATAAGAGTATGCGCAACACTGTTAAGCACAGTCCAGCCTCATATATATTCTGGTACTCATAACTTTGCAGATACTCTTTGATGGAAGCAATCTCTCCACCTATTCAGATCATAGCCCATCCTAGAATTCTCCTTCTATATAATATGTATCCATGTCCTTCTATAAATCCTCACTTGCCGTACCCAACACCTGGAGTTCCTCATTTGGGTATTTTCATAATTCATGACTATGACGCAGCTCACGGGTTATCTAATGTCGTCTCTAGCTCTCAGTATATGAATGGCCCACTTCCTCTTCCAATCATACATATCATGGACGGCGTCTTTGACCTCACTAGTGATACACCAACTTAAGTTATCACATTCCTCTCCCTTAATCTTTGGATCACTTGCACTTTTGATTCTTTATGCTTCATGCTTACTACATGGGATGTTAACAGGGCTTGGCTTTGCATCTGTAAAGGTGCCTCCATGTTGGGTGATCTGGGTATGAGCAAAGCCCTGTTACAGGAGATTGATATAAGATTACTTCCACCTCTAAAATTTCTAAAAATAATGACTGTAAAATGAGTGACATAGTCCTCGTCATTACTGGATCTCACTTAAGACATCCCTGGCCTTGGTCAGAGTTCAAATGGTCAAATTGTACATAGTATAAAACTCTAATCATACCTATGTTAGAATAGTTTAATGGCATCCAACTGGTACCAACATCCCTCTCTGATGTGCACATTAAAAAATTCAAAAAAGGGAAGAAATCTTTCTGCTAATAAAGAAACACATTATTTCACTTACTCACCAAAACCCTTCATCTTTGTGTCATGTTATAAAAATTCAACTTGTAAATAATGCTAGAATTCTACTAATTTACATAATTAGGCCTCAATGCGAATTTTTTTATTCCCCAAATGATGGCCCTGAAAGTACAAGGTGCTGCCATAGAAAATAACCATCAGTGGAAACTAAATTTTATTTCAGAATTTTGCTTCCAAATGGGTTGACAATTGCAACAAATGGACATGATAAGCATAGTCATAAAAAATGTTTTACAGTTAAATAACTATAGCCAGAGTCAACTAAGTTGAAATATGCTTCTTAAGGGAGAAAAATAAATAGAAGCAGTGGGATAAATACAACATACCCTTTCGTGCACTCTTTGTTTGACTGGAAACCATTGTGACAGCATCTGACGGCAGGCCAACGTAGACCCCTCCGTAGTTCCTTAAGGGAAAGAAGCAGGTGTACAGAATTCAGGACTGGTTCTACAGAAGCAGTGCTCGATATCACCAAAATAAACTCATCTTTCCTTTCTCAAAAATCAGAGATTCAAACTACCGTTGTTCTGGGGAAACTGAATATTGTCCTGCATTAAAATAGGATTAGTGGACATTTATCAAGCACTCACTACATTATAAATACTGAACTAGGGAAAGGAAAGGAAATAAGCATTTATAGAGCACCAACTGTGTGCCAGGCACTGGGCTACGCACTTTACAAATATTATCTCCTTTGATCTTCACAACAAACCTGTGTTGTTATTCACATTTTACCATTGAGGAAACCGAAGCAGAGAGGGGTTAAATGACTTGCCCAGGGTCACACAGTTAGTGACTCTCTGAGCCCAGATTTGAATTGACTCTAGGTCCAGCACTCTATCCACTACATCATCTAACTGACCCTGGATTAGGTGCTTTGGGGATGGAAATATACTTTTAAAATGTGTTATTGGGGGCAGCTAGGTGGCACAGTGGATAGCCCTGGATTCAGGAGGACTTGAGTTCAAATCTGGCCTCAGACATATAACACTTACTAGCTGTGTGACCCTGGGCAAGTCATTTAACCCCATTGCCTAGCCAAAAAAAAATTTTTTTTAAATAATAAAATGCATTACCTTCAAGTGGCTCACAATCTTTCTCTGAGATTATGTAACAGGAGTAGAGAAAAAAAATTAAGAAATATTTACAAAGATACCTTCCATGCCTGGAAATCTCTCCCTCCTCATCTCTGCCTCCTGGTTTCTCTGGCCTCCTTCAGCTCTCCCTTCTATAAGAAGCCTTTCCCAACCCTCCTTAATCTTAGTGCCTTCCTTCTGAATCTACCCCACATTATCATGATGATAGAGAGAACAGATAATTACACACAAAATGTGTGTGTGTGTGTGTGTATACATATATATATTTGTGGAGAGAAGAGAGAGAGAAAAAGAGAAAAAGGGACAGAGAGAGAGAAGAGAGAGAGAGATCTTGTTTCTACATAGTCATTTGCATACAATTGCAACTCCATTAGATTGTAAGCTCCTTGTGGGCAGGGACTGGTGGTTGTTGTTTTTGCCTTTCTTTGTATCTCCAGGGCTTAGCACAGTGCCTGGCACATAGTAGGTGCTTAATAAATGCTAGCTGACTAAGTGAGTGCAAAGAGATTTGGGGCAAACAGTATGCGCTACTGTGAGGACACAGAGCGAAGAGACGGTCAGGGTAAGATGGAAGTGATCAGGGAGGGCTTTCTGGAGGAGTTGAGTTTCAAGGCAACTTTTGAAGGAGAAAGACACAAGGAACAGAAAGAGGGAAGGCACTCAGTCAGGGCCAGAGGATGCTAGGGACCAAGGTCCAGAGATGGAAGTGAACAATATGAAAGGGATTCTTGTCCATCCAAATACAGTAAAGAAGATGGGCTGCCCAGTCCAGATACTCCCCCAACCACACACTCCCACCTCCATTTTCAGGCATCTCAGAGAGGGAGGCCAATGATTCCTTAATGGAAATGACAATGGTGGCGATCTAGGCTCCTTCCCAGGAGCCTTCCTCCATACATGATCACGTGGGGCTCCAGGACATCATTACAACATCAAACGGGCGAAAGCGTCCCAATGAAAATCAGCCACGATCACAAACTTACCTTCTCTTGTCATCATCTGTTATTGATTCTTCTGTCCTAAAAGGTAAAAAATATTAGATGTGAGCTGCTGCTTAGATATTTTCAATTTACTGACTGTAGATTTAGTACTGGAAGAAAGGAGAACACAAGAGTTAAATCCTATACCATTTCCTCAAAACATGAGCTGGTTTTGTTAACTTGGAGAATTTGGTCCCCACCTCAGTCATTCATATATAATTTATTTTTTTAAAAACACAATGATTTTTCAACTTAACAAAATTTTATTCACATACAAATCTAGCAAGCGACAAAAAACTCAATTGTCAATGTAATTGAAAATATTAAAAAAAATAACAGTCATTCATGCATAGAAGCAATATGTATAAGCTATTGAATAATAATGGATTTCTTGTCTACCTCTCTCTGGTAAAGATGTGGAGGAACTATGGATGTAGAAAGTTGCATACCCTCTCAGACCTGATCACAGCATTGCTTGTTTTGCTTAACTGGATTTCTTTGTTACAAGGAAACACACAATAAGTAGGGGGTGAGGAAGGGAGAGAATAAGTATTACATAAAAAGAAAAAAGAAGTAATAAAAGCTAAAGGATTTTTAAAAGAAAATGGAATAACAAGTTTGTTTTCTTTTATTGAAATATTTTGTTTCAAATGGGTTATTTGATATGTAAACTAAGGCAAAAAAAAAAGAGGAAAGGAGAGACTGCAGAGAGATCCCCTAAACTGAAATGTATAGATAGTATCCACATTGTACTTCCATCATTCTGACTTCAGACCCAGCAACAAAAGTAGGCTCTTTGCAGATCAGAGAGTCACAAGGCGGAAATAAATCTATAGCGTGACATTATTAAACACCTGCTTTCTACTAGGCACTGGCAATGTAAAGATGAAAAAATGCTCTCCTTGAGCCCGACCATGGTATAAACATGAGCCTGCCTTCCTCAAGGCATTCCTAATAGAACACAAGCTTTGGCAGATTCCATCAAGCTGGAAAAACTTCAAGGACAGACCTGGGAGCAGACAGTGTATGCTGCTCATGAGCCAGCCTGGCTAAGTCTGGTGTCTGGAGACTGCGGCACCAGCTACCTCTGACTGCATTAGATAAAGCTCTAGACTTGGAGTCTGGAAGATCTGATTTTGAATCCTTCCTTAGATACTTACTACCCGTATGACCCTGGGCAGGTCACTTACCCTCTGTCAGACTCGGTTTCCTCATCTGTAAAATGGGGATAATAACAATAATAACAATAATAGCATTTGCACCTCATAGAGCTATTATGAGAACCAATGAGATAATTCCTTTAAAGTACTTTGCAAACCTTAAAGTACTATATCAATGCTAATTATCATTAGTGGTAGTAGTAATACATTGGAGTAACAATCCTAATGATATTCTCAGGATTTAACACAGAATTTTTCTATGGCTTCTTGGCATGGTTCAAGAGCAACAGAATGGGAAGAAAGGAAGGAAGGAAGGAAGAAAGAAAGAAAAGAAAGAAAGGAAGAAAGAGAAAGGAAGAAAGGAAAAAGGAAGGAAGAAAGAAAGAGCAGTGAGACACAAATGGAAGATATGGCTTCTGTCTTTTACTACCCATGTGACCTTAGACAAATCATTTCAGCTCTCTGGGATTCAGTTTCCTCATCTGTAAAATGAATACAAAGTACTCAGTGGCCTTGGAGGTTTCCTTCAGCTTTAGAGCTATCATCATCATCCTCATAACTCATAATCGTAACATCATAATAACTCACACTCATATAGTGCTTGAAGACTTGCAAAATGCTTCACATTTGTAACCCAGGGCCCTCCAAGACTTTGTGCTCACGTGGACTGGACGTGATCTTGATCCCAAAGGGTTATTTTCTCTCTTTGGTTTATTGCCTTCACATAGAGTTGCTCCAGAACAATCTCCTAGTATACTAATGGCAGAGTTTGTGTCGGGTGTCACAATTGCAGATAATAGGATGCCCAGCTCCTTTACAAGCATTCAGTGTACCAAGTGTATATCTAGTATAAGACAGCCTGTACTTCACCTCACAGAAAACATATAAGATTCAAAGTACTCACAGGAGCCCACAGATTCATAAAGCAATGAAATAACCCATCAGCTTATCTCAGGAGGGAACTGTACTTGGGACCACCATCAAAATGACCCTTTGATATTCTGATGAAACCCTATTTATAATTGATCCTAAATAAACCTGACATACTTATGTTACAATCCTAAGATTTAGACTCCTTCCCCCAAAAGTCAACATGCTTTGGAGTCTACAAAATAAGTAATTTCTTCTCAACTGGACAGACCCATGAAGATGCTGTGCAATAAACCAGAGATGTCAAGCACACAGTCCAGGGGAACAGGTGCAACGAATGCAGCTCCAACCAGATTAAAATGTAATTGGGAGCTATTTAACAAAATCAATAAAAATACAATAAAACACAGATAACATTGAATTTTGAAATCAAGTGACCTGGCCCTTTTTCTATTTGAGTTTGACATCATTGCAATAAACTATTCTCTTTTCTCCATGGAGCAAGCTGTATCAGGAGATCCCCTTTTCTCTCTAGAAGACTGTGAACTTACACAAGAGGAAATTTTTATACCCTTGAAGCAAGTCCCAAAGCTGATGCTGCCCGGCAAATCAAATCAAATCAATCTCTCTCTCTCTCTCTCTCTCTCTCTCTCTCTCTCTCTCTCTCTCTCTCTCTCTCTTTCTCTCTCCCCTCCTTTCCTCTCCTCTTCTTTCTCTCTCTCTCTTCTCTCTCTCCCTCCCCTCCTTTCCTCTCCTCTTCTCTCTCTCTCTCTCTCTCCCCCCTCTCCTCTCTCTCTCTCCCTCCCTTTCTCCCCCCCTCTGTGTTTCTCTTTGTCAGTTTCTGTTTCTGTCTGTCCCTGTCTCTCTGTCTGTCTGTGTGTGTGTGTGTCTGTCTCTCATAGAATGCTAGATCCCAGGCCCACACTTTGAGAACCCCTTCCCTAGTCTATTCTTCATTCCTTTTCTGGAAAGCAGAAGTCATTAGATAAAGAAACTTAATTATCTAAAATAAAGTATTTATCCAGTAGTATTGCTAGGTTTTCCTGAATACTGGGAAACATTTAACCTGCTATCGCTCTTAATTAACAGCTAGGTGGCACCATAGTGAATAGAGTACCAGACTTGGAGTCAGGAAGACTCATCTTTCTGAGTGCAAATCTGGCCTCAGACACTTACTAGCTGGGTGACCCTGGGCAAGCCACTTCACCCTGTTTGCCTCAGTTCCTCACCTGTAAAATGAGCTGGAGAAGGAAATGACAAACCACTCCAGTATCTCTGCCAAGAAAACCCCAAACTGGGTCATGGAGAGCCAGACGCAACTGAAACAACTGAACATCAAATACCTTTCAATTAACCCCCCCAATTAGTCCCCATCTCCAGATATATAGTTAAGCTTTAACAGCTTAAAACTGCACTGAGACTTTTGGGACACCCCATATACATAGTCTAATTTATGTAGACTGATTGTATAGACAGCCCAAACTCAGCAGGTCATTGTCAATGCTCCATTCAAATGCCTACTGTATACATCTGACCATGAACAAGCATTTTTTTTTTCAACTCAAAAAGTGTTCAAGTGTTAAAAAATGGTGCTGCACTGATCGATATGGTCTAAAGGTCTGTTGTTGACTGCTCTTAATTAAAATTGATTTGAAAGTGGAGTTCTGAATCTGTGATAATGACATTGGCCATGTCTATCAAGAGGAGTCACCACTCGCTACTTGGCTGCTTCTTTGCATCTTGTCCCCAACGGCTGACTGAGGATATAACGAGGTCCTTTTGGAAGCTCTAAATGGCAAATGAATTTTGGACAGAAAAAGCATTTCATAAATTCTGCCAAGGCTCGTCTTTTTCTCTTATTAGGTATCTGTTTACCGCCATGTTTTCCCCCCTCTTGTCTATTCAATCTGATCAACTAATGGCAAAGCCAAGATTATTGCACAGTTTCCAAAAGAGCTCAACTCCTTTCCATTAATAAAGCTCCATCCCCATCTTGGACGAGTCACTTAACCCTGTTTGCCTCAGTTTCCCCATCTGCCAAATGAGCTGGAGAAGGAAATGGCAAACCACTGCAGTATTTTTGTCAAGAAAACCCCAAATGGGGTCACGGAGAGTTTGACATGACTGAAACAACTGAACAGCAACAAATTCTCACCCTGCCCCCTCTTCCTCCACTACCACCCCAAAGCCTAAGAAGGGAAAATAATTAAAAGAACAATTTTTTTAATGTCCTGGGGACTAAAAGCATTTGTGCTCCCCATTTTAAGCGATCAGCTCCATCTGCAGTGACCTATAGCATTTGCAAGATAACCAAGCCTTCAAACCTCTATTTGACCAATTTCAATGGGGCTACCAATTTTTGGTTGGGACTACACTGTCCAATAAAGGATCACAGCCTATCTCTGCCTTCTTACCCTGGGGGACTTTTGTCAAGGTCCACAGAAAATCCGCCTAACACACAAAAGGATTTCCTCTAAGACTTTTAATAATAATAGCTAGTCTTTACATAGCACTTTAAGGTTTACAAAGTGTTTTACAAATACTATTTCTTTTGATCCTTGTAACAACCCTGCCTGGAAGATGCTATCATTATGCCCATTTTACAAGTGAGAAACCTGAGACAGGTGGAAGTTAAGAGACTGGCTCATGGTCACACAGCTAGTAAATATCTGAGGCAGGATTTGAACGCAGATCTTCCTGACTTCAAGTCCCGTGCTCTATCCGCTGTACTAACTATACTAACGCAATACCATGGATACCAATACACATTTGTACCGTGGATATGTTTATTCCAGGCCAGTCTGGTGATTCAAGCTCCAAGGGTTAGAATGCAATGAATTACTCAGGACTATAAAATGCAATAAAACCAACTTTACCAGGGGTCAGAGTCTGACGGTTAGGGTTAGAGTCGGAATTGGCAGCAGAGTTGGAGGGTTGTGGGTAGGGTTGGTTTCAGGGATAATTAAGTGGCACCATAGTGGATAGGGCGCTGGACCTGGAGTCAGGAAGACTCATCTTCCTGAGTTCAAATCCGGCCTCAGACACTTCTTAGCTATGTGACCCTGGGTAAGTCACTTAACTATGTTTGCCTCAGTTTCCTCATCTGTAAAGTGAGCTGGAGAGGGAAATGGCAAACCACTCCATTATCGCTGCCAAGAAAACCCCAAATGGGGTCGTGAAGAGTTGGACAAGACTGAAAAATGGCTGAACAACAACTAGTGTTGGGTTAAAAGGAAAAAAAAATCCCAGATCAAAAAAGCAACCCACAGGCAGTGAGAGCTCAGGAATAACCTTTGACTCTTCTCTACCCCCCTTATGCTTCTAGGCACCAAAAAAAATCAAATGGCCCCAACCCCAGAGAGGCCCAACCTAGCTCACCTGGGATGCTAGGCAGGGCTACTTGTAGAAGAGGTGGGGACGAAAAAATAAAAGAGGGAGAAGAGGCTGGGGCCACAGTCCAGCAAGGGACCCCACCCTCCCGGGCAGTCCAACGGCTTCTCCTACACCCCGGGCCACCCACCACCACTCACACAATCCAGTCCAGATCCCACCCTTCTGCTGTTCCTCATTCACACTATGTATGGGGCTCACCTTTTCTCTTAATCATAATATTTCCTGGAAAATAATTTTTATCAATCAATTGATAAGCGTTTATTAAGTGCCTTCTATGGGGTAGTCTCCATACTAGGGAGCAGAGAAATAAAGACAGTCCCTGCCCTCATGGATCTTATATTTTATTGGAGGAGATAACATAAACTGATATAAGAATGAGATATAGATACAGATATACATGTGTGTTATGTGTATGCATGTATACACACATATATATAAATGTATGTATGTGCATATATATACATATATAGATATACATACATATGTGAATATTATATAATACATATACAAATATATACAAATACAAAATATATAAATATATACACACACATACACATAGATGATAAATATAAGATGATTTGGCTGGGGCAGTTAAGTGAGAAAATAGAATAACAGGCCTAGAGTCAGGATGACTCATCTTTGTGCATTCAAATCCAGCCTCAGACACTTGCTAGCTGGGTGACCCTGGGCAAGTCACTTAACCCTGTTTGCTTCAGATTCCTCATCTGTAAAATGAGCTCTGGAAGGAAGTGGCAAGCCGCTCCAGGATTTCTGTCAAGAAAACTTCACAAAGGGTCACGAAGCGTGAGACACAACTGAAAAATGACTGAACAACAATTTTGGCAGGGTACCATCAGAAGCCGGAGCCAGAGGGGGAAATCAGGAAAGGGCTCAAGTAGGGATTTCTTTTTTGTTTGTTTACCCTTCTTGTATGCAAGTCATTGCTAGTAATGTTTGCCAGCTTACATAAGGCCACCATCCTTGTGCCTGGTACCAGGCTTACAAAGGCAAGTGAATACTGTTGAATGGGCTGCCAAATCGCTGATTTTTTTTTCACTTATAAATTATTGTTGGGGGGAGGGGAATATATAACTTTGGCGTCAGTCATGCATTTAAGGTGGCTAGACAGTGAAGAATTAAGGTTGGTCAGGAGAGGCCTGGCTTGAGTTCTGATACCTCAGAGTGAGTGTAAATAGCAATTGTTTCTGTTCTGGCCAGAAACTCTGAGCATCTTCCCCTCCCAGACTGATTTTTTTGGGAAGTCAAACTAAGCCACTTTTGGCCTCAATTCTTACCTAGCCTTTAAGCATTGAATGGGTGTTGCCTCAGCCTGAGACCTTAAAAAGGTCAAGCTCTCCCACTGCATCCAGGACCATTGCCTGTCATCCTGATCTATGTCTTGCTCCAGCGACCCTAGAGGAAAGAGTGAGGCTGATGACTTTGCATAGCCCTGCCTCACTTAAATCCAATTCACTTGCAAGTCAAGACATCACCCTGCTGATGTCATCGGTCCTCCTCAAGAATGAAGGACAAACGACAACAAGAGGTCTGGCAAAAGCCCACTGTGTCAGAACTGTCCTCATACATTATTCTTGCAACTACATAGAAATGATCATAAAGAGCTAACATTTATACAGAGCCTCCCATGTGCCAAGTGCTGTAGTAAGTGCTTTACAATTATTATCTCATTTAATCCTCACAACAACCTTGGGAGTAGATGTCATTATCCTCATTTTACAGATGAGGAAACTGAGGCAAGTAGAGATTAAGTGACTTGCCCAGGGTCACACAGCTGGTACATGTCTGAAGTTGGATTTGAACTGGGGAAGTGAAGAAGCCCAAGTAACCTTAGGTTTGCGCATCTCCAAGCTTTGGAAATCTTTCCATCTCCAAGTTTCTACCATGTACCTAGAGGAGCTCCTGAGAGCTAGCTGGTAAGTAAACAAGCTTTCCAACCCAGTCAGAGGGAATATCTGCATTCCCCAGGTTCACTCATTACACAATCCCTACGTTCACCTAAGACAGTTAAAGAATGCATGAGGGAAAACAATTCCATCTCACTGTAATTGTTTTTTTTACAACACTGTCCTAACTATGACATAAGACACAACTCTGAGCCCATCAATTCTCTGATCAGAGTATTTCAAAGATTCCCAGATATTTATAGGATAAGGTCCTCTA
The DNA here is from genome assembly GCF_900497805.2 of Vombatus ursinus. NCBI lineage: Eukaryota > Metazoa > Chordata > Mammalia > Diprotodontia > Vombatidae > Vombatus > Vombatus ursinus. Next base: position 10,945,840 of record NW_020943070.1, read on the forward strand.
TCTAGCTTTCTATCTATCTATCTATCTATCTATCTATTTTATACACATATACATATGTGTATATATTAATACACATATATGCACATACATACATGCAAACATAGAGACATATATGTATGTGCGTGTATGAATATATATGCACTGTGTATGTTTATGTATATGTATGTATACATGTGTGCATATATGTGTGTATATGTGTATGTGTGTATGTGTATATATATATATATATATACATACACACACACACACATGCATGCATGCATAGTGCCTATATAGCATTCAAATAAGTACCTCTCCGAAATCTGGTCAAAACCCACCTTTCCAGTTTTATCTCCCACTGATTCACCCATAATAGTGTGAAAGTGGGTTTTTACCAGTCATTTTCCTGCCTTTTGGCCTTGGCTTACAGCATTTCCTTCTGTTGAGATGCCCTCTTCTCCTCAGTCTCCTCCGGTCACAAACCTATCCATACACTAAAGTGACATTCTCCATGAATTAGCTTTCCTTCACTCTTTCCAGCCAAATGTAACCTCCCCCTCTATATGACTTTATTTCCCCTCTCATACAGAAATTTTCTTATCCATTGTGTCCTAATTATTTGTGCTTCTAACTTAGGTTTCCTACTAAAGTTGCCACAAAGACTTTGAAGGTTGGGATCGTGTCTTATTCATCTTTGTGACTCCCACACTACCTAGGCCCCCTGGCTTATATATGGAAGATGCTGGAAAAAATCTGTAAAATCCAATTGCAACCGAATTGCTTCTGACTCCAGTGACGATATGATAGGGAACAAAGCAACATAAGAATATCAAGCTGGCTTAGGTTTAAAAAAAAGAAGGAAAAAAAAAAACTAGTCCACTCTAGTCCAGGCAATCTTACTAGAATTTACTAAAACATATTCATTAATTATTTGAGCTTAACAGAAGATTAAATATAATTGTAATAATGAAGAAAACATCTACAGTCTGGACTTAGCGGACACATTGAGGTGAATTCTGTAAATTGCATCTGTTTCACTTCTATCTACATCATTTCCTATCCCTCAGTCTTTCATGAGCACCTATTATGTGCTGAACGTTAGCTGTTTCCCTAGCCATTTTCTCTGTTCATCCCCTGCAAAGTACTGAATCCTCCATCTGGACTATGGATATCTATAGTCAGCCCATTGATGGGGCTTCTCTTCCCTTCCTGGAGCAACCAGTCGGGCTTACTCTGCCTTTGTTCTCAGTTTATTTAATGTCATGCTTATAAAACCCAGCTCTCCTAATTCCTAGGTGGGAGCCTTCGCTCTGGGAATCATTTCCCCTGCCCTGGGTTTTCACCTCATCAACAACTACATTTATCTTTAATCGGCTACATGAGAAAGGAAACCTTACCCAGAGTTATCAGCTGTCATTTAAGTTACCGTGGGTCCTAACCAAAGAATATGCTTCCTCTGCGGCTGCTTGGCCTCCCTTGCTGCACGATAAGAGGGGGCTTGGGTATGGGGCACTCCACAGTAGCACCTCCCAAGAGAATCCAAGGGGGTTTGAAAGATAAAAAGCATTCAGGCAAAGTAAAAAAAAAAAAACAAGACGGTAAAACCATCTCTTAAAATTAATCCCCGAGGGGTGACCGTGCCATGTCCCAGCCTGCAAACATGTTTTCTCCCAGGCAACATGACTCTACCGGCCTCTGGTAAGTCTCTAGCTAGAAGCCTGATTTAATTGGGAGACTAAACTCAATTTATGTAATTTTGGACACGGGAGGGAGTCGCGGAGGAGAGTAAAGAGTAGGGAGGTGGGTGCTCCGGCCAAAATGAAGCTCAAGACGAGCATCTCACCCCCATATTCAGGACCAAGCCTTAGGCCACCAGCCTTCTTCTCACCAGAGTTACTGATGCCCCACCCCCCACACCCAATCACCAGGGCCTGGAGGAGATAAAACAGCTCACTGGGGCAGGCTCTTGGCACCAGAGCTCAAGGGCCATTATGACAATTACGACCACAAATCCAACTTAATATATTAGCTAAGGGTAATAGATCACTAATGTGGAAGTGTTTGAGGCCGGCCCTGCCTGCCCAGTCAGCTAGACAGAAGCAGTGACTATTGCTGCTGCAAAGAATAAAACAAATCCTCCCGTCTCAATTTATAATATTCATCTGTCCATGGATACAAGCTTTCCTGGGTTCCTAGTATGGCCATATTTACTATATATCCATATGCATAGTCATATGCATAGAAAGACAGATATACTGCACATATCTATGTTACATGTGTCTATTTCTCACAGTGGCTAAGCCTGTTCTCTTCCCAATCAACACACAATCAGAAGTCATTTCAAATAGCTCAATATAATTCAAGCTTTCCTATGACATTTTTAAACTGGAAAAGTTCAACTCATCAAAGGGTAGTGGGAGAGGATGAGGGCAAGTGGATATCAATATTATCCACTATAATGTTCATTTTCACATGGTATATTAATGAAATCACAGGTCCAGCGCTCAGCCCCCATTACAGAATCTTAGTGTTGGAAGGGATGTCAATCAAAGAAGAGGAGGGGCATGCGTTTGTTTCCCAGGGGAACTGTCTTACAGATAGGTAATAGGGATGCATAGATACACAATCCACAAGCACTTATTTAAGTACCTACTTGTGCCAGGTACTGTGCTACTCGCTAAGGATCTTAAAAAAAAAAAAAAAGGAAACAGCCCCTACATACATACACAAGATACATAGGACCAATCAATTAATAAGCATTTGTTAAGTACTTACCATGCTCTAGACACTGTACTAGGCTTTGGGTGTTCAAAGACAAAAATCAAACAGTCCCTGTCCTCAAAGAGCTTACATTCTAATAGCGGAAGCGCAACATGTACTCATATAAGTAAAAACAAAGTAACTTCATGGGGTGGATGTGGGAAAGGAGCGGAGAGCTCTGATCTATCCTTCCACCCACTACTGGACTGTCTCTGGAGATTAGATTTGCTTTGCTTGGTCCCAGAGGACAGAAAGTGGGCTAATTAGGAAGTTACAGGGAGGAATAATTAACTCATTTTAAGGATAGATAATGGAACCATACAAAATTAGAACAGGGCGCCTGGGGTTATAGTGAGATCTCCATCCACGTAGATCTTCTACTTGCTGGGGATTATATGGTCAGGTAAGGATCCTCTGACCTCCCTTACAACTCTGGAATGACGTGATTCTATTGTCTTCTAATTCAATTTGCTTAGTCTACAATTATCCTTATATTTGTCTTTATTGACCAATTTTTTTTTTATTCCAAGACTGTTCTGCAGTAAATAGATGACTTATTTTCTGTCCTTTAACTTACAGGATTGTTCTGAGAATTCAACGAGATAATATTTGTAAAGTTCTAAGCTCAGTACCTGGCACATACTAGGCTCTTAATAGGTGCGTGTTCCCCTCCCCCAGCCCTTTCCCTTTTGCATCAGGGGAGTTGGCATAATTGCAGATCTACTCTCACTAGTGATGGTTTAAGAGGCAGAAAGAACAGACTGCAGCAGTGAGGTTATTTCAATGCTGCCAAAGAGCATGATCTTATTTTGATATATAAACATAACAAATTTAATAAAGAAGTCCCAGAGATCCTAACCATAAAACTCAGACATCAGGCTTCTGGCCATCCAGCCTTCAGGATTGGTCCCTGACCATCAGGACTCCTGACCACCAGACGAAGGCCAGAGCTTCTAGTCCTGCCCAGTTCTGTTCTCCCAACCCCGCCAACAAGAAAATAAAATCAGCATCCTCTCTGGAGTCTGGGGCACAGCTGCCCTGGTTATTGGGAAGAGGGTGACGAGCTCCAATCCTCTGATGACCAACTTTCTCTTCTCCTCCATACAGATTGTCTCTAGGCAGAAAGTCCTTTGTTCTGCAGATTTTCCTTGATTCCTTACTCCTCAACCCTGTTCCTCTCATGTCACTCTCTTTCTCAGCCTTCCTTCTGTTAGGCCTTCTGGAATCCCCTTGTATCATTATCAAACTACCCTTCATATTACACCATTTCCCCTCATAGTCCATCTTTTCACAATCATAGAAATCTGGCTCTTCCCCTCCTCCCAAGGAAAAAAAAAATCCCAGTCGCCCTCTTCAGTGCTTGTCTATGATTCCTTCTGGCCTTTGTTTTGTCTTCTGGTGCTCACTTTTAAAAAATACTTCAAATAACCCTCTTTTCTGATTTTTCTCTTTTCTTTCTTTCCTTCCTTCTTTCTTCCATTTTCTTTCTTTCCTTCTTTCTTTATTTTCTTCTTTCTTTCTCTCTCTTTCCTTCTTCCTTCTTTCCTTTCCTTTCCTTCCTTCCTTTTTTCCTTCTTTCCTTTTTCTTCCTTCCTTCCTTCATTTCTTTCTTCCTTCCTTCCTTCCTTTCTTTATCTCTTTCTTACTTTCTCTCTTTCTTTCTTCCTTTCTTGCTTGACAACTCTATTCCTAACCCCTTCCTTCATCAAACTGAAGAAAAAAAAGTTAAAACAAAACCTTTATAACAAATAGGCTTTCATAGTCAAGCAAAACAAATTCCCACGTTGGCCATGTCCAAAAATGGATGTGTTGTTCTGCATCTTGAATCCAAAAAGAACACACAAGACAAATGGACAATATATTTTTCTGGGTTTTTTTAGTATACAACACTAACTAGTCAATTCCATCTAAAAAGCCATTCAATACACAGGTCTGGCATCATATACACAAAATAACAGGACAATTTCTATCTGAATAGACTAGATGTTTTATGTAGATACAACTAATGTTTCTGCCCTTAGTTTTCTTTTTTCCCCATTAACTGTTGTATAATTTCACTCACACATCCTCAGCTCCCTTCCCTTGGTTTATAGCTCTGAGCTTTGACTCAGGGAGACCAGAACTCAAACTCAACCTCAAACACTAGCTGGGCACCTCTGGGCAAATAACTTAACCTCTCTCTGCCTCAGTTTTTGTAAAAGAGGGATCAGTGTAACTTGTGGATAGAATAGCAGTGGATAGAATGCCAGGTCTGGAATCAGGAAGGCTCATCTTCCTGAGTTCAAATCTGGCCTCAGACACTTATCCGTTGTGTGACCCTAGAGAAGTCAATTAACCCTGTTTGCCTCAGTTTCCTCATCTGTAAAATGGTTTGGGGAAAGAAATGGCAAACCATTCCAGTATTTTTGCCAAAAAAAAAAAAAAAAGGAGTCACGAACAGTCAGACATGTCCAAACAACAATAAAAGAGAGATCTTATAAAACCTGGAGCAGTCATCTCCCAGGTTCATGGTGATGATCGAAGGAGATCATTTATGTCAAGTACTTTGTAAGCCATAAAGTGCTCTATATATGTCTATTCTCTTCTTCCTCCTCCTCCTCCTCCTTATAATTGGTTTCTTCATTCCTTCATGAGCTGATTAGAGGAGAGTTGAATCAGCAATGTTTGGCTCAGAGGGACACTCCCTAGAGTCCTAGAGGTAGGAGACCCAGAGCTCAGTACCCCGCTTCACTACCACCTAGCAAGTAGAGGTGACCTCCACTAGGGCATAGAGCCTCACCACCTGACCTGAAGCCCGACAACTTCTGGAGAACTCCCTGGAGAAGGGAGAAGATAGAAGTAGTTATGAAACTAAGTTCTGTCTACTAAGTGTTACATGATCTTCACTGTTCAGCTGTGGCTTTATTTGAAGCTCCTTACTTTTAATGACCAATAAGAGATTTGTACTTTTCTCTATTTGGTGGCAGTCTGTTTAGCTATTAAAATGAGCATTAAAAGCTCTTTTTAATCTCTCAGATTCCCACCTTCCATGGCCCCACTCCCCCTCATGTCATCTGTTCAGTTGTAATACAGTTTTGCAAATCTTATTTTAAACAAAACTAAGAAAAGGGCTCTAGTAAGAATCCTTTAATGTATACTGTGAGTAGAAAAAAACAAAAACTGAATTTACTATATTTTACTTATGAAAGTATCACTTATGCTACATGTAGAGAAAGGCCAAGGATATGTGTAAGCCTGCCAAACTGAAATTAGGATGAGAAGTTATTTAATGGTATCAAAAGTCCTGGGAAAAACTGATCCTGCTTACAAAACTTCCTCAAAAGGGACCAATGTCTTTGATTAGGAATCTCCTTCAGAGAAAGAGGAAATAGGAAATCACCTTCCCCTTTTTTATTGGGGTATGGTTAGGCTATAAATTTCACTCATCATTTGCCCTACTGAATTTCTATTTAAAATCATTGGGGTTTTGCTTATTAACAATAAGTGGGAATTGGCAGCAGGAGACTAGCTTTTTAAATGGTGCTCTATTGAAATGTACTCTACCTAGGTTCACACGTGCCAATGACCTCCAAGAGGAGTTCAATCAAGGCACCATATCCAAAAAAACTTTATCCCAAGGTATGGAGGGAGCAGACAGAGGCATCCCCCAGCCTCTGTTCCTGCTTTTCAAAGAAGTGTATAGGATGGAAGAGGCACCACATGACTGAGCATGAGTAAATGGTGCCCCAGTTTTTGAAAAAGGTTAGAAGTCTGAATTTTCAAACCAAGCTTGGCTTCATTCCTGGCAAAACTCTAGATTTTGTTATGAAAATTATAGAATCATAATTTTCAAGCTAGAAGGGATTGTAGAGACAAGAAAGTCCATCTCCCTCATTTTATAACAGATAATAAAAATAGTTGACATTTATATAGTAAGTTTAAGATTTGCAAAGCATTTTATATATCAACACATACCTGTATATATACACACATATGTACATATTTAATGTGTGCACATACATATATGTATATGTGCATATATAGGTTGTGTATGTCTATATATTAAATATATGTAATGTGTAAACATACACACATATGCATAACCCCTCTTGGATCACTTCCTTGTCATGGTGGAGGGGCTTGCATTATCCAGTGAAACTATGAGCTATGCCATGCAGGGTTACCCAAGACAGACATGTCATAGAGGAGAACTATGACAAAAGATGATCCACTGGAGAAAGAAATGGCAGACCACCCCAGTATCTTTGTCAGGAAAGCCCCATGGGGCAGTTAGGTGGCACAGTGGATTAAGCACCGGCCCTGAGTTCAAATCCAGCCTTAGACACATAACAATCCCTAGCTCTGTGACCCTGGGCAAGTCGCTTAACCCCACCACTTTGCCCTCACCAAAAAAAAAAAAAAAAGCCCCTTGGACAGCGTTGGCATGCTATGGTTCACAGAGTCATGAAGAATCAAACACAACGGAATGATTGAATAACAACATTGCATGCATGCATACCTACACATACATTTAAACTTTTTCATTTGATAAAAACCAGGCCCAGAAAAGGTCAAATGACATAAGTCATAGGTAATAGAAACAGGATGTCCACCAAGAAGTCGATTTCAAATTCATTGCTGCCTCCATCATACCACACTGCCCCATTTTCCACATAAAAATCTGGATGTTTATTATTTTGTGATGAAAATGCTATATTTTGAATTGAAAATTATTGCAATAGGGGAAGCAAATTCTATCTGTTATTAAATAAATAGATTTTGAAGTGTTATCTTGAAAGGTATCTAAGAAAAAGAGAATGCTTGTGAGCATTCACAAAAGAAAGCAAGGCTATTTATCCTGCTCTAAATTCAGGAAAACTGCATTACATCCTTGGACTCTAGCTCTAAATACAGCACAAGTGATATATGGGCTCTTATTAATTTGTCTCATGTCCATCATAAGAGCTGCTGCTTATGTAGAATGGCACAGTGGACACAGAGCTAGCCTCGGGATCAGTTCAGGTTTCACCTCTAACATATTATGGCTGTGAGACCTTAACAAAGTCACTTAACCTCTCAGTGCCCCCAGGCAACTCCCTAAGGCTGCATATTAAAGAACTGTAGCTAGGTGGCACCATAGTGGGTGGAGCACTGAGATTGGAATCAGGAAGACTCATCTTCCTGAGTTCAAATCTGGCCTCAGACGTTTACGAGCTATGTGACCCTGGACAAGTTACTTAACCCTGTTTGCCTCAGTTTTCTCATCTGTAAAATGAGCTGGAGAAGGAAATGGCAAACCATCCCAGTATCTCTGGCAAGAAAATCACAAATGGGGTCCTGAAGAGTTGGACAGGACTGAAAATGACTGAACAACAAGATATACATCAGTTGAAGAAGTCTCCTCATGAGGAGTTCTTTATACCAATAAAATCATGGAATCATAGATCTGGCCTCTCTCATTCAAAAAAGTCAAATTCAGAAGTATAAGGTGGGGTTTGGGGATCACTGCCATTCATAGGATCCCGTGAAAAAAGATCCACACAGGCTTTAGTAGTTCAAGCTCATTGAACCAACAAGGTGACATGACAGCCAAAAAAACAGTCAACCTAAGCTGTATTGTTAGCTCCGTCGTGTCCAGGAAGAGAGAGGTCACCACATTGTTGTATTCTGCCTTGATCAGACCACATCTCAATGAGTGAGTCCAGTTCTGGTAGCCTCCTTTTAGGAAAAGCGCTAATAAATTCAAGTGGGTCCAATGTGGGGCAACCAGAATGCTGACCAAGTCATATAAGGATGAACTGAGGGAGTTAGTTAGGCTTAGGCTGGAGGGCAGAAGCTTTAAGAGGAAGCCCTTATCTACTTGAAGCCTTATCATTTAGAAGAGAGATTCTTGTCCCCAGAGGACAAGTTTAAAAAAAAAACAACAACAACAATAACAATGGTACATGGAGCAGAAGCAGCAGAAAGGTTTTGGGTCAATAAAAGGAAAAACTTGTAAATGACTGAGAGCTCTCCCAAAGGGGAATGGATTACCCTGGGAAACAGGGAGTTGGTGCCCTTTAACTTGATCCTGGAAATTTAGTATTTGAAGGATCCTCAGCAAACATCGAGTCTAACCCATAACTTGTCCCGAGCATCATAGAAGGGTATTTCTGTTGATTTGTAGGTTAGACTAGCAGACCTTCTTAGGTACCTTGGAATGCTAAAATTCCGTGAGTCTAAATACCCTGCAAGTAGGAAGCATACTGTCTAGGATCTGGCCCAACAACGATCCTACTTAAACTTCTATGAAAAAATTCTTTAACTAAAAATCATTATTTCAACCCACATTTGGTGAGCAGTTCATTCCATCATCTCCCAGATAACTCACAACTAATGGTTGACAACAGGGTTAGACTTTTATACTTCATGAAATACAATGGGGTTAGATGTGTTGTTATCTCTTGATGAATCATTTCTATTTGCTAATGTAGGAGTTCTACCCAAAATAGGATAAAAGGAGAACTTGACATATTTGGCTTTCAGAAGAAAGATAGCCCTTTCTGATTAAATTCCGGGTCAAGTCTGAGTCTAAAAATGTGAATCACAAACAATAACACACTGTTCTACAATGAGTAAGTAAACTATAGCCATAAACCAAAGAAGTAATTTCCACACGTACTCGGTTGAAAAAGGAAGGTTGGTTGCATATTAGCCTTTCTACTCACACTGACATACACTTAGCTTCTAATCAGTATGACTTTCAAAAAACAAAGTGCAGTAATATAAAATTTTAAGTACTCACGCATCTTTAACAGCTCCAGCAGGACCTAAAATGTGAAAAAAAAAACAGCATTAGCATTAACCTGTTGTTCAGTTTAAAAATTAAGCCCCAATCATGCACTAAAATTACATTACAGTAGATAATTTAATCTAATAGCCATTAATATTTGAGAAAAAGGGAGCAAGAAATGATCAATAAAATCCAAATCTAAATTCAGTTTTGACTGGCTTCTGATGACTAGTAGAGAATCACTGAATCCTCCAAATGGAGTTCCTATAGATCAAGAAATTGGTGGATTTTCAGCAATAATTTTGTTATGTTTCAAGTCATGCTTCCTTAAGGCACTATGTACTATAGGATGGCTTCATGTTATAATGAACAATTATAATTATATTATATCATATTTATTAACCAGACTTGCTTGGTAGAAAACCTGGTTGAAGCCTATAATCATTGCTGTTTTTCTGTATATAATGATCATTTCTTTTTCCTTTCAAAAAGATCTTATTTAAGGATGTAGTCTATATTAAAACTCACACAGTTTATATTTTCCACTTATATTAACACTAATATATCAAGCAGAAATAGAGGTATAGTAAGGAATTGAAGAAACAGAAAGTACATTTTGACCTGAAAGTGAGAGATTTCAGACAATTACATTGTTTAACATCACTGAGGCAGATGGTCTTATGGACAAATGTTTCTCTGTGACCTAATCAGTCTGTATTATAATTTTATAAGAAGTGAATCATGGTGGCAAATTTTCTTTCAAATATTTTTCATTTTCACAAAATTACCAATATGTGGTTTGTTACTAGCTGAATGATGAAATAGTTCTGAACCTCAATGTTAAGGAAATATTTATTTTCTTCAAAAGAATGAAGTCGTCAGATGCTGTTGTACTGAGTAAGACTGACTACAAAAGGCTCCTCTGATCATCTTACTTTGTCAAGAATATCCAATTCAAATAATATTTTATTGAATGTCCTCATAGAAGAACTACCAAACCAGATTTAAAAATAAAAAAAACATATTTCTTCAATCGCTCCACATTAGCTCAATGTTGGCTTAACACTACATCTCAAAAATGTGACTGTTTTATGCACCATTAATAGTTTCATGATATAATTATCAATTAATATCTTGGCACCTTTTAGACATTGGCATGGGGGATGTCATGAGTTCCCCTCTCTCCTCACTGCCAGTCAGAACAACAGTTATTAGAAAAAGGCAAAGTTGGGGCAGCTGGGTAGCGCAGTGGATACAGCACCAACCCTGAAGTCAGGAGGACCTGAGTTCAAATCTGGCCTCAGACCAAACACTTGACACTTACTAGCTGTGTGACCCTGGGCAAGTCACTTAACCCCACTTGCCTAAAAAAGAAAAAAAAAAGGCAAAGTTATGGCCCAGTGGGACTTTGTGTTGCCAACAGGGAAGGGCATTCTTGATTCCAAAACAGCGTTTCTTAAAAAGGTACAGAACCCACCGTAACTATCAAATTTAACTCAGAACTCATATTGTAGGAGATACACTTTTGCCTCCAATAATACTCAGGGGGAACTAAGGAGTAAACCATAAAGAGAAAACAGTTTTTGTTGAGCTCTCTGACACATGTCTTACTGAACCAAAATCAGGGGAAAGGTAGAGGAAAGAATCCCACAGGACTTCCACTTTCTTATCTGGTGGAAGCCAAACCACCACGTTTCTCTCTGACAATATCTCTTCAGGGCTTTCTCTTTTTTTCCTAAGCAAAGCAGCATCCTGAGCCTCCCCCACTATCTGACTTGCTTTCAGGCAAGACCTTTCCCTTATTATCTCCCTCTCTGCTAAGCCAGTAAGTAGCTCAGGCACTTATCTATCTACCTCTCTTTTCTTTCTCTGTCTTCTTTTCCTATTTGTTTTTAGTGTTTGGATCCGTCAAGCTATATGGCCTTGTCAAGCAAGACCAGTGGGGTTTTCATTCCACAGAAGAGGTCCCCATTCATACCTGGATCTCCTATTTGCAATTTGTACCTTGAAGGTTATATTAAAAATTATATTCTCAACTTACATGACGTTTTGATTGAGATACATATTTATATTGAGCCAAGAATTTTCCCCAAAGTAAAAGTCCCCTCTGCATGAGAAAGGTATGTCTGTGTCACTGAGTGAAATTCAACCCACCCAGATGCTTGATCACTTTCTCAAAATTCAAAGAATTTGTAACTGAGCTGAAGAGGGAATCTCTTTCTAGAACAACATTCATAGCACATGAGACCCAAAGCTAAAAGCACTTTTTCTTTCCTAAAAAAGAAATACGGTAAACTCCAATTACACAAAAATCTGAAAAAGGAGAAAGCTCAAATAACCAAATTACTTGCTGGGTGTTATGCAATTATTCACGTTCCTAATGATAACCCAAATAACCTAGAACCCAGAGATTCTTAACAGTTTTTGTGCCATGGAATGCATCAGTGGTGTAGTGAAACCTATGAAACCCTTCTCAGAAGAATGTTTTTAAAAATTGATGGAAATACTAAATTTCAATTCGAGGTCAATGAAAATAAAGATAAAACATCCTCACATTCAAGTATATGGACCCATTGAAATCTATCTCTGGACTCCTTGGGAGTCCAGATTAAGAATCTCTGACCTAGGGGGATACTGAAGTGCTCCTTAAATCATCAAAAGTTAAACTGCATTCCATTTGATTCAGCATGTATTTATCGAGCATCTATTTTTCCCAACACTATGCTAGAAGTACAATTTTAGTGTTGAGAGTGTTTTATTATATTCTAATTCTTTTAAAATCCATCAGTTCATCAGAATACCAGTTAACCCCAAATACGCTATTTCCCAACCACCGTGGATAAACCAGCATTTGATAAACCAATTTTCCTCCCCCAAAAAGTTTCTTTCTAAAAAGCAATATGGGGCATAATTAGCTTTTTCAAAATCAAGTCTAATGGAATATAGTCTACATTTCAGGATCCTAGATGTAAATCTCTTGGGAGACATTAAGACACACCAGCTGGAAAGCACCTAATTAGTTATGGCAGCATTTTTTAACATTATAATAGATGCATGCTACATCTTATTTCTTATAGGCAGATGTTTCTTTGTGACCTAATCAGTCTATATTATAATTTTACAAGAGGAAGGGAATCATGGTGGCTAATTTTCTTTCAAATATTTTTTGTTTTCACAAAATTATCAAAGTATAATCTGTTCCTAGATGAATGATAAAATAGTACTAAATCATAATGTTAAGGAAACATTTCTTCTCTTTTAAAAGAATGAAGCAGTCAGACACTTTTTACACTGAGTAAGACTGACCATAAAAGGCTTCTTTTGATCACTGCACTTTGTCAAGAGTATCTAATTTAAATAATATTTTACTGAAAGCCCTCATGGAAAAATTAATTACCAAACCAGATTTAAAAAAAAAAAAACATTTCTTTTCCAAAACTGGCAGGTGACAGCTATCTTCTCTCTACAAGATTATTATCTGGGATTGAAAAATACTTGAGACTTATACTGAATATCCTTCTTCCAACATAAATGATTATACCTATAGATATTAGTGTTTTATGGTAAATAATAAAAAGTGGTGGGAAACTTTTTCCCCTTTGTTTCATAAACATAAGAACTATAAGAAGAAACTCTATGAACTATAAGACGAAAAGATGCCTCTGTGAGCTATATAAATATAGCTAGAAAAATGACAAAATCCTTTTTAACCTCAGGTTTGTTATTGCAGTTAGAAGCCCTATAATCAATCAGCTATGCTATTAAATCTCAGGTTAGCGAGTAAAAGGAAAAAACATACTCTTTAATCAGGCCAATGTTTGTTTTTCAACAAACCATTAAAAGATATAGATTTCCGAGTAATTTCTTCGAACACCTTAAAGGGAAAAAAAGGTCTATGTGCCTAAGATAAATCTGTATAATGAACTTAGAAAAAATAGCTGTGTTTAGAGTTGTCCTTGTTTACATGCTGTATTTTTTCTATGCAAAAAAAATTTCAAATAAAGGTCAAACAGCTTGCAACCAAAGATAACACTAGCTTCGGATGTGTATATAGATATAAACCATGCAGAGAGATTACTCCTCCACGATGAGATGAGGATGTCAAGCCCAAAATTGGGAACATATTCTATTAAAATGGCCTTTAACATGATTGAATTGTTCAGCCATAACAACTGGTGTACTGTGAACTCTACTAAAAGAGATGATAGAAATGGACGGCAGTGAGCTGAGCCTACTCAGGTCCACTGATCCCACAGCCTGCTCGTCTTTGCTGAAGCGCCCAGCTAGCTAGGACCCACAGAGATTACTTGGCCACTTCCACCTGGGATCTCTCACCATCACTTGTAGGGAAGAGGGGGGAGAGGAGATGCCTTGCACAAAGCAGATGTAAATTTCCTTTGTACGTGGATGTTTGTTGGATCAAATTACTTCAAACTCAAACTCATCCTCATTCTCCAAAAACCAGATTCCCCCATCTTCATCAGTAAATTACCATTGACCCAAATGCCCAGATCTAAAATCTTGGGGGCAGCTAGGTGGCACAATGGATTGAGTCAGTACTCCTGGAGTCAGGAGGACCTGAGTTCAAATCCTGGTCTCAGATACTTGACACTGAACTAGCTGTGTGACCCTGGGCAAGTCACTTAACCCCAACTGCCTTGCAAAAAAAAAATCTGGGAATCACCTCTCACTTTTCCTTCCCATTCAGCCTGCATACCCAACCAGTAACTGAGGCTTCCTAAAAGATTCTGTGCCCATCCCTTCATCTGAATTCCCCCATACCGCTTTAATCTTCACCTTCTGTTACCTCACCCAGATTTCTGCAAAAGTCTCCTTAGGACCTGGGGTCTTTAATTCTTTTTTTTTAAGACAAATTGGGGTTAAGTGACTTGCCCAAGGTCACACAGCTAGTAAGTGTCAAGTGTTTGGTGTGAGGCCAGATTTGAACTCAGGTCCTCCTGACTTCAGGGCTAGTGCTTTATCCACTGCACCACCTAGCTGCCCCATGGGGTCTTTAATTCTTGATTCTCCTCCCTCTAATTCAGTCTGAAACCTCTTTTTAGTATATTTATTATTTACTTTTAACATTTTTTTCTTTTTAAATTTTGAATTCTAGATTCTCTTCCTCCCTTCTACCCCTCCCCCACCCACTGAGAAGGCGAGCAAAAAGATATCAATTATACATGTGAAATCATGCAAAACATTTCCATATTAGCCATATCACAATAGCCAGATAGATCAAGCGAGAAAATTATACTTCAATTTGCCCTCAGAGTTCATCATTTCTCTCTCTGGAGGTGAATAGCATTTTTTCATCATGAGTCCTTTGGAATTGCCTTGGAACATTATAATAATCAGAGCAGCTAAGTCTTTCACAGTTGACCATCATTATAACACTGTTATTACTGTGCACAATGATCTCCCAGTTCTTCTCACTTCACTTTGCATCAATTCATTTAATTCTTAATTATTTTGTTTTACTGTTGTATAGTGTTTGCCTTATCTCCCCAATTAGAAGTCCTTTGTGGGCAGAGGACCAAAACAGACAGTGTCTGTCTCCCGCAATGAAAGTTCTGAACACGTACTAGGCATTCCATAAATACTGGATGAATTATCGATTCAATTTAGGCATGAGCAAAAACAAAACAGTCCCTTCACTCACAAAGTTGACATGGGAGGAGAGGGAGGGGACAGAAGAAACAGATAAGTAAAGGCAAATCTGGAGAGACCTAACAAAAAGGGATAACAATTAAGCCAACTGAGCTTGAATGGAGCGATGGATTCCAAGAGCCTTACATATGACCTTAAGCTAGACCTGAACTTAAGGAGAGAGTTCGCAACCAATCTGCAGTTAATTTAGGTTTGTAGATAGCCAAACCCATACCACTGAGGTCTGAAACCAAACCCAGCTACTTCAAAGGCTGAATTGTCGGTCCAGATGACTGTGGAGATTTAAGAGGATTAATAGCCAAAACTCCTCCTTAAACTATTTCTACACAGATAATAGCAGAATTATCACGGAAACATTCTGACCACAAGCCTTCACAAAAATAGAATACAAAGAGTTGCCAAATGCATTATCACAGTTAATCAATCAGCCCAAAAATCACCGGCAGAATGCTTTTGTAACAGCTCCATTATGACACACACAGAAATGTGCCATGTTGACATGGACCAATTCAACCATCCAGAGG
This sequence comes from Vombatus ursinus, assembly GCF_900497805.2. Lineage (NCBI taxonomy): Eukaryota > Metazoa > Chordata > Mammalia > Diprotodontia > Vombatidae > Vombatus > Vombatus ursinus. Next base: position 10,961,524 of record NW_020943070.1, read on the forward strand.
TTTGGGAACATTCAGACCTTGCATGTCATTTCCCCATGTTTTCATTAAGATGCTTACACAGTGTCCCACTAGCCATAGCCTAAAGTAATATGACTAGATGAAAAGGGCCCTGACTGGCCTGTTGGACGGCACGAGCCTAACGTGGAGGGTTGCTCATCCATCCACTCAGCCAAGGATTAAATAGAGGAAAAGAAGGAGCTGAATTGCCTTTATTTAATAGCTGATTGCCTTTTGAGAGAGACAGAAAGAGAGAGAGCAGGTGTAATTCTCTCAGATGTAATGATTTTTAAATTGATTCTTTAATCAAGATATTTTTATAGACAAAGCAAGGGAAAGGTCAAGCTGATTAACTGGGTTTTCAGAAGTTACTAAAAAGAAAATTGTTCCATAAAGATACCAAGCCTTCACAATGCATTTCTAGGTTGGGAGGAAGCTAGTCCCTAACCCCAGAAAGTGATAATGTCCTAAAGCATTAGGAAATAGGGTGTTTTCATTGTTTTATTTTAATGCATGTGACTATAGTGGCCCTCACTTCTATCTAGGTTGAAAACTCAGCTCCTTTGGGGAAACTTCCCCAATTCCAACTGTTCTGGTCGATTCTTTTTATGAGGTCCCTTCAGCTCTTACACATAGCTAGGTGATAGCATTGGAGATAGAGAAAAAAGGTTTCTAAAGCTTGGAAATGCCCAAGCCTAAGGTTACTTGGGCTTCTTCACTTCCTGAGTTCAAATCCTGCTTCAGATACTTACCAGCTGTGTGACTCTGGGCAAGTCACTTCACCTCTGTCTGCCTCAGTTTCCTCAGCTATAAAATGGTGCTCTCATAATAGCACCTACCTCCCAAGGTTGCTGAGAGGATCAAATGAGATATTTGTAAAATGCTTAGCACAATGCTGGGCGTACAGTAGGTATATAATAAATGCTTCCTTCCTTCCTTCCTTCCTTCCTTCCTCCCTCCATACTCAATTTATACTAAGCTGTTTTGCTTTGGTGAACATATTACTTTCTCGCTTTGATTTCAGTCTCCCTAACTAAACTATCGACTCCTTGAGACAGGGAATCGAATCTTGGGATTTTAGAACTGGAGGAATCCTAAGGGTTTAAGTAGTCTAACCCCTTCATTTTCCAGGAGTTGGGGCCCAGAGAACTTCACCTGAAGTAAGCCAAGTGGCCCAGCGGTCACTAAGATCAGCTCAGATTATCTGACTTCCAATCTATCGCTGTTCCAATTTGAAATATTTTTATTTCTTTCCCTTACCTGCCCCCAAATACCTTCTAATGTAGTGCCTGGCACATACATGTTCAATAAACAATTGTAAAGTAATAACAAATTCACAGAAATACTTTTGGAGACAACTTCATCTTGGCCAACTATGGTGAATATATATGGTGAACTGCACATAAGCAGCGATTATCCAGTTCATGGATTGTTCAGGTCACTTTTCTTTGGAGTCTTGACTTTTTCTTGAGTACAGTATTGGTATCTTAATTTCTCTAGGGTGTATAGTATCCTGGATCAACTCAGCATAAATGTTATTTATTCTTCGGTTCAAAAGTGAAATAGGACTATGAGGTAAAAACAAATCTGTCTCAATTAACTAAAAAAAAGTAACATGGGCTTGGAGGAGAGAGGAAGAGGATGAAAAGTTATCCATGATTACTTAGGTCAAGTCGTGTCTAGAACTTGGAATGAAGATTTCTGGTTCGCCTACATTTGGGAGATGTTGAAAAACTTTTATATACCTTCTTTGAAAAGAGATGTTTCTAAAAATAAAAAAGTAACTTAAAGATAAAATTAATTTTTTAAAAAGAAGACAGCTGCTTCTAAATTTAATGTGGAAAAATATTTATGGAAGCCAGGTGGCACAGTGGATAGAACATGAAACTTGGAGACAGGAAGACCTGAGTTCGAGTCCTAACTCAGACACTAGTTGTTGTTGTTTGTACTTTGTTCTCAAAGAGGACCAATGACATCACAACGAGCGATGTCTTGACTTGTGCATGAATTGGTTTTAGGTGAGGCAGAGCTTGGAAAAATCATCACCCTTACTCTCTCCTGCAGAGTCGTCAGAGCCCAGTGGCAAGGCAAAAGTCCAGACGATTGGCGATGGCCCGGAATGCAGTGGGTGACAATCACTCTCTGCCTCAGTTTCTTCCTCTGTAAAATAGGGATAATAGCAATACCTATCTCCCGGAGTTGTTATAAGGATTAAAAGAGCTAATATATTTAAAATACTTTGCAAGCCATAAAGCGCTAAATAAATATTGGTTTTGGTAATGATCATAATGATGGGAGCTCTTGCACTTGGAAGTATTCGAAAATTAAGTGCAGAGTTTTCTGGAACATCTCAGATACATAACTATAAACCTCAAACTATCTAATTCTTAGGGCAGTTTAAGACTTTTTTTTTTGGCCAAGCAATGGGGTTAAGTGACTTGCCCAGGGTCACACAGCTCATACGTGTTATGTGTCTGAGGCCAGATTTGAACTCAGGTCCTCCTGAATTCAGGGCCGGTGTTCTATCCACTGCACCACCTAGTTGCCCCTAGTTTAAGACTTTTTAAAGGTTGTTTTTGTTTTTTTTAATTCAGAGGGCAGAGGGGGAAGGAAGGGGACAAGTATTTATTAAGCACCTATTATGTGTCTGGTATTGTGCTAACAGCTTTACAAATATTATTTCACCTGGTACTCACAACAACCCTGGGAGGTAGGTGTTGTTATCATCTGCTATTATTATTTCCATTTTACTGTTGAGGAAACTGAGGCAGACAGTAGTTAAGTGACTTGCCCAGGGTCACACATCTAGTAAGTGCCGAAGGTAGAACTTGAACTCAGGTCTCCCTGACTCCAGTCCAAGGGCTCTACCTCCTAAATAAGATTAATTATTTAATTTACTTCATGTACATTTGAGGCCTCAAAATAACAGCATATAAACACTTAGCTAATACTTTACTTGATATTTCTGATAAAACTTCCAAGTGAGAAGAACGTCCGTATCTCTGTGCTGTGCTTTTTTTTTCCATCTTATTTTTCTCATCGTGGCCCATTTCCTTTCTGGAAACAAATTCCCTACCACCAGCCAACAGACGGCATCAAAGCTACGATGAGTGAGCCCTGAAGCCAACCAGTCAGCTGGATTCTCCAGCAGGAAAATGTTTGGAAAGTGACTTCTCAGATGCAAGGGCAGATTCATCAGAGAGGTGATGGAATAACTCTCTGCTCACTGGGTTTTTCTTTCGTGTTCCACAGAGTGGACACCCCAACTTGTTCTTTGGATAGAAAGTCATTTCTGGCAGATCGAAAACAAGGGGAGGAAACAGTGTGCTGTTATGTGCAGCGTCCTTCCTGAACAACCTCAGAAGCTGATGACCCTCTCACCAACAGGACTGATAATCTGAATTCTCATCCTAATAAAAATGTGCTGCCCTTCACATCCTAGAGGATAGGTTTTTGAAAAGTTCTGCAAACCACAATTTTATAACTCGAATCAGTTTCCTGTTGGCTTATAAATTCACAAATAACATCATCATTTTTGACTGATACTCAAAGTGGCTCCTACCACACATCTATAAATGCATTCTCTCCCTGTTCCAATGAATGACTACTTCTTAAGGACTCACCATGTGCGAAGCACTATGCTAAATCCTGGAGATACAAAGAGAAAAGTGGAAAAGTCTCTGCTCTCAAGGAGCTCCTATTCTGATAGGGAGAAATGAAATACAAAGAAGGTTTCAGCTACAAGTCAAATGGAAAAGCCTCTTAGAACATAGTGGCAAAACGGACTGTAACTCCTCATCTTTCATGTGATTCCCAGTAATAAAACTATACTGGTAGCTTTGTTTTTCCTCCAAGTCAGTCTACTAACTAATTGTCTAAAAACAATCCCTTAAATATATTGCTTTAGATCGTTTTTAATGGAAACTAGTAGCTTGTCTTTTTATAATGCCAATAATCATCTCAATGAATGTTTTTAAAAATTTTGGTTTTCTTAAAGTGTAGTAAGATGAGTTTGCACTGGGTCATCCATACTTTTCCACCCGTTTCCCCTGGTGGCCAAGGGCACGCAAGTATGAGAAAGCTAGTCAACATTAAGGGTGTAGTCTGACGCCCTCCAACAGAATTTTTTTCACACAGCTAACCGGCCCCTTTAGAGATCAAATGGGGTCTCATTAGCACCATGCTCCTAGTTAATCATTCTAACTGTTATAGAACCCTGGGATAGCCACTCCCCAATGGCTTCCTGAAAGCCACAAGGCTGGAAATTTAACTGGCAATGATATGGAATTAAGATTCTTATCAATGGGTAGACAAAGGTCCTCACAGCAATGCTTTTATATCTAACTATCTATCTATCTATCTATCTCTATAGATATAGACAGATAGATATAAACCTAGCTTCAACTACTTCTCTTAAGACTAAAATTTCCTGTAGACTTAGGATCCTGACCAAAAAGGACTCAAAATCTTTCTTTCTTCTCAAGTTACAACCAAGATATGTAATCACTGACATCAACAAGGAATATATTTTTTTTTCCAATTAACTGGCAAAATGCCTGAGTTCATCCTATTAAAGACTTAAAAAATAAGGGTCAGAGTTTTTCACTGTATCCTGAACTCTTTAGAGTGAATTAAAATAAGTGACTTGCCCAAGGTCACAAAATCATTGGCAGAGCTCTCAGCTGGCTACCAGTGGAACACTGCAGGGGCAGGCAGCTATTTGCATATACTGGACAGGTTATGACGTGGCATTTGACATATCTGAATGAAATGAAATAAGAGCAGTCATTGAAAGGGGAAATTAAATAGGTCACATGGGTAGGTAGCACCCAAAGCAGACCTTGCCTATCAGAAATCATAAGAAGCTAGCTAGGTAAAGTAGGAGAGATAGAATCGAGGAGAGGTCATTTAACACATGAGCTGGCTGGCCCTCAGGACTGTGGGAGACTTCTGCCAACCAAAACAAGTGGTGAAAAGAGAATTGTCAGTGATCTGTTTTAAATAAAAAATATTAACAGCAAGTGCCTTAATTTTTTTAAAAGCTCTATCACACATTGTTTATATCCCAATAAAACCTTAATATTTCAAGTCTTCTTTCTTACTCAGAACCCCAGGCACTTTCCCTACTTAGTTAATTACCTTTTCCATAAAGTCTGATCTCCCAACCACCAACACTTCTCACCCTGTTACTGTAAGAGACTAATCTTTACAGGCAGCAGGAGTGCTGACAAGTCATTTTTTGTCTTCTGCTTTCCCCTAATGCTACCCACCCTTCACCTGCCAAAATCATCCCGGGTTCCTCAGCTGTACTTTTCCAGTGTCGGCATCAAAGTAGGTAATGTTCTGTTCTTGGGTGTGAGAAACACAGGTCTTGGCAAGAGTGTGTATGTTTCGGGGGAATGAGGAGGAATGGGAAGGAGGATGAAGAAGGGACTGCTTTCCTCAGTAGGATTTTCAGATTATATGGAAACTCTCAATCTCTAATCCCAGACACCAAGCCTTCCTCTTCCCACCCCTGAATGGTCATATGCTACAGATTTCCTGCTGGAAGGCAAGTTAAAGATAACCCATTCTATCCCCTTGTTTTCCAGATGGGGAAACTTGAGGTCCAGAGAATTGTGAAAGAGGATTTGGAGTCAGGTGCCTGGGTTGTCTTCTCATTTTACTACCTGGATGAACTTATGCAAATCACTGTTCTCTATGGACCTCAGTTTCCCCCTGTGAAAAATGAAGGGGAGGCTGGAGAAACAGCCCGAAATTCAAATAAACATTTATTATGTGCCGACTATATACAAAGTGTTGTGCTTTCTAAAGCCTTCTTCCCACTCTAAAATCTTCGAACCAGACCTCACCGGGAGAAGTAACTTGTCCAGATCACCCAGGTAGAAAGCAGCCCAGGCACAGAGCTTGGTCTCAAACCCAGTGCCTCTGCCTAACAATCCGTAATGTCATCGCAAGCAAACCCCTTCCCACCCTTGGCCATGAACCCCCGTGCCCCCTTGAAAAATTAAAGCAGAGAGGATGGATGCCTCTGTAACCTTCCTCATGATTTTCTTTCCATCCCTAACCAAAAAAGAAAAAAAAAATGGTGCATTAAATAGAGCTGTGGACTTGGAGTCAGCAAATCAGGGGGTCCCAGATCTACAGTGGAATCAGAGGCCATCCAGCCCCAGCCCCTCTTTTTACAGACGAGGGAAGTGAGGCATGGAAAGGTCGCAGTTCTAAGGGTGAAAGGGAACTCAGAGACCAGTCCAACCCCCTCATTTTACAGATGAGAAAACTGAGTAAGCCAAAGATTAGAGCTCTAAAGCCGGAAAAGACCTCAAAGTCCATCCAGTGACACCCCTTCATTTTACAGAGGAGGAAACTGAGACCCGGGGGAGGGAAGTGACTTGCCCAAGGTCACACGGGTAGTACTGGACAGAGCCTGATTACTCTGACTTCAGTTCGAATCCCGGCTCTGGTCCTGCCCGGGGGCGCTGGCTGACCTTGGGTGCTGCGTTCCCTCCCGGTCCCTGGGCCTCAGTTTCCCTGCCTGTCTGATGGGAGGGAGGGTGAGAGTGGAGATGAAGGTCCCTCCTTCGCCCGCCTCACCTCGGGCCGCGCTGGCGCTGGTGGCTGTGGAGTTCCCGCAGCCCATGGCTCCCGCTCGGGCTTCCCGCTCCGGCTCCGCTAGCTCCGGGACCCGGACCAGGACCAGAACGCGGCTGGCGGGGCGGCGTCTGGCCGCGGCGGAGGGGGAGGAGGGGCCAGGATGAGCGGGAGGGAGGGAGAGGATGGAGGGGGACGCCGCCGCTGCCGCAGCCGCCTCCCCTCCTGGACCAGGACTCCCCTCCCGCTCCGGCTCTGGCTCCGGCTCGGGCTCAGCCAGATGGGCAGGGACGCAGGGAAGCAGGGAAGCAGGGAAGCCCGGGCCGCGCCCCGTCGCCGGGGGAACGGCGCCAGCCAATCCGAGGCCCCGCCGCCGCTGATTGGCTCTGGAGGAGAAGGGTCGAGAGTTTGAAGATGGAGGGGGCGGCCCCCGCTGGGGGAGGAGAGGATGGAGACCCAGGGGTGCCTTGGGAGACCGGAACGAGGGAGTAGAGCAGCCCACCTCGTGGGTATGCGTGGTTTCTGTGCGTGTGTAATGCATGCACGTGTCTGGGGGGGGCGTGTGTACATGTGAGTGGGAGCGGGAGTACGTGTAGATCATGTGCATTGTGGGTGCGTTGTGTCTCTGAATATACAGGATATATGGAGAGCATGCAAGTTTATAGTTTATAGAGTTGTCTATACGTGTGTGCCTTTGTGCCTAGAGTGTGTGTGATGAAATAGGAGTGGTAGAACGTGTGATTCCTGGGTCTGTAGATGTGGTGGTAGGAAGGCATTATGTGTACAGGACTCTGCAAAGTCCAGTTAAAAACTATTTTTATCTCTAAGTAAAATTTGGGTGTTCGCCACTTCTCTAGTGGCCTTAGGACGTAGACTGGAAGCATCTTGAGGGCTGGGGTGGTTTCACTGCTGACTTTGTATCCCTGGTACTTAGCACGATGGAAATGCGTGTTGAGGAGTGTCATGTACTACAGTGATCTGTCCTTGTGCCGTTTCTACCAGACCGTAAGCTCCTTGAGGGCAGGGGATCTATCTTATCTAAACCTGGAAGCTCATCAATGCTCCCTCTGCACACTGTAAGGGATTAATAAGGTTTTGCTGAATCAAAAAAGCAAATAAAATAAAGCTTGGAATCCTAAGAAGAAACTAAAAGGCACCGTTGGTTTATAGCAGCTCTTTACTTTCTTTGGTCTGAAGCCCGCAAGGTTATTTCTCACATTATATGTCATCAGGGGCTAGGGTTCAGGTCAGACAGCAGCCAGTGTGGAAAAGAGGTTTCTTATGCTTGGTGGAGGTCTAATGAGATGAAAGTCATCTGCTCTCAAAGGGGAAAGCCTTAGTACTGACAGTGAGGGATGGTGGATTAGGGGCAGAAGGGAAAGGTTTCCTACAGAAGGTGATGTTTGAGCTCCAGGAAAACTAGGAGGTGGAGGTGACGAGGCAGAACATTACAGTCGTGGGACAGAGCCATTGCAGAAGCATGGCAGGGGACAGAGTTGTCGCAATGAAGCCAGTGTAGCTGGACTGTCCAGTGGGTGGAGGGGACTAAAGAAGGCTGGAATTAAACTACCCAACCGAGCTCCTCCCTTCCTTCTTCAAACAAGAGCTGACGTGACTGCTTTCCAAATAAAAGCACATAGACAAGCCATTGGAATACAAAGAAGGAAGCTGGCACTGGAAGAGAAGGTAGCACTGGGGAAATGTTACAATCCCGTTCAGTGTGTGCCTTGTTTATTCTACAGGTGTTTCCCTGGCCCTCAAGGACCTTTCTATAGAACACAGTAGTAGCTTTATTCGTGGCCTCATAACTCAGTTGCAGGTAACTAAATCTTCTGTGTTTGAATGAAAGTTAATTTCTATTCCAATAGTTTATAGGATTTTTGCTCTTACCATTCAATTTCTTAAAGCTTAATATTTCTTCTATTGCTGTTGCTTCATCATTTATAATCATGTTCGACTCTTCGTGTCCCCATTTGCAGTTTTCTTGGCAGAGATACTGGAGTGGTTTGCCCTTCCCTTCTTCAGCTCATTTTACAGATGAGGAAACTGAGGCAAAGAGGGTTAAGGGACTTACCCAGGGTCACCCAGCTAGTAAGTGTTTGAGGTCAGATTTGAACTCAGGTCTTCCTGACTCTAGGCGTAGCACTCTCTCCACTGAGATACTGGCCATAGCTGCCCAATATTTCTTCTACTCGCTCCTGTTGTAGCAGGTGATGTTATACAAACACACTAAGGTCTTGACAAGGCTTCCATGCCCATTTCACTCCCATCCCTTCTGTTTTGTTTTGATTGCTCTAACCTTAATCCAATCCTTTATGATTAGCATAGCTAATATTCAGATACCCACTTCAACTTATTTGGGCCTTACTACTTGTTTCATGGGCAGCTGGGTGGCGCCATAGTGTACAGAGCACTGGTCCAAGAGTCAGGACTCACCTTCATGAGTTCAAATCTGACTTCAGACACTTACTAGCTGTGTGGCCCTGGACAAGTCACCTGACCCTCAGTTTCCTCATCTGTAAAATGGGCTGGAGAAGGAAATGGAAAGCACTCCATTATCTCTGACAAGAAAACCCCAAATGGAGTCACAAAGAAAAAGGGGGTCACGACTGAAAAAAAGGACTGAACGATAAAATTGGTGTCCTGGTGGTAGTCTTAGCATTCCCACTTTGCAGATAAGGAAACAGGCTCCAAATGACGTGATTTGTCCCACGGCTACCCCAGTTGGTCAGAGATAGAGCCAGGATTTGAACCCTGGTTCCCTGGCTCTTGAGTGACTGCTTTGCCTCTCACCTTTGTCCAATCATTCTCTGCTCAAAAATCTTCAATGATTTTCCAGGGAGTTTTGGAATCCTGTGCCTTGGAGTTGAGTTGCTGTGATCATTGGGTAGGCTGAACGAATGCAAATACTCTGAAATCATTACAGCTTGTAGGCAGTATGTAAGGATCCTATCCCTGCCCATGAGGGCCAGCATCCCAGGGTCTCTGACTCTCTCCAGTGAAGTGGTATCCAGAGGGTCTCTCCCCTGGCCCACCACCAAATGAATCAATCATAAAACACTGATGTGAGGGCACATTGCATGCTCCTTGCCCCAGACACATTTCGGATGCCAAGGTGCTCACTCCAGCTCTGCGTTTCACAACAGGGCAGAGGAAAAATGAGAGGTTATTAGCTTTACATGTAATTACTAAAGTCCTGAGCTATTTAACTGAAGCCCCCATGATACTAGCAGGCATACACACATGTATACAAGCACCTTAGATACTACATAAAATTCCAAAGTAAAAACATGCAATTACCTAACTTGAAAAATAATATAGGCTATAAGCATTTTCCATTTCTTACTTTTTAGAATTATATAATACAAAGGCTTAGCATGTGATTGGGGCTTGGTTTTGATGAGTGTTTCAGCAGATTGCTATTCTGCAAATTCAAATGTAAATGGAGAATTTTGATAAACAATGAAGGAGCTGGTTCTCTGTACCAGAGAATGGAAGGAAATTCAGAAGCATAAAAAAAAATCACAGGATAATAGATCTAGAAGGGACATCAGAGGTCCAACTCATTTTACATATGAGGAAACTGAGGCCCAGAGAGGCTAATCGACTTCCCTGGCATCAGACAAGTAACACATATCAGAGGTTGGAGTCGAACCATGGTCTTCCGATGTCAGGGCCAGTATGCTCTCCAGCCACACATCCTACCTCCCCTTCTCACATTCTCGAATTTATGATTTCTCTGAAAAATTTCTTCCTTTTTCTAGAATTAAACATGACAAATATACAAAGGATCCATGATTTACTCAACCTGCCAATTTCCCAAGGCAGTAACTCCCTCTTCTAATACGGGTCAAGATTCATCCATGATTTTGTAGATAACACCTAGGGAACCGCCCAGGGCTGACAGTTTAGGTGACTGACCCTGGGTCACTGGGCTATAAAGTGTCATCAGATCAGGATTTGAACCCTGTTCCTGACTCCAAGCCCAACACTCTATCTAATAAACCACATTACCTGGATCATTCAATACCACCCAGAATTAATTTTTTTCCATAAAACATTTCAGACGAACCAAATGGGTATTGTTTCTCCCTTCACGACTTCTTTGCAAATTCATGAGAAAAATAGATTATTTACTTAACAACACCTCCAGGAAACTTTTGTAGTCACCACTCCTGAGTGCAAGCCAGCAGATTCCTCCTCTACATCAGATGGTGAACAGCATCCCCACCCCACCTACCCAGCCACCCCCAGCATGGCCAGCACAGTGGTTGGCAAATAATGTCTCTAATTTCAGTGGCTGTTGACCTAACTAATGGTCCTGTTGCCATGGCCAACTAAGCACTACATATCAAGGGTCAGGATTAAATTGCTTGAAAAATGAGTAGAGAAAAAAGGAAGGTAAGAAGTGGATGTTTAATCATTAGCCAAAGAAAATAAACTTGGCCTTCTTTGCTAGAAATTTGGACAGAGAAGATTTCTAAAAAGGGTAATTTTCAAATTAAGTCCTTTTCTTTCTCCTTTTTAAAAAAATATATTTGACGACTTCTGTCTACAACATAATCATTTCTGGAAAAAATTTCCTCTCTCTACCCTGTCCTGAAACAAAGAAAAACAAGTAAGCAAAACCACCTAATATGGCAACCTCAACTGACATCACATCATATATATGTGTACATGTATGTATGTGCACACATGCACACATATATATATATATACACAGATACACACGCATATTTTGCATTTGAAGATATACAAAGGACTTTACATACACTAACTCTTTTGATGAATCCTCCTAACTCTGTGAGTTAAGTGTTATTATTATCTCAGTTTCACAGATGAGGAAATTGGGGTTGACAGAGGTTGAATGTCTGGCCTAGAGTCATACAGCTGCTAAGTATCAGAGGCAGGATTCAAACTCAGGCCTCCTGACTATAAGTCCCACACTCTACCCACTGCACCACTTACATTCACCTCTGGGTAATCCCTCTTCATTCTGAACCTTACAACAAAAAAGCCTTTATTTCTTGATCCTGAACCATATTTTCCCCATCCTTGCCATTGCATCGACATTGGTATTGATATAGCAAAGCATCATGTTATTAGTTGTCTTATGTAGGAGAAAGCATGTCAAATCTTTCCTCAGATTTCTGTAATTCTTCATCCTCTGCCACAGATGTTAGCACATCGGCTGTAATTATGTTAAAGGTGCTCTTTTTGTTGGCTTTCATTGTTATCCCCGTAAGACAAGATAATCAAGTGTCAGATAATACCATGTTTCTTATTGCCCAAGGAAGGAAAGAGGGAGGGAAAGAGAGAAGAAGGAAGGAAGAAAGGAAAGAAGGAAGGAAGGAAGGAAGGAATGGAGAAATTATTAAGTACCTACTATATAACAGGTACTGGGCTAAGTGCTTTACAAATGTTATCTCATTTTGTCCTCACAACAATCCCAGAAGTTAGATGCCGTTATTATCCTCATTTTACAGTTAAGGAAACTGAGGCAAACAGAGCCTAAGTAACTTGCCTGGGGTCACACAGCATTTAAGTGTCTGAGGCAAGATTTTAACTTAGGTCTTTCTGACTACAGACCCAGCACTCTATCTACCCAGCTGAATTACTAGCTGATATTACCACTACTAGGTCTATACCACCAAAGAAAGAGGAAAAGGACCAGTGTATACAAAAATATTTATAGTGCCTCTCTTTACTATAGCAAAGAAAAAGCTGTGGTGGTGCCTATCAGTCAGGGAATGGCTAAACAAAGTGCGGCATATGATTGTAAGGGAACATTATTGCACCATAAGTAATGACAAGGGGGATAGTTTTAGAGAAACTTGGGAAGACTTATGTGAACTGAGGCGAGGGAAGTGAGCAGAACCAGGTGAACAATGTATACAATGACAACAGTATTGTAAAGACAAACATTGGCCAGACTCTGACTGGCCAGGAATGCAGAGGACCAATGATAAAGCTTGTCTTAGATGAAGCTTAGAAGTATCTTCCAACAGTAAGGAGATGGACTCAAGGCGTTGACAGCATGGCCAATGTGAGAATAACTGTGCTTATTTGTTGTAAGGGTTAGGTTTTTCTTTTTTTCTCATTGCAGGGAGAGGGCAGGGAAGTGGGGAGCTAGAGAAAGTATTACCAAAAATTGAAAAGAAAGACAAAGAAAACAGAGTCTTTGAAACATGTTTTTGAAATGCATAGAGAAAAACCCAAAGTAGGCACGAAGGAATCACAGGCAAACAGAACAACTTTGAAAGCTACAAACTGAAACACACACACACAACACACACATATACATCTATGTGTGTGTTTAAGTAAGCTCTACATAATAGAGATTCACAGTTTCCTATACTGCTTTCTCTTTCTGTTTTACTATAATTATGGAAGTATTTATTTTCATTTCTTTTTGTTAAGTTCAGGGTTTTTTTCTAAATGGAGGAAAAAAGAAGTAATCAGAAACAAGAAAACCATGTATACAATGACTACCATACAAGTAGAAAGACCAATTAGGCAGAAGTGAAAGCTGTATAATTAAGAGTGCCAAAGCCTGGCCCCGGCGGAGAGTTGAGAAAACACAATTCCCTCCCTTTGTTGTGGAGTTGTGAGACATTGGATGTAGAATATTGCACATATTGCTAGACAGAGTCAATAGATCGGTTGGTTTTTTACTAAACTGGGTTTGTTTTTGTTTTTTGTTTTTGTCTTTCTTTTTCAATTTTTGCTGTAAGAGATTGGCTCACTGGTGGGGGATGGAAAGGGGTATATTTTAAAATGAATGTGATATAAAAAGAAAAGGCATCAATTAATAAAAGAAAAAATTCAGAGTTGGTATTTCTAGAACACTTCAGAGTTCCCAAAGCATTCTATATGCCTTATCTCATGTGCACCGACAGGGCAGAGATTATGCCCATTTTACAGATGGGAAAACTGAGGCTTAGAGGGGTCAAAGTGACTTGTAGAGAGTTCCATTGCCAGTAAGTGTTAGAGGCAAGACTGAATCCCAGCATTCTCCTAATTCTCCTTTCTTGCCCCTTTAGAATATAATTAAATACCAAATTGGGGGGGAGGGTCTGCAGATGAAACATAATAGCTTCATAAAAGTGGCAGAATTTGAACTGGACCCTGGAAGAAGGAAGAGTAGTTTAGGATCAGAAATGGAAAGACTTGAATGTCAGGCTAAGTAAGGTGTCTGAAAATGATCCCTTAGGAAAAGGAGAGCAATGGAAGGTCTGTGAACAGTGGACCATCACGATTCTAGGGCTAGGTGATCTTTTTAATACCTTCAGCAGGAAAACAGAAGTGCTTTGAAAACTCAATCCCCATTTTCTAGCTGTTTCCAGGAGGGAGCATGCTGAGGTGGAAAGAATGATGGCTATACAGTCCAAATCTGGGCTCAGACATTGATTACCTATGTGACCTCTCCAGTCCTTTGCTTCCTCCTGTATATGATGGCATTGGGCATAAGAGCCTCTCCAGCCCCTTCTAGCACTAAATCATAAGCCTATAAAGGTTTTCTGACCAGCCCTGCCTGGCTGGTCCTACCAATGCCAACGCTGGGTCTCCCAGGCTGTCTTCTCCTTAGTTCTCTTTTCTATTGTTGCCGAAACAATGTGGGGGAGTGGAGCAGATGACCTCTAAGGTCCTTTCACAAGATCGTAGATTTGGAGCTGGAAAGGACTTCAGAGACTATCTAGACTGACTTCCTCATTTAAAGAAAAAGAGGAAACTGAGGCACAGGGGTGAAGACCTGTCTGAGGTCACTTAGCTAACAATTGGCAAATCTGGGATTTGAACCCATCTTCTGGCTCTAATCTGGCATGGTTTTCCTACTGCTAAGGGTTTGATGCACTTTGATGATGCCTCAAGATGTGGCCAGACTTTCACTTTAGGAAGATCAGTGTGACAGCTGAGTGTAGGATGGACTGGAGAGAGATGCTTGGCTGGGTCTTGTTACAGTGCTGGCACTTTGAAATCACCAATCCCCAAGCAACAGGATGAAGCTTTGTCCATAGGATGATAGAAACAGAAGTTGAATAGGAGCTTAGAGGTCATTTAGACCAACCCTTCAGATTTCTGGGTAAAGAAACTGAGGAGCAGAGAGGGGAGGGATGTCCCTACAGTCACCCAGCTAGTAGAGCTGATTCCCACAGACTCAGGTCCTGTGACCCCAGTTCAGCCCTATCCTTGAGCCGTGTTGCTTAACAGAAACAAAAGTGTCATATTGTGGAACATGGTAGGGACCAAGTGTTCCAAGTCAGCAAGTGTTAAGAATGTGGCAAACTGGAAAAAAAAAGCAATTTAAATCTTTGGACTTCATTTCTTTGCTTTATTTTTAATTTGGGAAGATATGACTTGATTATCTGTGATATGTAATGACAACATTATATAACACCTACTATGTGCCAGGCACTGTGCTAAGCACCACAAATATTTTATCATCTGAGCCTTACGACAGCCCAGGGAGGTGGGTGCTGTTATTGTTCCCATTTTACATTTGAGGAAACTGAGTCAGACAGAAGTCAAGTGACTTGCCCAGAGTCACATAGCTAACAAGTGCCCAAAGTAGAATTGGAACTCAGGTCTTCCTGACTCCATAGGCACAATGCACATAACAACAAATAATAAAATATAGCAGTACATGCATATGTATAATATAAATATATAGCATATGTATGTTACATAACAACATGCATTATAGTTATTTTATACATAGCAATAATGTATCATTATGACGATATTGAATGATATAAATACGTGTATGCATCTAGCAACGTGTAATATCCTTTATCTCCATAGGGAAAAACAAATAAAAGTAATCTATTAGGACCAGAATTAAGTAAAGCTGAATGCTACAGAATAGACGCTTTCAAATTGTGGTGCTGGAGAAGATTTTTGACAGTCCCTTGGACAGCAAGGAGATCAAATCAGTCAATACTTAAAGAAATTAATTCGGGTTATTCACTGGAAAGTCCAGTACTGAAGCTGAAGCTTAAATACTTTGACTACATAATGAGAAGATGGGACTCATTAGAAAAGACCCTGATTTTGGGAAAGACTGAAGGCAAAAGGAAAAGGGGACAGCAGAGGATGGATAGATATGGACAGAGATGGATAGATAGTATCATGGCAGCCACAACCATGAGCTCAGACAGACTTTGGGAGATAGTGGATGCCATGGTTCATGGGGTTATGAAGAGTCAGCACCAGCAACAATAACAAAAAGCATGTTTTTATGGATTGATGTTATATAATGTATATTTTAATGTTAATAGGAAACAGCACAGTGTTGCGGTTGCCTAGAGCTCCATCATGGAGGCAAAAAAACCTGAAATCAAAGCCCACCTCTGACAGTTATTAGCTGTGGTACCCCTGGGTAAATCACTTACCTTCTCTGAGACTTAGGTAATTACTGAGCTTGTCAGTTCATAGATTTAATGTTGGAAGGTACCCTAGAGGTCCAACACTCTTATTTTACAGATGAGATCACTGAGGCATGAAGAGGTTAAGTGACTTGTCCAGGGTCCCTATGATTTACTGAGATGCAACTTAAAATATGGGCACATAAAGTTTGTAGATATCGAAAAGCAATGTGGGAAAAATCAGTTTGGAGTCGAAGGACCTGTTCAAATCCCAACTCTGCCATTTCTTACCTATGTGACCTCACCTAGGTCTCAGTTTCCCCCTTTATACAATGAGTAGGATTGTCTATAGGAACACTAAGTTCTCTCCTAATGCTAAATCCCTGAACTTCCTTATTTGCCACCAGCTACTCAGGACAATTTTGCACCACGTAGTGATGCTAGAATTTCATTTTGGTCTGTTCCTTGTAAACTGTAACTTTTTGCTTTGCTTTTCTTATCTCTTTGGGGGCCAGTCAAATATATTGGATTTCTTATTCTTAGTAAGGAGTGTATAGGAAGCCATTGTCTCTGATCCCAAAACATAAGCTAAAAATATGCTTTGGGAACCACGTGTCTGAACACCATCTTCCACCTCTTAGGTGCTTACGAAGTGTTTGTGGAATTTAAATGAGGGCACTCACAGTGGAAACAATCAGTTAGGTTTTATCCACATTAGATAATCTTCCAACTGTATACTATTTGAGGGTGTGAATCATTTTCGCATCTATACCCTTTGCAACCCAATGAAGCAAGAAATGCTTGGGGACAAATGGTGCCAGTAGCAGAGAAGCCAGAGATTAAGATATCCCTGCCCAGGACTTAACATAATCACTCTGTGCCATCGATTCTATTCTGGGTCCCCCTGGGAGCCCTTTTGGAAGAGCCTACAGTCCTTGGAATTGAAATCTCATACTCCTCTATATTTAAACTCAGAGCAACTTTATCTCCTCCCTTCAACCAAATTGATACACATTTCTTACCGTTCATAGAATCGTAGACTGTTACAACTGGAAGGGAACATGGAGATGATGGAATCATAGATCTGAAAAAGACATCAGAAGTTATCTAGTCCTAGCCTCCCTTTTTACAGATGAGGAAACTGAGGTCCAGAGAGAAGTGACTTGTCCAGGGTAAACTAGGTAATAAGTAGAAGAGCTGAGATTTGAATCCAGGTTCTCTAACTCCAAATCCAGAAGTAATTCTGCTCTATGGGCCCGACACTCATTCTCATCCTCCCCTCATTCACCAATAACTTTCTGCCACCATCACTCATGAGAATATATTTGTTCATCCTTAGACCAGCAGTAGGAAAATGAAACAGTACCTAGAGATATTTGTGATCTGCAAGCCCCATGGGAGACAAAAGTGTGACATGGAAGCCTGAGAAAACTAAGACAATTTAAGAGTCCAATAGGAAAGATGGTGCCCAATAGCAGAGAGCTGGTATCTTACTATATTCTGCTCACATCACATCTGAAGGGAAGTGTTCATTTCTGCACATCATATTTTAGGAAAAATTTTGTTAAGCTGAAGACCACTCTCAGGACGGGAATCATGTTATGAGGGGTCTCAAGTCCCTGCCTTATAATGAGTTGTTGAATAGACTGGTGGATGTTTCATTTAGAGAATAGAGGCTGAGGAAAGACACAATACTTCTCTTCCAGGATTTAATAGGCTGTGATGGGAAAGGCTGGGGCAGCTGGGTGGCACAGCGGATAGAGCGCCGGACCTGGAGTCTGGAAGTCTCATCTTCCTGATTTCAAATCTGGCCCCAGACACTTCCTAGCTGTGTGACCCTAAGCAAGTCACTTCACCCCATTTGCCTCAGTTTCCTCATCTGTAAAACGATCTGGAGAAGGAAATGACAAACCACTCCAGGATCTTTGTCAAGAAAACCCCAAATGAGGTCACAAAGGGTCAAACAAGACTGAAATGACCAAATAACAAGAACATGGGAAAGGCCATCATGAAGATCACATTTGTTCTACTTGGCCCCATGGGAAAGCAACTTGATGCAACAGGTAGAAATTGTGAAGAGTAAATTTTAGGCTTGGTGTCAAGAAAAAATTTCTCAACAATTCAAGCTATGTCAAAATGGAATGTCCTACCTTAGGCGGCAAAGGATTCCCCTCCACTGGAGGTCTTCAAGCCATTGTACTAGAAGAAACTTTACTGGCTATGAATTCCAACCACATTATTTTACAGAGGAGAAAGAATAAGTGGTTCACCTAGGGTCACACAGCTATGCATCAGAGGCAGGATTTGAACTCAGGTCTCCCTAATTCTAAAGTCAGCATGTAATAATGTGGACACTGTGCCACCTAGCTGCCTCCCTAAATTTCTACTTCTCAGATCACTTATACAGTGAATTCTTATTCTTATTCAAGTTACGGAATTGGATTAATTAGTCTCTGAGTCCCCAACCACAGCTCTGAGATAGCATGATTCTTTGAGGCTCAAAGTTGTCCTTTCAACTAGCAAAAATTCATTCCTTTTCAAATAAGTTCAAAATGAGGCTCTCAGTACTCCCTGCACTCTCTTTTTCTATTAAGAACCTTGGAGGAAGCAGTTTGAGGTAGCCTACAGTGAAACAGACCAGGTCAGCCCTATACGCAGCTGATTCCTCAGCACTCATCAATGATAACTTCCCACAGTCATCATCCATGAGAATATGTTTGTTCTTCCTTAGACCAGGATTTGAGAACTTTCCTCTTTTTTCTTCTTTGATTCCGCAGGCATAGGCGACTGTGCCATAACTAGGTTGGGGCCAACAGGGCTTTGCACCAAAGTTTAGAGAATGATGTTGGTACATGTATTCCTGCAGGTAGAAACAACGGAACTCAATGCCTAGTGAGGAAAAAAAAAAAGCTAAAATAGGAGACTGACAGGTGATATACTTCCTCCCCACGGCAACCACAATCCTGGTGAACTTCTCAGTGGCTTGGCCCTGACCTGCTCCCTCCCCTGACGGTAGCCTCCCCAACAGTAGCCTAGCAGTATCCCTAGCTGAGCTCAGTTTAATCGTCTTAGAAAGTTGACTCTCTGGTATCATTCCTCTTGCTTTTCCTGGGCTGTTTGATATTTACCTCATAAGATTTAGAGATAGAAGTGACTTCAGAAGTCACAGTCCTTTTATTTTACAAATTAGGAAACTGAGGGCCAGAGAGGTGAAGTGATTTTCCCAAAGTCATACAGCTAGGATCTTAGATTTAGAATTGGATGGCACGCCATCTAGTCCAACCTATCATTTTATAGATGAGGAAACTGAGGCCCCGAGAGAGGAGGTGACTTCAGAGATGGTCATTCAGTCATAGGTAGGACTGGAACCCAAGTCCTCTATCACAAAATCCAGTACCCTGTCGCTCAGCTGTCCTCTCTGCTAATTAAGGCTTTGATGTAATATTGGCTATACAAAAATATCTACTATCGGGCACATAGAATAAAAAGATATTTGATTACAGCTGAAAGAAATCTCAGAATGCAAACTTTCTGTATGTCAATATTTATATTAAATGATTGCCCAAGTTAAATGACTTGCCCAAACCTACACAAATAGTAAATAACAAGCAGGATTCAAACCCAAGTCCTTTGACTCCAAATCAAGTCCCCTTTCTACAGCGGCATGAAGCAGATCAGATAGCATCTAGGAAATAACAATAACAATGATCCCAACCTGCTCTTTTGACCCTAACATGCATCTCTGTGATGTGGCTGTGTGGTGGAGACACCCACTCATATTGATGAAACACCATAGGCCTTCATAGATGAGAGCCAGAGAAGTTGGCACTTTCCCATTATTAATAATAATTAGCATTTATATAATGCTTTAAGGTTTGCAAAGTAGTTTATATATGTTATCCCATTTTAACCTTACAATAACCCTGGGAGGTAGGGACTATTATTATCTCCATTCTACATTTGAGGAAACTGAGGCAGGCAGAGGTTAAGTGACTTGACTAGGCAGCTAGTAACTCAGATCTTCATGACTTCAGCTCCAATGCTTTATCCACTTCACCATCTAGCTACCTTCCCCTCAGGAGCCAGTGCTGGTCCACAATCTTTGCATAACTATGAAAGCATCTAGAATGCCATATGGCTGTGACTCACAGAACACCACACACACCGAAGACTCAAAATTGCAGGTTGTTCAAAGGGAAATGGAGAGAGAAATGATAAATATATTACGAAAGAAGACTTACAGGGAAGAAGTAGTATAAAAGATGTATGGGGGGGGAGGAAGGCTCATGATTTAACAAAAGCAAGGGGCGACAGTTGGATGCCTGAAAACTGTACTGGTACTCATAGAATCCTTAAAAAAAAATAGAAATACCTAGAGGGGCTTTCAGAGGTCTGTGTAGGACCCAGGGAGATGCGGACAGAGGAGAAGGCACAGATGATTTCCTGAAAGCCACCTTGGAGATCATCGATTCCAACTACCCTCATTTTACAGAGAAGGAAACTGAGGCTCTGAGAGATTAAGTGCCTTATGCGTGGCCATACAGGTACTAAATCTATTTCTTCACAGGCTAGAGAAATTCCTCTAGGTCATTAAGCATTTTCATTCATTCATGTGAGAGGCAGAATTAAGCTCAACCTAAGAAAAGCTGCCCCAAAGTACATCAGGTTGACTTTAAGCCATAGTGAGTTGCCCCAGGGGTGTTCTGGTAAATGTTAAAAATCATGTCTTTGGAGAAAAATTGGACCTACTTTTAAGTTTCTGCATTATTAACATTTTAAAAATTCTAGACAATCAACAAAACCCTAAATCCAGCCTTGATTGTAGAGTTTGTTGATTTCTGTGGTATAAAATTTAACAATCGGCTCTGCCAAGCCAATTCAAGCCGACTCCAGCATGTCCTGGTTCCTCCTCACTGAAGGTCTCCAAGCAAAGGCTAGACGACACTTGTTAGGTTTTTTCATTCATTCAGGTTCAGGTTGGAGTAGACGACCTCAGAGGATTTTCCAAACCTCTGAGTTTCAGTAGGAAAAAGCAATGTTGGCAAAGCCAAGCAAAGATTTCACTTACAAAGAACAAAATGAGTTTCCTTTTAAGACATTAAGACAGCCAAATGATTTCAAAACATTTTGCAAATGTTTCCCAAATGCTTTATCTGTCAAGTCATTATAAACACTTTGAAGAAATTTTCTTAGATGGAAAGTATTTGGTCCCTCCATTTGTTTATACCAGTTGAGGACTATTTGAATTGTGTCTTCTTAAAGAGGTCTGTTTTCTTCCTTTTTAGCAACACAAATGGAGTTTTGAAAAAAAAAATGAGTTCCCTGGGCTTTGTAAGTCAGTGGAGAGATCATTAAAGGTGGCTATAATCCAGGGGAAAAAAGTCTGTTCTTTTTTTTCTCTACTAGTCTTTTTTCTGCATCCAACAGGCTGCCTATTCCTGACTGGTAGACCTTTTTTGCTTGCCCTGGGTTTTTTCTGAAATCTCACCATATTTAGATCTTCTATGTCAGAAAACATCTAGTCCAGAATAAATTAGCAAGCATTTATTAAGGCACTTACTATGTTCCAGGCACTATAACAGGTTCTGGCTATACAAAAGAAAAAAATGTCAAAACAGTCCCTGCCCTCAAGGAGCTCATATCCTAATAGATGTGATAACACAGTAGAGTTTGGTACAGCAAAAAGCATGCTGGTTCTGGAGTTAAAGGCTTGGATTAAAATCCTATCTCAGATACTAACTATTTGACCTTGGACAAGTCCCTTCCCTTGTTTGGAACAGTCTCCTCATCTGTAAAGTGAGGGAGTTATGCTCAATGGCCTTTGAGGTCCCTTCTGGCCATCTCTGATGTTATAATCCTATATATTAGTCAGAACATTCAAATAAACACAGAGTGAAGGGAAGGTAACCTTAGAAAGGAAAATTCCAGCTTCCTCAAAGACTGGTGCCTCCTAACCATACCCTCAGTGATGGAAAGCCTAGCATGATCCTTTCCTTTCCTGTAAATCCCCCGAGCTGCCCTGACTCTCCCTCCCCACCCACACACACACACCTCCCTCAGTGAAGCAAACTACCCTGATACTGAGATCCAGGAGTCTTGGAACATTATAGATTCCATTGGCATGCTGGGACGTGAAAGCCGTCATTGTAGAAACTCCCAGACTTCCCTAAATGAATTCCTTCCCTGTGCCTCTCCATCCCATTATGAAGAGAGAGAGGGGCTTCCCTGGATGAAGGGACCAGCCAGGGGTCCAGCTGAGGGGATTTACGAAATCATAGGATCATGGCTCTAGAGTAGCAAGGAACCTCAGACATCAAGTCCTACTCTCTCATTTTTCCGATGGGAAAACTGAGGTCCACCACTATGGCTAGGTGATTTCTTAACTAAACACAGAATAAAGGATTGACAAAAGATTAACTAGATCATTTAAATTACATGGAATTGAAAATCTTTTGCATATACAAAATTAACACAGTAGGATAAGGATGGAAGCAAGCAAGTGGAAAGAAATCTTTGCATCTAATTTCTCTGATAAGAACTAAGCATATATAAGACATATAGGAATTATATATCTAAGACATATAGGAACTGATACAAATATAAATGACCTCAACAGATGAGTGATCAAATTACATGAACAGAGTTCTTAAACAAATTGCAACGTATCAACAGTCATATACAAGAATGTTCCAAATCATTAATAGTAAAAGAAATACATAAAGACAATTCTCAGTTTTCACCTTACACTCAAAAATGTACAAAGATGAAAAAACTAAGTACCCTTCCCATGTGGTCCCTGCATCCCATGCTCCCTGAGGCATCGAATGTTAAGCAATGTGACCTTTCTGTCAGTTGGAGACCTTCCTTAAAATACTTCAAATAAAGAGTCCATGGCTTGATTCATGGACTGACTCATCTGATCTTTCTGGGGAGTCTCTTCAGTCCCAGCTATAGACCCTGGCAAGAAAGAAAGGAGAGACCCTGTGGA
Organism: Vombatus ursinus; assembly: GCF_900497805.2. Classification (NCBI taxonomy): domain Eukaryota; kingdom Metazoa; phylum Chordata; class Mammalia; order Diprotodontia; family Vombatidae; genus Vombatus; species Vombatus ursinus. The sequence goes on from NW_020943070.1 coordinate 10,984,465, forward strand.
TTTAGCCACATGACTGGTCATCTGGAACCATAGTGTCCATTCCAAGCTACATTCCTTGACTTCCTGTGAACACTGTTTTTACCCTCTGTGACCATTCCCTTATGAAACAGGGATAAAAATAGTTAACTACCTCTCAGGGATAGCATGTGGATGAACTGTATGCAATTACAAAGTCAAGAGGAAATACAAAAGTTCGTGGGATCCGAGATCTCAAGCTGGAAAAGATCTTAGTTAGCATTCTGAACTGAGACCAATCCCTTCATTTCACGCATGGGGGATTAAGGCTAGGTAATGAGGGTCAGAGGGAGGATTTAAACCTAGGTCCTTTCACTTTAGAGTGATCCTGATTCACAATGATCCCCCATCATACCAAGTTGCTTTTCTAGTTAAACAAATCAGTGGTAATAGTTAAAAATAACAATGGTAACAGTAACATAAATGGGAGAAATAACATTAGATTGGGAGGCATCTCACCTGGGTTATAGTCCCAGGTTTGCCATTAGCTGTATGACCTTGAGTCATTTAATTTCTCCGGGCCTCCAAAGCTGTAACTAGAAATGTTTATACACAGGACAAATAATACTAAGGATAACCCTATTTGGGTGTAGGGAGCATCCCATGCTAGGGAGACAAAGTCCCCAAGATACCAGCATGGCAGAGGCTGCCATTCCACAAGGGAGTGAAGAGGGGAAGGAGGGAGAAAAAGAAGCACTCCCTCCAGCCTGCCACCTGGCAGCTTCCATTTTTAACTAATTATTCTTGCCAACTGGGTGCTAAGTTTTGTTGATCCTATTTTGGTAAATTTAGTGTCGTGGGGCAAAGCCCTGGTTACCCTGCCCTAATTATAGCTCTGTGGCTTTCAGTTTCCTCATCTATAAAGTGAAGGGGTTAAATGAGATGAACCCATAACCTTTTCAATTCTAAACCTCTAGAGTTGTACGATATTTTAGGAATTCTTGGGTAGCTAGTTGGTACAGTGGATAGAGTACTGAGCCTGGGGTCAGGAAGACTCATCTTCCTGAGTTCGAATCTGGCCTCAGACACTTACTAGCTATGTGACCCTGGGCAAGTCACTTAACTCTGCTTGCCTCAGTTTCCTCATCTGTAAAATGAGCTGGAGAAGAAAATGGCAAACCACTCCAGTATCTTTGCCAAGAAAACTCCAAATGAGGTCACAAAGAGTTGGACACAGCTGAAACGACTGAACAACAACAAGACCTCCAGGAAAAGTTTATTAAAATGCCTGACTAAATAAGGCTTCAACATGATGCAGGAAAAAGAGCCTTCATTGACTTTGGAGCCAGAAGACCGTGGTTCAAATCCTAATTCTGTGGCTTGTTACCTGTGTGATATTGGGCAAGTCATTTAAACTCTCTTGATCTGTTTCCCTCATCTATAAGATGAAGGAATTGGGCTAAATGAATGCTCGGGCTCCTTTCAGCTCTAAATCTATGATCCCTCAAACAATTAAGAATAAAAGTTTGCTTTTAGAAGAAAGTTCTGAAATGCTATCCATCTCTAGAGAAAGAGCTGAATGCAGACAGAAGCATACATTTTTACTTTGTTTTTCTTGGTTTTTTTTTTGACAAAAAAAAACAATGTTGTGTTTTCTTTTACAACACGACTAGCATGGAAATATGTTTTGCATGACTGCGCGTGTATAACCTATATCAAATTGCTGGCCTTCTCAATGAGGGGGTGGGGGAGGGACAAAGAGAATTCAGAACTCAATTTTTTTTTTAAATGAAGGTTAAAAATTATCTTACCTATAACTGGGAAAAAAGAAAATATTAAAGAAAAAAGAAAAATTAGAAAGTTCTGCTGTGGTGCCCTTCTTTTACTACCCTAACTTTTTCTTTTGGTGAATTTTACTTTTGCACTTGGAAAATGACCTCTGGGGTGGATCAGAACAGCACAAAAAGAATTTGTACTTTTATTGTGGATGGATGAGTATGAGAAAGACATAACAAGCACGCTCAAGCCCTACTCTGCTTTGTTCTTGTCCTTACGTTCATGCGGTGACAACACAGAGGAATCTTGGGAGTGAAGGGGGACCCCGCCTCTCTAGCTTCCCACACAGCCTGTGGAGGCGTTGCTGGTGTTGTTATTGTTATCGCTCTTGCTACTGTTGCTGTTCCAGTTATTGTGGGAAGGAATACCAGAAATAAGTTTTGAGAACACAGGCTTATTTTCTTTTTTTCCTGGTTGATTAGTGATTTTTTTTTGTTTGGGGGTTTTATTGAATTTTAATATTTTCTTTTTTCCCCAATTTAACCTTCATTTTTTACAATTTTGAGCTCCAAATTCTCTCTCACCCTCTCTCCCCTCCTCATCATCAAGAAGGCAAGCAATCTGATAAGGATCATACAGGTACAGTCGTGCAAAACATTTCCCTATTAGTCATGTAACAAATGCTGATTTTTAGGGACTTAACTGAAGTTATAAGAAATTTTCTGTTTCCGAGTCAGGTAGTTATCAGGGACCATGGATCCAGCTTCCAGGCAAAGGCAGTCAAAAAGAAAAAACAGATATGCCCCCTAATCTTAAGCAAGTCAAATGGAATCATCCTACCTACCTTTCAGGACGTCTTTAAGAATCAAAGGTGGTTATGGATACAAAAGCACTCTGGAAACTGGACAGTGCTCCAGAAGTGTGGAGTGTCATTTTTGCCTGAAGTCCATGTTTCAGTGAAAATTGAACCAACCAAAATGGTTATTTTTACTCTTCTCCTTCCATCTATACATGTATTTGTCTTATTAAATAACTCATGCAATCAAATGTAGACCCTTTTTATTTGGAATAACTAAAGTATGACCCAAGTAAAAGCTAGAATGGTTTAAAAGCATAGCAAGTACCAAGGAAACATTTCAGAAAACCTTTTAGCTTCACCAAAAGAACTACAAGACCTACCATCAATATCTCTTGCTCTGAGAAACCGGTGTACCTGATGAACCTTAAAAGCAAGATGGTGGGGGGGGAACCTTTTAAAGTGCATTCTTCTTTGGGAGTGAAAGAGATGGCAGCTGTTTATCAGAGGCAGAGTGGCTAGTGTAGTAGAAAGAACCTTAAATTAGATATTGGAAGAACCTAGTGCAAGTCCTGCTTGTTAAGCAATATGAACCTGATCAAGTCACTGATGTCCAGTTTTCTCATCTGGAAAATGGCATAATAATAGATATGTTGCCTATCTCACAGGGGATCCATGAGGAGAGCACTTTGTAAAATGTTATCTGTTATTATTACTGCCAGTGCACTGGCTAAGGGGGACGGTCAGTTCACAATCACGGGCTGAGTCAGCACTACAGCAAGGGACAGCACCAAGCTAACTAGCATTGTTCCACCATCAAGAAGGAATAAGAGTCAACCTCCCTGTCAATAGTTATAGGCTGACTGACATTTGGTAGTAGTTTCAGTCATCTTCATAATGCAGTTCAGTCCCAGGTTTCCCTAAGATGTTTAGAAAGGTTAAAGCTATATCGTTGAGATCTCTGGGAAACTTCCAGGACGTGGTCATACCGCTAAGTATCTCCCCCAGGATAGTGATGCCAGGGAAGTCTTCCAAGGAAACCATGTACATCTGTTTCCCTTACCTCTATTTGTCATATGAGCCATGGTTACATACTTGGTCCTCAGTGACTGGGAGAGGAGAGAGATCAGTCTTCTACTATGGCGGGGGGGGGGGAATTCTGATGATAAAATCTTCCTGAGATAATTTGCTGCTGTTGTTGAGTCATTTCAGTCATGTCTGACCCTTTATCACCCTATGAGGGTTTTCTTAACAAAGACACTGGAGTGGTTTGCCATTTCCTTCTCCAGCTCATTTTACAGATGAGGAAACTGAGGCAAACAGGGTCAAGTGACTTGCCCAGGGTCACACAGCTAGTAAGTGTCTGAGGCCACATTTGAACTCAGGAAGATGAGTCTTCCTGACTATCCACCCTGCCATCTAGCTGCCCACAGGATCACAGATTTAAAGCTGGAAAGGACCTAAAAGTCCTTCTAGTCCAACCTCAGTATTTTGAATATGAGGAAACTGAGACCCAGAGAGAGTCAGTGATTTCCAAGTTCACATGGATAGCCTGGGTCTGTCTCTGATATCTCTGTCTAAGATGCTAGGGGATGGTTTGAGAACCCTAGATGTAACCATTATGACCTTCTAAATGCAAGAAACATACTCTTCTCTGCATGAACGGAAGAACTTTGTATAAAGACCTTGTAAGAGCTAAGAGTGGCAAGAGATTTCAGAGGTTATGTACTCCATCACCCCCACCACACAGGTATCCCTGAGTATTATCCATAAAGATTCCTGCTTCAAACAGTTATATCCTTCTCCCTCACATCTCAAATCTATGCTATAACATTGAAAGACCTCAGGATACAAGTCACTGCAGTGACTCATCTTGAGTTCAAAGACTTGACAATGAAATATACCTCCCTCCTCTTAGCAGAAAAGTTGTAGACTATAGGTACAGAATGAGGCATGTGTGGACATGGCCTATAGATTTGGTTTGATGGGTATAATGATACTTCTTTATTATGAAGATGATTCCATCAGACGGAGAAGGGGCTAGGTAGAATTGTTGAATCATATTTTGAGAGCTGGAAGAGGCCTCAGTTGCCATTTTATCCAAAATCCTCATTTTATAGATAAGAAAACAGAGGTCCATGGAGGTTATCACAAAAGTAATAAGTATCAAAAGTGGGATTTGATTCCAAAGTGCTCTCAGTGTAAAATGAAATCATAAAACATTTATTTTAAAAATAAAGGTTAAGAAGAGTTATAAAACTGTGCATACCCTTTGATCCAGCAATACCACCACTAGGTCTGTATCCCTAAAACTTCAAAAAAAGGGGGGGGGGGGGCGAAAGACCTATTTGTACATAAATATTTATAAATGGCAAGCAGGATACCTTCAGAAAAGCCTGGAAAGATTTACACGAACTGATGCAAAGTGAAGTGAGCAGAACCAGGAGAACGTTGTACACAGTAACAGCAATATTTTACAGTGAAGAAATATGAATGACTTAGCTATTCTCATCAATACAATGATCCAAGATTATTCCAAAGGACACATGATGAAGCACGCTATCTGCCTCCAGAGAAAGAACGGATATTGTTTGAATACAGACTGAAGCATGCTATTTTTCACTTTTTTTTCTTTCATTCTTTTTCTTTTATTCGAGCCTTCTTATACAAAATGACTAATATGGAAATGTTTTACATAATTGCACATGTATAACACATACCTGATTGCTTACCATCTCAGGGAGGAGGAAAGGGAAAGAAGGAGGGATAGAATTTGGAGCTCAATACTTTAAAAAATGTTTAAAAATAATTTTAATATGTAATTGTGGGAAAATAAAATTTATTTTTAAATAAAGAATAAGGAAAAGACCAAATAAATAAGTAAAATATTTGATATACAGTAATATATCACCTTATATATTATGCATGAAGGCAACCCCCATTGGTGTCCTCAACCTGGCACTGTCTGCCTTTCCAACCTAATTGCATATTGTTTTCCTTCATTCATTATGTCTGCAGTTTTCATGCCACCCCAAAGATTGATGGGAAAGTCTCACACAGGTTGCATATCAAAGATGCAACAGTAGGCTCTCTCAAGAAGGCTTTATCATCACAGACTCACCTTATGCAGCAGACTGATGCCCTAGTTAGAGAGAAGGTGCCAAGCACAGCCACCGAGTGCAAGATGCCTGAGGAAGGAGAAACATGAAGTACACATGGTTACCCCTGGAGGCTCTTCCCAGGGGTTGAAGTTCCCAAAAGGGACACATGGTGACTTGTCTCTGTCAAAGAAGTCTTCCAGACCTACCAAAATGAAGTCGCAACCTTCATGAACCCTAGAAGCTCACCTGTTTCTAATTCTTAAAGTAATGAAACTACTAAAAAGCTCCACAGTAGTGTCCAGTCTGTAACTACTGATAAAAAAAAAAAACCTTTCCTACTTCTCCCTAAATAAGTCTGGCAACTGGGTGGCACAGTGGATAGAGCGCCAGGCCTAGTGTCAGGAAGACTCATCTTCTTGAGTTCAAATCTGGCCTTAAACAAGCTGTGTGACCCAAGCCAAGTCACTGAACGCTCTTTGCCTCAGTTTCCTTATCTGTAAAATGAGATGAAGAAGGAAACAGAAAATCACTCCAGTATCTCTGCCAAGAAAACCCCAAATAGGGTCACAAAAAGTCAGACACAGCTGAAAAATGACTGAACCCTTAAGTCCCTTCCATACATATCATTCGCCTATCTCCATTATGGCCACACAGCATAGCTCTAGTGTTAGTGGCTTTGACAACAGTGCTGACTCAGCTCACAGTGTGAAGTCTACCTGTCACCCTTGGTCCAGGACTATACCTGGACAGGTATAATAGGATCTATTATTTATTTATCCATATTTGTATTTAGACATATTTCTATAATAAGAGCTATTACATATTTATACCTAACTGGACAAAATACTTTTCTGACAATAACCCTGTGTTAGAGCTAGATCCTAACAAAATCACGAGTCCTTGACAAATTGGTAAAGAATCATAGGCTGCTAGATCTAGGGTTGGAAGAGTTATCCAAAAGTTATCTAATTTACCTTCCCCTCCCTCCACTCCCATTTTACTTATAAGGAAATAGAGGACCAGAGAGGTCAAGTAATTTATCCAAGAGAACACAGGTTTATCTTAGCTGTCTAGGCCTAGCTAATATCATTTATCTATTAAGGGATGCTTTAGGAGAATGATATTTGAAATGTTTTTTTTTCTTTTTTCTTCTATTTCCTAACTATATTCTGTATAATAAGAGCATTTTTTATAAACAGGGATCATTCATATTTTCACTGGACTTAGTTTTCTCTAGACCCAGAAAGTCTATAATTTACCATTTTTCAGATGACAGAAAAAGCTGAGGCTCTGTCATGCATGGGTCATTAAATATTTGCAAGGCCATTTCTATAGCTAGATCTGCAATCTAATGGGTAGCTGAATTCTGCCTCTTCCAAATCCTGTCTTTCCAAAGCTTCCTTTCTCTTTCCCTTTTTCTCCCCCTAGAGTTACACTTGAAAAGAAATGGAGCCGCTCCATAAGAAGACAGACTTCAGTGAATTCCCTCCTGTGGTTTTGTAAAAGGCTTCTAAATGCTACAGTGATCATTTCATCTTTTGGATATCTGCTATAGGTTTCTTTTGAGTACAATTTATGACAAACTCTTTTGTGATTCAGAAATGTTATGGGGATGTCATCCAGGATTCAAAACCATTGTTAGGAGACAATAAGTGAGGAAAATTGCTGCTAACTAGAGGGAAAGGAGTGAGATTGGATGGCCTGAGGTTACCAACAGGAAGGTGGGGGGATAAGGCCTGAAAGACCAGAGAAAGAGAGAGAGACAGAGAGAGAGAGCGAGAGAGAGAGAGAGAGAGAGAGAGAGAGAGAGAGAGAGAGAGAGAG